>NC_051053.1:17418057-17784932 GCF_904848185.1 Acanthopagrus latus | reverse complement strand
CTATTGGGGGATGGGAACCATTTTTTTTCCAAACTGACAAACCCAAGTTAATCTTCTCCCAACAGCCAGTTAGAGCTGCAACTTGTCAACTATCATATAATTGTCGACTATTTTGAGGCAATGTTGAGGGACTTCGCACTTACCGCTATAATTCCTCAAAAATGCATCTACAAAGCAAAACAGCAGCCTTTTTTGGCATTTGATGACACTGGATTTTTTAACTTAAAACTAGAGTTTAAAGGGAGTCATTTTATTCAGTCTGTGTGAGTAATGCACAAGAAGGAGCTGTAAAAAGAAGAGCTGTAGGCAACAAGCTTACTTCCAATTTTCAGTTAGGTAACTTACTCCTTTTCCTTGGGTTTCGTGTTAGCACTGGCCAAACAGGCTTTTCACTTTGACTATAAATCCTCTTCCATCATCTTGTCAGTCAACTGCCCAAACTACACTTATGTAAAAAGTGAAATGGGACTCAGCTGCTCAGCTGCAACTCTGCTGCTGGCGCTTGTGCTGCAAAGAGTAGACACGTGCAGTAGTTTGAATCTATAGTGACTGCAGCAAGCCTACCCACAGCTAAACCAATTTAGTTTGCCAAAAAAACAAGTATTTTGATAATTACATCTGGTTTGAGTTTTTTTTCTATATACCATTTTTCTTTTCTACATTTTCTGGTTTGAGCTTTTCTTTCTGTCTTTGTGTTGTGGACAAAACAAGACTTTTGAGGACATCAGCATAGGGTTTGAGAAACACTGGTTGACATTTTTCACAATTTATAGACCAAACAACAAATAGATTAATGAGACTGACAGATCAACTTACTAGTTGCAGCTCCATAGCCAATTATGTGTATATATGAAAATCAGATATGGAAGGAGGAGTGGGATGATGATGCCAAATAGGAGCTAGTTATAGTTATAGTTATTGTTTAGTTATAGTTTGATCTGAAGCGGACTGGTGTTCACTGTAGAACATGCTGAAAACCTTTAGGTTTCATTAATCTATGATGCTACTTCCTGAACAAGGAAGCTCTCCTGGGAAAGATTACTTTACAGCCTGAGAAGCATCCACTTGTGCTTGTAGAAACTGTTTCCACTCCATTCATTGATATATAAAATGTTAGAATGCTGTGTGGTAGTTTCTATCTTGCATGCAACATTTGAGTTGGGGGGAATTTGGGTTATTTACTGTTTCCAAGTTTAGTTTTGTAGTTTTACAGAATACCAAGAATGTCAGCAGCCTTCTTTATGTACCTGTGTGACTGAGTGGTATAATCACTGAGCTTGTGTTTGAACCAGAGGCGTTCTCTGAATCTGCAGAGTAATTTGTCAGGCTTTGTCATTAGTCTCTTTGACATTTACTGACTGCATCGCCCCCCCCCACCCCCCCCACCCCCACCCCCACCCCCATCCAATACTGATTACCGTTTGCAGCAGAAAAACAACACACACTGGAAACAGCACTGAAGCATGATGCCAAGGAAAACATCACTGCTTTCTTGTGGTCTAGCTGTTATGTCAAGACGTATGGCTGCATTGAATGAAGAGACATCAGAGGAAGACAATGTTCTGGCCTAAATTCTGTCTGTCATTCATTTTTCTGGAGCCATGTGGCTCAATTTACACATGCATCTCCAACAAAATCCCAGGAACTATAATGCAGTGGCCTTTTAGCAATTCCTTGACAGGGGCATTTAAATCCCCAACAACCGTAAATATTTCTAAATCAAAAGAAAAGGTTGCACAACTCCCAAACTTCCCATCATAAATGTAAAATTGATCACAAAATTAAACATCCTTTTTTCCTGCATGAGTTCATTAGCCTTTAGTGGTGCCTACTAATCCAGAGACATCATGCTCATACACACACTGTGACCAGCCAAAGGTCAGTGTGCCAAGGAGCAGGCTGGGTTGAGCAGGGAGTTATTTGTGTCCATGTAGTTTAAAGGTCTCTGACCAAACACACCTCTACCTTCATCAGGCGGTAGGTACACTGTGTGTGTGTGTGTGTGTGTGTGTGTGTGTGTGTGTGTGTGTGTGTGTGTGTGTGTGTGTGTGTGTGTGTGTGAGTGTGAGAGAGAGAGTGCGTGTGTGTGCGTACAGTATTACTTGAACGACAACAACAAGAAGACTTATTGTTAAGATTACTAACATGACCTCTGGGATTATAAACAGCTACCATTTCTATGAAATCTCATTTGCTTAACCTTTAATCTCAGGTTTCACACAGGTTACAAGTGTGTGTGTATGTGTGTGTTTGTAGATAGAGAGCACAGGACAAGAACAACACATGCTTGTATGATAAGACAAGGAAATAGTGGATCTTTTTATTTTTTTTTTCATATACTATTTGTAATCCCACAAGGGGAAATTCTTCAGTTGGCACCTGAACACTGAGTGTGTGTAGCAGATATGATAACACACTCATTACTAATCAGAACAGGATGTTTTGTCCTGTTATTCTTATCACTGATTTAATGTTATTATCTAACAGTGTTGTTATCCATCACTTTTAACAAATATCATTCTGATATTTATGAAAGTGCTAATCCTCTACTACTCACAGGACAATAGCTATAAGTACTTCCACTGCAGCTGTGTTTTTAACTACATATTTTAGTACAATATGTACGACTACGGTAGACTTAATGCAGTAAGTTAATTGATCGAATAGTGAATTGACAGAAAATAAATCAGCAAATACTTCTTTGAACTATGCTATAGTTAAAGATGCTAAACTAAATAAAGGCTACAATTAACAATTATCTTTATGATCAATCAATCTGAAGATTATTTTGCAATTAATCCATGAAGGTTTTGTTTCATTTCAAATAATGGTACCAAAAGATGGCAATCACAATTCCGTAAAGTTAAAGATGATGTCATCAAATTGCTCATTTTGTCAACACTACACTACCATTTCCTTGATTTTCCTTCAACAAGTCATTCTCCTGGCGATTACATCAAATACAAAGATTTGTGTTACCACAACCACTACTGTGATGCAACATCTGAATCAAATACATGAATACCAACTACTAGTACCTGCACTTCATCTACTACTACTAATAATAAAGGCTTTATCTGAATGAATGTCAGATGAACATGCAGATAAATTAGTTTTCAGAAACCTTTTTTTACATATATCTGGCATGTAGTTCTTATACTCAGTTTCAGACAGAAGTAGTTTTTTGGGTGTTCCCTTTCTGAACCCTCTTTGTTCACAATACAACTGCACCAGAGGATGGTAGAACATTGACTTGACCTGCGGCAGACTTTTTTGTTAAACTTCTATCCCTTTATGAGAGTTATTCTTTTACTACATTCTCACACACACACACACACACACACACACACACACACGAAAGTCACAGGATTTCCAGTGCTTCAACCATGATTATCAATAGCTAAACCAGACAGTAAACCTTTGTCTCTTTCTAGGAGGACTGCCAATCAAATGTACCCCTACTGCCCCACCCCACAAAAACCACTTTGTACCTGCAGCCAACGCCTAGTCTCAACACCAGTCTTCATGTAATCTCTCCCTACAGAGATTCCAAGTAAAGAATTCCTCCTACATCCTGTTATCTGTGACAAAATGTGAATTTCAGTCAAAACACTGAGTTACACAATATTGTGTAGACCAAACATGGGAGGCTGTGCATCAATCTGACTATGCTGCTGCACACTGTAATTTCTTGTTATAAAAAAATGCTGGCCAGTAAAAATGTTGTTGGTACTGCTGCTAAAATGTAAAACATCTGCACAGTACTTCTTCCAAAGGCGTTTCTGTGTCTTTTATCAAATTTGTTGTATTATTTCAACCCCTACAATTAACATACTGATAATAATACAGCCTATGAATACTGCTGAGCTTTCTGTTTTTATTTAAAGATCACCCCACACAACAGATGTGGTGGTGCAACATGCCTCCTTCAGAGACATGTCTGTAACTCACAAATGGACACACAAGCAGCACCTGTTCAAAAAGACACATTTTACCTGAAGTTGGCAGAGTTAAAAAGAGAAAGTTTCTTCCACTTTCTTCTACTGTTGTTTTTCTAATTACTTCCCTGTTTGCCCACCCTCCTTCTCTGTGACCACTGACCACACCCATATGACCACATACAGTATGACTTAACAGCAAGTGTCAAGTTGTCAACAAACCAGTTTCAGTGAAACAGGCAAACTAAGGTGACAAACAGAATATGTTCTGGGCATTGATTTAAAATAAAGCACAATTCAGCAACAGATGCTGTGCTCAGTTCATTAGAATGGACCTCTGTGGTATACAATCAAACCTTGGAAATTTAAATTACTGGTAAGTAATTATGTCTTAATTCTTCTGATTACCATGAAAAGTTTGAGAAGGTTGTGACCAAGCCCAACGCAAACTCACTTCTAGTCCAAACTTGACTTGAGTCCGATGCAGCTCATGTAAGGTGTAGCGCTGAGTCTGTATTGATACACAGAACTCCCATGAATGTTTGCCTGGAAATTAGCAATTGCCACTGTGTTGCTTTCAAAACACTGCAGTGTAAATCACCAACCCCAGCATTAAACAGGACAGTATAGCCCCAACACATACAGTGGGTCCATCACTTCTTTAAAAAAATGTTTCACACTATACTATCAGTAAAAAAACTTGAAAGCACATTGTCAATATTTGTTCCAACCCAGGTTTCTGTTGGTTATTCAGATTCTGGCTGGGATGCGAGAAGTCAGTCACACAATAAACTTTGTGAATTGCTATTTCTGACAAATTCTTAATAATTTGGGCCTTCTTGTAAATTCAGAATATGTCAGACCTTGTTTACGGGATGCTGCAGCCCCCTCAGCACCCCTAGTTCCTGCATCCATATGCTGCACATTTCTTAAATGACCTCAAAAAGTTTCTAAGTCATGGATCTTGAAGTTGACCATGAAAAGACAATGCAACATCTGTATGAAAAACACATGGCAAAATCTCATCAGGGTTTTTCCAATTGACTTTTAAAAGTTAACTTTTTAACTGGCATCTGTATCAGGACACAAGTGATCGAAACTGACACCACGTTGCTTCTAGTGTAAACAAGGAGTACTACAGTCAGTGTTATCCAGAACTCACCATGATTCTACACCACCTCAAACATTGAGTAGAAAAAAAAACTATCCAGGGACAAAAGTTAAAAAAAAAAACCCAAAAAAAAACCCCACACCCTAGGGGAAAACATTCCACGGTCCGATCTTCAGTAGGGGAAAAGCTTAGAGGGTTATCCGGGTTTATCAGGACGGCTGGCTTCCATCCAAGGATAACTCAGCCACAAGCAGAGGAGCTCTGAATGGACATTTCAAAGTTTACTGATGAGATGTCCCCTGAATTACGTAATTTAGGCCAACTCTAGTGCAGAAGGGCCTCTTTCTTTCAGGATACCAGGCATCACAGCAAATAACTGATGCATTAGGTTCAGCTGTCTGTTCATTGCAACATCACACTTCCCCAGTAAGTCTTCAATCTTTTTAATCAAATTTAGACCCCTTTATGCTTCATAATAACCTGTCAGATTTCCCACTTCCTGAGTCATTTATTTAGCTTTTCAACACTTAAGTGCATCATCTCACATACTGCACATACTGTACATCTACATCTGTGCCAACATGTCTTAACTACCAAAAGAAATTATTGTACATCTTAGCACATGTTGATTCTATTTTATCTTGTTGTGTTAGATATTTAGTTTGTTTCAAAGAATAAGCCACTGATAACAAAATTAAACATCCTTTGTCTTCCAGTAAAAGAGATAGCCATAGAGATTTCCACTGAAACTATACATATTAAAGTGGTTCTGTAATACTCAACACATTGCAAAGAATTACAAGCAATCCATCGGGCAAAAGACCAAGAAGCAAGGACAAAAATAATATTGTATGCTGTTCTAATAAGACAATATAACAAAATCTGTGAAAACAGGACAGCAAAGCAGGGCAGCAAACATAAACTAAAGTGAACAGGTCTTACAGGGGTATAGTCAGAGTTCATGCTGGGGATAGAAAATAAGCCAAATTAGAAAGGACATAACCTAAAAGGGAAATGTTGGAAATGCAATACATATTCATAGAACCCTGTAGTTGGAGTCATTAATGAAATGAACAACACTTCTGTTTATGGATTGGTGACATGCATTAACTGATGTAGCAATAAACACAACTTTATCACAAAACTGATGCTGTTATATTTACTTGAACACATCGAAAGTTTGAACTGATGCTTGTCACATCGAGTCAAATGATTTATTTGTGCTTCGCTGAAGCTTATAAGTTAAAGAGGATGTACATCTACTCACATGTATCTTGAGCCTTGCACTGAGATAAATGTGGTTAGGCCTAAAATATTGTTCATTTTAAGTAAAAATAAAATTTCAAGATCATATGGTGAGACAGTGAAATATGTTACTGAGCTATTGACCTGCTCTGCTTCTGACTGATGCTGCAATATGTAGGCTGGTTCTCAACGATGACAGTTAAGAAATTTCCCTGAATGCAGAAACCAAAATGATGATGTCCCAACCCTTTCTCCTTTCTGACTCCGTCACTCCCTAACACAGTATCTTATAGAAGTAAAGAATATTGACCTAATGACTTAGCAACAAGGGCCCTAAACTTGAAGCTGGTCTCTCTGCAAACATTTACAAGAAAGAAAAACAAGTTTTACCATGGCAGCCACATTCAGTCACAACAAATCCTGGGGGTTTGACTAAAACAGCCTCAAACAGGAGCTGAGAGATGAAGTTTCAGTGACAAACAGCCAAACAGCTGACTGCAAAAAACATTTCTAAGTATGTTTCAAATGTGCAACATTCTCACTATGAGGATAATTACTGATTTGTTTTCATACCCCAACACCAAGTTATAAAAAATAGACTTTAACAACCCTTAAAAACAAATCAATAGCAAAGACATAAACATTTTCACACTTACCAGGCTTCTTTTCACTTATAAGCTTCATAGTGATGCAAGATATCTGCTCACAGGTGCATATAAAAATAAAACTACAAAAATAATATTAAAACAAGCTCGTGGAATTAAAGCTAATATGGCCTCTGTCAGTCGTGGATATCTGAAGAGACTACACACAGCGACGAAAAGGACACTTTTCTACATTCTGCTGTAAAACTCCAAAGTTTCCTGGATGATCTTTACTCACATCATCCGAAGTACTCGGTAAATAAGGGGGCGGGGCCCCGGCACATTCAACCTTCCTACTGAAGACAGGAGGCGGTCGCTGATTGGCCGAGGAAAGCCAGGCCCACTTATCAGGAGCTTTTTCACCACCGGGAACCGGCCAATCACAGCGCACCAAATGCAACCTGAGGGTTCATACAAACAAGAGGGGGTCTCCCTGACGACGGCGGGCTTGGAGATTGGACGGATCTGCCTGACACTGACCAGCTAATCTAATCAAAATGAGGAGATGTGAAGTGACAGGATCGTAATGTAAAAACACACATTAACCACCAAGTTAATAAACACGCAGTCAGAGGTGACTACACGCGGGTTGTCAGGGGTTGTTGCTGTCATTGCGACATGGCATTGGTTGTGCAGACCCCGGCTGATCGGTATTGCACAGCAAAGATTAGCAGTCATCAGATTTGCTTGTCACTAAAACAAATCGCACCGCGTCCACCACTGATTCGGAGAAAGGAATCATGTCGGACAATGTAAATAACTGCACAAACAGGCTGTTGGCTTTTTCACACTTACGGGGTCTGCTCCGTCTCACCGACTCCGTCCTCCTCCGTAGCCTGCACCTCTTTGCGGGGGACCCGTTGCACTCCGCATCTTCCCCGCGGTGCAGATGATGCATGTTCTCAAAGGTGCTGCTGTTGGGTCCACCGCTGCTCGACCCGAATGCACTGCCGCTGCAGCAGCTGCCGTTCGCGGCCACAGCGACGTGACTATGAAATCCCCTCTGGCTCTGGCCGTTGTTGACATGAAAGGGTCCCGACGCTCCTTTCTTGTCCATCATTGACTTGGCTTTATCCATGGCAGCAGCTATCCTAGCCTAGCCTAGCCGAGCTTAGCTTAGCATCTGCCGCGAGAGCGAATGTAAAAGCCCGGCTGTTAGCTAGCTGGCTAGCTACGAGAAACCCCGGCTACCTTTAGCTTAGCTAGCTAATGTTAGTTAGCTCCTGCTGCTCGCAATCTAGTGAGACGCTAGACGTTACCCTCCTTCGCAATTTAACGTGCTCCACCTCAAAATACCAAGCTCGAATTGGACGTGAAATTGTAATTTAGTGCAATATAAAATGGAAATACGAACAGTCGCTAAAATACAGTGTTTCCTTTGAGGTCACTCGCGGTCATTTCCCCACATTGAGATTCTGGCAGGCGCAGCAGCAGCCGGTGTAAGTATGTGTGTGTTGGTGGACGGCTACGTCACACCAGCAGCTCTTCAGCAGAGGCCCGAACCCGTTCACCTCCTCCGACCGGTTTCTCTCTCTCTCTCTCTCTCTCTCTCTCTCTCTCTCTCCCTCTGCAGCAAAAATGACACTGTGGTTCGACACTAGCACACAGAGGTTTGGATTATTAGCGTGTAAACCGACGCGCACAGAGCCAGTCCGTGCAGCTGTGGGTGCTTTAATTACGAAAGTGGCTGCTCGCTGTCATCCTGATTCCCCGCAGTCCTCCACACACGTGATGGTGCTGTCAGCCACTCAATAATGTGTCGGTAAAGCAGATGAACTGTAGTAACACAGGGGTTGCGTGCAGAAGCATCAGTGGCTATCTAATGTCCTTCTCCTCAAATAGCAAGGCTTTCTGTTTGTTGATTTGTGTGTGTGTGTGTGTGTGTAAGATAATGCGGGATGTCTGTGATCTCTCCATAATGTGATGTCGAAGGTGCTCTGTGCAGTTTTGAGGAAGACCTAATCAGAAGAGATAGAGATAGATCTTAATCCATAAATGCCAAAATAAACTCTCAAACTGACCTTCAAGGGCAAAACGATTCCTTACTGGTTTGGAGAGGAAATTCAAGCTCGGAATTGTGATATTTTGATCTTTTCCATAGCAAGCTGTTCTCGGAGGGGGAAAAACGTTCCTCAGAACACTGTTTGCTGCTGGAAAAAGGTGGCAGCGTCGGCCACATATACACAAAGTAAAACTGTGAGAATGTGTTGTTCTTTAAAGGCACTGTGTGGAGGAAACGTTTTTTTTTTTATATAAGTGTCAGTTTTTGAAGAGTTGGGAAGGAGACTCTTAAATCAACTTTATTTTTGCAAATAGCACGTTTAAAATCAGTTTGTTTATTCAGTCATTGTTTTTTAGGCTAATAAAAAGTCTTCCCTAAAATGACATAGTGCAAGAACAAAGCAAAGAAATAGACCATTCACTATTCAAGTGTAGTCTCATTGAGATTAAAATGTAAACATGTAGATGTTAGTATTTAAGGGAAACCAGATATCAAACAGAGTGAGCCCTGTTCTCAAACCCATAGCAAGCACAGGTCAGTGAAGATACAAAGGTCAAGCAACAATCTCAGCTTGGTAAAGAATCAGAACATACATTCCTGGTGTAACTGTCAGCTTTCAATACCACACAGGACTCTATAGATGGACTGATTAGAAAGAAGAGGTCACACTTCAACAATGACATTCTTGGTAGAGAGGAACGGACCCAAAATAACCATCAAGCTAATCCCAACTCAAATTTTCCAAGTCACGGAGGATAAAACAAAAAAAAAAAAATTCACTGAACTGTTTGGTCTTGAACAGACGTTACTACTAATAATAATAATGACTTTTAAATACATTTCTACATGTGCAAAATGCAATGCAGTCATTGGAAACAGTTGCAATTGATCTGATGTACAATGAGAAAATCTAATGATTTCGACAAGTACTATAAAGAGTTGAAATGCACAATGATGATTCACGATGACATTTAAAGTCATTAGTTGAGCGATGCCATCATAATCTTAATCACTGAGGGAATATTATTGTATATCATGACATCACTAATACCACTGTATCAGACACTATTGATTACTTGTGATATATTGTAAGGAAGGCCATCATATGACAACAGATAAGCAGATGTGGGCTTCTGCATTTTCCATAATGTCAATCAGCCATAAATGAGAAGATTGTTAATACTACACAGCACTAATTGGAGTACTGAAATGCTGCCATCTTCTGGTCAAAAGTAATGACTGATGTGCAAAGAGGTTTTTTCTTTTTTCTTTCTTTAATCACACAAACAAATGTACAGGAAAAACAGCCATTTTATTTATATTTTATTCCTTTTTCATTAGATACCTCCAAGTAAAGTAAAATGTTACAGCAAACTAACTTTGGCCCACAGTCCCCTCTTTGGGCAGCCTTGATCAAAATAATGATTACATAGCATGTCATGTCATGTCATGACATGACATGACATGACATGAATGACATGACATAGTTTATTTATATTTACTAATGTTTATTGTAAAGTGTTACAGTGACTATTACACTATTATCACAAACTGTTGTAACACTAGTGTAATACATTAACCTGGTAACCTGGACTAGGTAAGAATCAGGTCACTGTTGTACACAAATCCCTTAACAGGATAAAGTTCAGTAATTACTCGGCCAATTAGTTATAGCCAACTGAGCATTAAATTAATGTCACCTTTAACCCTCCGAGTCTCTGACTGTGATTGAATCTTTCTGTGGTGTTTTAATACTTTGATACACAATTTAACTGTCTTATGATGATTACTTTTTATACTATTGTATGGCTACGGTAACACAACAAGGAATATTTTCAATGGTTTACACCTTACTTGAAAGATTAGTGCGACATTCTGGGTAAAAGGCTATTATTTGATTTCTTGCTAGGAGTTAGATGATCAGTGCCACTTTCATTTCAGCCAGGAGGGCGTTAGCTTAGCTTGGCAAAAAGACGGTAAACAGGGTGAACCAGCTTGATGTTCAAAAGCAAGACGCCAAAACAACATGTTTTGGTTTCAGAGGAAGAGGTTATGTGCATGTCTCAGCCAGGCCCAGTCAATTTCGAGTTTTGTCATCACAATGAGGATAAGGCAGAAGTCTCTGGGCCCCGGCCAAGAAACAGACTTGCGCATAATGCCCTGTAACGCCACAAGTTTTAAAAGTTGGGGTTTTGTACAGATTAACCTATCGTGGTGTGATGTTAATAAGTGAGCTTTAATAGTGTTGTCAGATTTATTTATCTAGTATTACAGCCATTCTAACTTTTTATGTCTTTATGCTAAACTAAGCCAAGCAAGTTATCTCCCAAAATGACCAAGTATTCCTTTAAAATAAAACCCCCAATGGATGATATTACACCAAAATGAGCCTTCTGCGAACTACCTTGGATCATGAGCATACTTACAATTGCGTCAAATCTTAAGGCCACGTAGGATATTTCTGTGATGATATTATTATTGTCATGATAAGTGTTCGAGGGTATTTAAGCATTTTGGCTGGTTGTGAGGTAGTAGAGGAGCCTCAAGAATACAGGTGTGAAAGTTCATCTCTCTTTGTCCATTCATTGATTCTACCAAGGGAGTTCAGTCCCGTCCCAGTTGTACGCCTTCCCGGTCTTGTCAAAATTCAGTGCCTCTATGATGCCCATTAGACAGCTGACAGAGTGCTCAGAGCTGAACAGTCTGTCTTTTGGCACGTTCCTGTGATATGGCCGGGAGAGGTCGGTGTTGACCGTTCCTGGATGTAGGGACACACACACAACCTGGAAAAATCAGAATCAAGAAGTCAGTGAAGCCTCTTTAAGGATGGTGACCATGGGTGTATACACATTTCAAAGGGTATCTTAGCGCTACCTTTGGTCGACTGCGGCCCAGCTCTATAGACAGATTCCTGGTCGCCATGTTGAGAGCTGCTTTAGACATTCTGTAGCTGTACCAACCACCAAGACCTGAGAGGATGGGGGCAAACATTAAGGGAGTGAAAAAACAGTGTTTCTGAGCCATCAGCAACACAATACCCACCATTGTCGCCGATGGATCCCACTTTGGCAGTGATGTTGACGATGATGCCGCTGTGCTGTTTGGCTTTCTCTGTGGGCTGCTGACCGAAACCACCTCCACCCTTCTGTAGGAGGGGGGCAAAGTACTTGGCCATGACCAGAGGACCCACTGTGTTGGTCGTCAAGGTGGAAATGATGCCCTGATAGAGAAAATAGGTCAATCAGTAGAGATCCAATAACATAGCGTATTTGCTGACTGTTTGATGAGCTCAAATGGATGAATAAGTTAATGAATAGGTGGTATAAATTAATCATATTATTCCTTCTCATATTCTGATTATTTCCCTTGTAACATATGGACAACTGCATGCATGAGCAAAGTTCAGTTTTCAGGGGACATTAACCACTAACTCAATAAATTAAGTAAGAAGCTCCGTAAGCTTTAGATGACAGCAGTTTATTCATCTTCAGATAACTTTAAGTGAGTAACATGGTAATTTTTTTTGTACTATGGAAAAAGGATCTTCCTACTGTAATGCAGAGAAATGGCACCAAAATCAGAACAAACATGATCCTTTTTAATGTTGAATATGAATAAACACACTTATTTGAAAGCAAATTTAAAAAAAAAAAAAGTCTGGTAAAAATAAATAAATAAATAAAAGCCTCTCTGCAGCTGAATGATACATTGAACAGCACCTCAGTTCAATAAAATCTCATTTTCTTTCAGCAAGATTAATTGACACTGCCACCTACTATCCTCGAGTATAACAGGAAAATGTTACATTATCTTGAAATGAATGTTGTTTTTTGTATTGCTTTTTAAGCCGACTTTAAAAGTAGACCCCTGCTCTTCTTGCAAAATAATGATTCCTTAGAAAGCATGTACTTTTAAGTCAATTTAGAGGGTGTCCTTTTTAAGTAGCAGAATTTGATAGGGAGTTTGGAATGGGAGGTTAGGAGTGGCCTGACACAGTCCCATGACCCCTAGGTAGTCACAATTATGGGTCATTACCTGAGCAGAAACATCTCTCAGGCTGGTCTCTCCTTTTCCAGACGGATGGAGCATCGCCGACGAGTTGACGATCAGATCCAGCCGACCGAAGCTCTCCTTAACTTGGTCCGCAGCTCCTCGGATGTCCTCCTCTCGGTTCACGTCCAGCCTGAGGACCGTCAGCCTGCCCGGGTGTTGGCCGGCCAGACCCCGCAGCTCGGCCGCTCCGTCCGGGTTTCTGCATGTCGCTATTACGGCAGCGGGGGTTTTGGTTTTCAGGATATGTTTGCAAAATGCAAGCCCCAGTCCTCTGCTCGCCCCTTGGATGAGTGCGATGGGAGCCGCCATGACAGGTAATTGACGTAACAGCGGAGGTGAAGGTAGTATAGGATGCCTTCATGGTCACCGGAAACGTCGTATTTTTGTTTTTTAGGGGCAATTTAGTAGGGTTTCCTAATTTTCTTAGAAGTAGGTTTTAGAAGATCTCTAAACATATTCTTTTATCGCGTCTGTATATAGAAGTTGCAATACTGTGAAGTCATAATCTAGATTTTTAAGAAACGTAAAATTGGAAGCTGACGAGGAGAACATGAAGGCAGCATGTTTCACAACAAGGAAAACGCCCCCTGCCGGTGATTACAAAGTCACTTACACAACTCTGCACAGCCACGTGTTTCATTGGACTTTTAATCGATTTACACAGTACTATGTGCTGTAGTAGCTGTGGAGTTGCTTTAAGAGAAAACACCCTGGCCGCTGTCCGGGCACCTTAGACCACCGACCAGTCTTTTCCCATCTACAGTCAGATGCTGTCTGTTACATGTAAAAACGTAAGGCAGCGACATTATAAAATACTCTCTAGGGAGGGATCATAGACAATATATGGCGTTTTCCAGTATATTTACTAGTTAAAACAGGCAATATAAGGTTTTCGTTTTCTGCAGATCGATCATCCAGTCCAGCAGGTGGCGGTAACTTGTTGTCAACCGCCAATAAATCCGGGCCAACGCATGCCAGAGTGTTTCTAGATTTATGTAAATTAAACGTACGTATGAATATTTAGAAACACATGCACATATTTTGTATTAATGTGTATAAACAATAGAATATATAAGACATGACTTCAAGACCTATAGACTAAAGTGCCTTAACTGCCTCTGGCAGCGCAGTAAATCCCAAAACTGAAGAAGAACTCGGTTGCCTAGCGACCAGTAGAAGAGTAGCGTCAGCTAGCTAGCTAGCCAGGCTAAACGATGTGCAGCTAACATAAGGATTTTACTCCATAAATCACGGTATAAATGCCTCCAAAAAGAAAAGGACCTCTGCAGCTTGTCAAGAGGGAAGTGGACGAAATCAGAAAGCAGGTTTGTCACAGAATGGCGCTTGCCTGAGTGTTTCTAACGGTGGTCCATTGAGTTTGGCATTGAATCTCAGACGTACAATAAGTTAACGTCACTGAATAGACAAGTTATTACGTTACAGTGATGCCATTAACCGACCACTTTACAGATACAGTGATACCAAGGCTGAAGCTAAAGCCAATTTTATCAAAGGTTAATATTCACTTATGTGTTTTATTTAAGCTAAAATATACATATAAATAGCTGGTCGGCCATTCGGTTAGCCTCGTACGTTTATTTTAATAAGCAACGTAAACAAAGTTGAGGAATTCATAGAAGTACGCGCTCACAGTAAATTAAATGAATGCCGAACTTTCCAGAGTACACGGATTTAATGCCTTGTGACTTGTTTAACCAAGTGTTCAGTCAAGAAGCAGGAAAAACATTAAAAGGACAAATGTTTAATAGAAATTGGCGAGCTCGAAGCACAGTCAGAGGACAGGCTCGGAGGTTTGCCTCTACTTTTGTTGCTAATTGACAATTAAGTTCGTTGTTCTTGTAATCCAGGTGGACAGTCTGGTGAAGGATGTGCAGAGTCAGGACGGATCCACTGAGGACTCATTTCGGAGGTAAACTGCTCCGACAGACACACAACAGGGCTCTCAGTAAGAACTAGAATGATCATAGAAGAAACATTAAGGGGGCCTTGACTTACTCTGCCTCTATTCCCATTTCCTTTTTCATCATCATGCCGCATTAAGTTGTTTTTAATTGTCTTTTGAAGTAAAGCTTTTAGATTTGAGTTCAGTCTAACATCTGATCCCAAACAGGTGTCAAGAAGTGCAGATGTCAGCAGAGAAGACACTGAAGAGACTGAAGAAACTGACCAAAGTGAGTGCTGTGCTGTCAGTAAACTCGTGAATTCCTAATTTATCGTTAAATATATAGTTTTTGTGGAGTCAAAACAATATTAGTTATCAGTTTTATTCTGAAAATCGACATTATTCAGCAAAATCATTACACTCATGTTGACACTCAAATTGCTGAGAGCAAAGTGATAGATTAAATCGGAGGGAAAACTTGGAATATAACAAAATTAACGCAGTATTGCACATTATTGATCAAATTATAGATATGGTTCAGTTTAAAAGAAATACGTTTATCACAATACGAGTCTAAACTTGCTGTTTTGTATTGTTCTGTTCTTTCAAAGTAAACTCTTGAACTAGCTAAATCGACATTTTAATTTGTTGCTTGATTTTGTAGGCTGATGAGCTGGCTCCAGTGGGGAACTACGATCAGAGGAAGCAAGAAGAGGAGAGACGACTGCAGGACATGTTGGAGCGTATAAACACACTCTCTCTAGAGCTTTCACCACCAGGACCAAGTACCACGGCAGGGTCAGTGACATGTGTGCTCTTGTCGAGTACAGTGGCTCATTTTCCCTGCAACAGTCCAGTGCATATGAACTTTATAGCTAGCTTTGTAGCTTTTTTTTTTTTCTTCTTTTTTTTCTTTTTAGGTTTTAGTACAGAAACATTACTCGGACATCTCATCCAAAATTTTTAAGTATTTTTTCACGTCAACATGTATCAATCCACAGTGATGTTTCCAAGGAAGATGGTGAGGACAATGAGGATGAAGATGATGATGATGATGACGAAGACGAAAGTGATGACGACGACGATGATGATGATAAAGAGGAGAAACAAGCCTTGAAACCGCCGTCTCAGTCCGGCCCACGTATCTACACAGTCCTCAGTGATTTCAAAGGAGAGCAGGAGGGAGATCTGTCTGTACAAGTGAAGTACTTGCTGTTTCAACAATAATAATATGCATGTCAGCAGCGTGTAGGAGTCTATAGAAGTGGTTGAAGTGAGTAGTCGGAGTTCAGCTGCAGTTTGCCTCCAACCACCCCCTTAATTCTTTTGAGTTTTAATCCCTCCGCTCAAACACAGGCCCAAACTTTTTAAGTGAGGAAGGTATTTAAAGGTTTAGGAGCAGGGGCCTTTTTCCTTGTTTCCTTGCTAATACCAAAATGTCTTTGTATCATGATGTCTACTAAACATTCTCAAGGCTTTTGTATTGAAAAAGAGAGGATGATAACGGCTTTCAAAATATAAAATTTGATGACAGCATTCATTTTTTGAAATTGCACTTCATTACATTTATAGACAGAGGGTGCTCTTGCACTCCAGATGTCCAGATCCATGATGCTACAAAGGAAGGTTTCCTTTAAATACAGGCTCAGCTTCTGACATGTTGTATATGCATAAATAACTTGAACTTACATGACTTGTTTGTTTCTGTGCTGTTTTCAGAGAGGGGAGGTTTTGAGGATTATCAGGATGACAACAGATGGATGGTGGCTGGCTCAGGACAGTAAAGGCAACAGAGGAGTGGTTCCCAAAACCTACCTGAAGGTACACAACCTGTAAACATCTGCACCACAGTCAAGTGTCAAACAGTTTTAATATTACTCTTAGTAGAGCTGCAATGATTAGTAGATGAATCGACTTGTTCATTGAAAATGAAACATTTTCTGGGTCCAACTTTTTTTAAGGTGTAGATTTGCTGTTTTTTTACTTGTTTATGATAATTAATTCAACAGTCTTTGGGTTTTTGACTGTTGGTCAGACAAAATTTAAATTTAATTTCAGATGGGCTCTGGTGTTGGTGATGAAGGAGAAGATGAGGATGATGATAATGATGAGGATGATGAAAAAGACAACAGTAATGATGAAAATGAGGAGGAGGAGTCAGAGGAGGAGGAAGATCAAGATGATGAAGAGCTGACTGATGACAAAGAGAAACAAAGGTTCAACATTTTAACCTATGTCTTGTAGATTTTATAAAATGTTGTGATAAAATTGATGCTAAAGTGGTATAACAGACAGCTCTGTTGATTAACACACTGAAAATGATTATTTGAATTCCTCTCTCATTCAACAGTGGTACATCACATTCAAACTGGGGTACTGTCAGGAAGGCTCTGACTGAGGTAAATGTCTACAAACTACAACCACTGCTATTGTTTTTTCTGTATTTTTTATCTTCAAATATCGAAGCTAAAGTTTTTAAAATTGTATGTACAGTACAATGTATTCATGGTTTTTACTGTGTATGTGACAGCTTGATGCAACAGATGTGCTCTCTGCCATGGGGGCGATACCTTCAGGGTTCAGACCATCAACTCTCAATAAACTGCTCGTGGAGGAAGGTGATCATATGCAAACACTATCAGACAGAAACACACACACTTGCACTTTAGATAGTACGTAAGTGACGTCTTCATATTGATGGTTTTGTCTGACCACAAGTCAAAAACTACAAATCATACAGTTGGATCCAGAGGATATGTTGCATATCTGTTAGAAAAATCACAGAAACAGTGAGTAAATGAGGGTCCTTCTTTTTCTAGGTGTAGCATACAGAGGGAGTCACTATGTTCAGCCTGAGCTCAGCCAATCACAGCTCTCTTTCAGTGACCTCTTCCTGGACCCGGACACTGGCAGGGTGAGACAATCCCTCTGTGAATGTGATGAATCAAGATGAAGTTTTTCACTGCAAAGCATCCATTCATGAACAAGTTGTCTGGACACTGATATTGATAACATCATATTTCTTTCTGTCTCATAGGTTCGTGCTCGGCAGGTCAGGATTTGTGTTTGTTTCACATTATGGAGCTGCAGGATGATTCCTACTCCTGGCGTAGGAGTTCAGGTGCTGAGCAGACACATCCGCCTCTGTGCCTTCAATGGAACTCAGGTGGGGGTTTTCAGATATACTTGACTTGTTAGGAAGCATCATGTATCACTTACCTTTTTTTACCTACTTTTTTACTTTTCACTTTCATGTTCTATCCCACACTTTATTTTTTATTTTTATAAATGAGCTGAGCTTTTGTTCCAGGTGTTGAGTAACATCCACACAGTGAGGGCGACATATAACTCCAAGAGCCCCAAGACCTGGAGCTTCTCTCCAAAGGTATGTTTACAGCATGTTTGTTTTTTCTTTCCTGTCCAGCATTTTCTCAAACTATATCCTGAGCTCAAACCTCAAAACTAAACAATATTATATGATTTAATATTGTGTTTAAAGCTGAACTTAAATCTGAAATCCAGTGTAAGTTTTGTGTATTTCCTCCAGATGACAGGTATCCTTCCTGCCCTCCTGGATGGAGACTGTTTCCTTCGTTGCAACTCTGCATCTCCCAACCTCGGAATCCTCTTTGAACTGGGAGTCACCTTTATACGGAATGTAAGGACAAACACACTGATGGGATTAAATTGGTGCAGATACGACACAGGAAATGAAAAAACACCATCGAGAAAATCTTTGGGCCGCAGCTGTGTACGAAAAATCTGTTTGTGTTTTAGTCCACAGGTGAGAGAGGTGACCTGAGTTGTGGCTGGGCTTTCCTCAAACTGACCGATGACGCTGGAAATCCACTCCCCAACAGGTCACACACACAAACATACATCCAAATAAATCAATTATATCCCTAAAAATATACTACATTATTTATGCAGCTAGACAATGATAGCTCACGATATGGACATACTCATACATGCAAACACAATCTTTAAATAGACAGACGTGCACATCGTGAGGTCAACACACCTACTCACTGTGTTAACAATGTTTAAAGTAGAGATGGACTGGAATCTTTCTGCACCTAAAACTTTAAAATCCTATCTAACCTGTGTGCAGGACCTACGAGCTGCCAGTGAACGGCGGCACTCCGTATGAGAAGGATGTCACAGTGGAGGCATCAGTCACCAGAGGATGTAAGAAGATGCCACATAGCTGAAAGCTGTTTGCCACATGAAGTCCAGTCAGAAAGTTTCTCCATAGAACTATTTCACAATTGGATGTTTATAGAATGTATTGTGCAAGCATCAGGTTTTCTGAATAACTTCCCACAGAAAACCATCATTAAGTACAGAATCTATCATCAGTTATTACAGTGATATAGCCACAGTCTTGACTTGACTTGTCTTGAAATAAATTCCAGAGTGCTGTTCATCTGAAAAACACGGGCAAGACCAAATAAAAAAGTGGACAGTTCCAAGACAAGACCTTTATAAAGTGGTCTTAAGACCACGATTGAGCTTGAGTACAACAGTCAAGACAAAGTGCTTGACTGATGGCACACAACACAAAAATTAATTTAAAGAAGAAGTATTTGTTGGATCATCAGCCAATTTGAAACTTTAGAAAATATTTATTTATTCTTCAATAAGACTGCTAAAAAATAAAGTAGATAAACTGGAGCCCCTCTCCTCTCTGCTCTCCTCTCAGCTCCAGCTGGTGTTTTCCAGCAGTTACTTCAGGCCAGGCGGCAACCCAAACTTCTCGTCAAGATTAAATCAGTCAACAGCCGGATCCGAGCGCAGCTCAGGTGGGAGCATCAGCAAAGAAACACTACCAGAATGATCTAATGCTATAACAATTAAACATTACTAAACTTATTTGAAGACACTAGTGCTCACCTCAGCCACATACATGTTTGAAAATGCATTACACTGTGTGTCAGTAACCAGCATGTTTTCCTCTTCAGTCTCCTTCCAAACTCTCTGCTGCACTGTCTGAGCTGCGTCCACCTGCTGGCTCTACACAGGCAGCTGCTCACTGACACACTGCTGATGGACAGACCGACCATGCAGAATGCAGGCAACACACACCTCCAATGCCTCTTATCCATCCATGAGATATTTATGTTCTTATAATTAGAAGTCTGTTTAAATAAGATGTCTCTCTGTTTCAGATCTGATATGTAATCCTGTACTCTCTACCTTCCCTGAGCTGTTGGATCAACCCGACCTGCTGGATGCTCTCAGGGTCAGTAAAGAGTGCACTAATAATAAGATCATAAACACTTCCTTTGTTAAATCAGTTTTTAGTTTATTACTGTGCCAATTTATAATATTCAGTGAGTTTGATAAGTCTGGATTTTTCTGAACAAAAAAAATGTACAAAACAACATCGAACAATAATTGTGCGGAATTTAAAATTAGCTTAACTGGTGTTTTCTTTCAGAGTGCCTGGCTGGATGCTGAGATCCACATGAGCAGAGCACACAAGGTCAGTTTGTGTTTGTAATACCAATACTGACCTGTAGAGGATGTGTGTGTGAATGCAGCGTGCACAGTTTATAAACAATTCCTTCCTCCGTGTGTTTGCAGAGAGACTTGTCCTACTTAAAACAGGAGTTTGTTAAAGTCTACATGTCGTCCGTCTACTTCCTCCTCCACTCACCCTCACTGCCCTGTCATCGCTGGGCGGACCCGCCCTCAGAGGAGCAGCGAGCCAGAGTCATCTACAGCACCCTGGATGCTCTCAAACACACCCAGCACACCACAGGCCAATCAGGAGGCCCTGAGGTCTTTCTGGACCCCATGCATCAGCATCTCGCATTTGATGTGTCAGAGCTGACCTTTGACCTTCTCTGTGTGGCGCGGTAACGATAACATCACACTACTCAGAGGAAAGGTACAATTTAAAGTTGATGATTATTTTTAATGTAAAAAATGAAAACCAAGTTAAGATGATATTATGAAAAATAACTCTAAAATGTGCCATAAAGACCTTTTTCAACTTAAATGATGAGGCTGGTTGTAATTTTTTATTGCACTAAGATATCTTTGTGTACTTTGTTATTACATGAGACACTGATCACAGCTGAAGAGCCTGTCAATACGCCAGAAATTAACTGCTAATCTAATGTGGACAATGGTGACATTGTTTTCCATCTTTAATGAAGAGTTTACTCTGCTCCTTTTTAAGTAAACACTGCAATAGAACACAGTAATAAGGGAGAAGCCTTTGTGCTGATACCAAAACGTTTATGTAATAAAACAACCAGTAGTGATGTTATTAGAAGGTTTTGATATCTTGCTTTTTCTCACTACATGTTGTTCTATGTTTTTTTGAATAAACATTCTGTTAAAATTATTACTTGTTTTCATGAAACCAGCCCTGTCATCTCTTTGGTCACTGAACTGTGCAATTCCTCTCCGCCCAGTAGTTCAACATTGGTTGTGTGTGTGTGTGTGTGTGTGTGTGTGTGTGTGTGTGTTTGTGTGTGTGTAGTGTAGAGTTACAGGGGATGAGGGTTAATGTTTAGTCCGCTGTCGTCTTTTTATAGCCCTGTATAAAAGACCAGGAGCAGAAAGAGGCTGGATCAGTGTGGACGCAGACAGGCCACGATATCAGTCATCAAGTGCGGTTTCACATCTGAAGTAACATTTATTATTTAGGTTAATCATAACAGTGAGCCAGCATTTTTCACATACATCATTACTGTCAACATTATTTATTAGCCTTCATGATCTCACTGGATGACTGAGTAGAAGCAGAATGTACATTAATAGAAATGGAAATAAGTCTATGATTGTACAACATATTATGTACCCATAAGTTCATACTCCTCATAGACATTTAGAAAATACAAACATATACATACAGCAATGAATATATTGTTTTAAATGCCATAAAAACCACAATATGCAACACATCTCACTAAAAAAAAAGATGAAAAAACACCCTCATACAAATTCCGAAAGCTTCATGGAAATCCAAAATCTTTGGAAAGCATACAGTTTGGTTAAATATTCATAAATTGTGGTTCATGAATTGCAAGTTTCTTAAAATGTTAAATTTTTGCTTAAATTTGCACAACTTTTTATGTCAAAATTTTAGGGAATTCAAGAAACAGTGCCCACAACACATCCTGACACTTAAATGAATAGTTCAGCATGCCACTACCTCTCCCTTTTATACCCTCAGTTCTTGTATGGATCAAACAAAGGGAGATGCGTTAGTTAAGATGCTGGGAGGCAGGCTTGCTGTTTCCAATCGTTATGCTGGACTAAGCTAACCAGCTGCTTTTAGAGGCTTCCAAGTTTGCCAAGCGGATATTAAAGTTAACGATCCTGTCACCCAAGATGCCGAACTATTGCAGTGCAGACCGCTCGAGTTATTCATTGTGTAACAGTCCTTCAGACTTTTCCACTGCAAACCAAAATTTCTTTGCTCAACCATAAAATCGAACCTTTAACCAGAAAACAGTTTCCTGCTCAACCGATGACTGAATTATAGAAGACCTACACATGAAGTCAAGTCGTCCTCCTAGGTGTGCACAGTCCTCGGTCCAGTGTTAACTGATGAATACTGAATATCCTGTATTTCCACATTCCAGCACTGTTACCATGATGCCCATGGTGACCAGAGAGCGTTTTGTGTTTAGTGCTGAAAAAACATCGTCAGGCTGATAGTAATAGAATATCTAAAGGCAGCAATAAACAAAGAGGGGAAAACTCCATGAGAAGATGCCTGTAGAATGACTTCACTGTAGTCGCTTTAATTACATAGAAACACCATGTTGACACAGAACCATGGAACAGATCGCCAAATAGTTTCTTCACTGCTGGCCCTTTTGATTCAATAGTAATGCGTGTGACGCTCATTCTTCCTTCCTTCAATATTCATGTTGATGAAATAAACAATATCAAATTCTGTCAAGATAACTTAAGCAAATTGAGTATTTTTCTGATATACAGCAAAACATAAATTTATGAAAGCGATTCAGTGCTCTAGACATTAGTCATTGGCATCAGCTGCGAAAGTTACACTGTAAAACGTTTATTAGACTCAATGACATTTTCTTTAACAATTATTTTCAGATAATTTTTCAATCAACTCATTAAAATAAATTAAAGACACATGATCAACATATGAGCAGACTTCCCAGCATGCACTGTTTGACAGGTAAAACTCTTATGAGACGCTTCTCTTTCATAGTTTGGATAAAACATCAGTATATGACAGAAATTTGATGTGTGCCTTCAGCAGTGTTGGGTAACATCACTTTTAAAGGTAACTGAGTTATAAGCCTGTGTAAGATGAATGAAAGACGGGTCTATGTTGGAATTCCTTTGTAGATAGATTTTGATAATAGTCTGAATAAAAATGCAGAAGGCTTGATATTTGTAGCCAGCACCAAATAAGTTACATCAGTTGGTAAAACCTGGCTTGTTTTATATCAGGTAAACACAGTACAGTACATTACAGGACACCCATCTGCAAATATTCAGACACTGAGCTTTACATGTGGTGAAATGATACTCAGCCACAGACAGAAAACCTCATTGTAATGTGCCTGCTATTATCACCTGGAAACGCTGAGACCCGCTCACCCACTTCTCTTTGTGCCCCAGGAGGACAACTGTGTCTGAGGAGGAGGAGGAGGAGGAGGAGGAGGAGGAGGAGGAGGATGAGTAAGAAGAGGAAGGCAGGTCAGGACCAGTTGAGCAGGAAAGATGAGCCTGGAGGCTTCTGACTCCTTGATTGAATAAGTAAACACTCATCCACCATGAGATACTTTATATGAGGAAATTATTCTGGTGGGGGGCGTGGGTAAAAATAAATTCAGTGTGATGACTAAAGATATGACAGAGTGCACATATTTTAGAAATTATGCCAAATATTCATAAAAAGGATGTCCACTTGATTCTTCATAAAAGGAAAAAATACAGATAACAGTGCTGATACAATTGGATATTATCTTGTACCGTACAATAGTTATGTGATTGTACATTATTTGCTCTGGAATATACATTGTGTGTAATTCAGAATGTTATCAAGACTTTTTAAAACAAGTTTAATGTCCTCTGGATGTATCCTAATGGGGTATATGATCTGCTCCCTTGTCAACAGTTGCTTCTTTACAGGTCCAGCTGACATGCTGTAAGATTAGCATAGTTTTAGCTCTGTTTTTGGTCTCCACCACCAACTTCTGAGGGTGATATCTGGCTATCTGCTCCAAATATTTTCACCAGTTTGTTGCTAACTTTTTCCATGTGCTCTTTGGCTAATGTAGCAGGTATTGAACTGACATCTAATAATATAAATCTGAGAGTGGTGAGAGTAAATTGAAACATCTGTGGGGCAAGAAACTAAAACAATGAAGTGAAAAATGCTGCGTAGAGCTGAGTTCCTGATTTTCTTTTTGCTCAAGAAGACACATATCTCCTTAAGATGTACGATTAAACATTTAAGTTTACAAGAGGGAGCATGATGTTTTGGTAAAGCATTTGTGTTTGCCCTCCCCCTGGGGGGGTCAGACGTCAGGTTCAGCCACAGAGCAGACCCCCTGGAGCTAAAAGGAACTTAGAGCAGACAAACAAATAGGGTTTGAACCTGGTTCCTCAAGTTGAAGTTCAGTTTGTCTGGCTATCAGAGGCACCTCAAGTTAACAGTGCAGTGGAATGAGGTCCTGAAATATTTTAACGTTTTTGCATTGATCTTTTTTTTGGACACGAAATGTGTAGTTTTGTCAGTCAGGATATAAAATACAATGCATCATTGTTTGTGTATCTGTGTATGTGTGTTACTACACCTGACGCTGACAAATAGCCATTGTGTTATGACAGAGCTGGCAGGGGTTCCCATGGAAGTGTGTGTGCGTGTGTGTGTCTATCTGTGTGTGTCTGCGTTCTTGTAATCAGATCCATGATGGAGGAGCTCGTCCAAAGGTGTGTCTCTCTTAATACTGGCCAAACACAGCTTGTTGGCTGCCTGGCCAGTGTAACTCTGTTTCTGTGAGTGTGTGTGTGTGAGTTTGTTTTTCTGACGGTTCAGACAGGGATAGTTTCACATTTCATTTCATGAGGAGGCAGACTAAACAATTAAATAGCCCATGGATTAATTGTCAAGCTTTTAAATTGTGAAACGAGTATAAACTGAAAATTGACCTCTTCCATTGAGAGTGTGAGGAAGACAGTGAGTGGATGACTAGATTATTGGTTAGTGGGAGTCAGTTTTAATGTTAAAAAGATACACCCGAAGTGACGACCCCTCAGAGAATCATGAACCGACTATATGATTTCCTTCTTCTCTCCAGAGCGTTTTAGCGTCTTTCAGTTCGTTGGTTTGGTTTTATGGTCTGCAGCTTCACTGTTTGGAAATGTTGTTTCCTGTTACCAAATGTTGTCAGCTGCATCAGGCAGCTGCTTTTGGTGAAAAATAACTCAAACAACCCAACTGTATGCTCTCTGCCCTCCATCAGCATGTTAAGGTAGCAACATAATTGATGCTAGCAGCTAAAGAACCAAGTACTTTCCATAGGAGTTAATTTAAAGCAATTGGTATTACATTCATCAGGTGGACACAAACACGATTCCAAGTTATTACAGTGATGCTCAATGGCTACTAGGTGAAAGCATAAGCTGCTGTTTGCTACCATGTTCGCGCTATTTTATGTTTTAAAACCTCATTAATTGATTTGTTTTTAGACAATCGGGGGCAGCAGAACAATCTAAAAAAGGGAAAGAAGACATTGTCCTGCTTCCTCCTTCTTCTTCTTCTTCTTTGCAGGTAAACAGCAAATGTAATACAATCAGACAGAACAACCCTCAGTCCATTTAGACTCCTCGGTGTCACCTTTGACCTTTAGCTTTTGAAGAAGCAGAGGAGTCTCCAAACACACTTAAGTGACCTAAGCAGCAGCGAACAGATCAATAAGTTGACTCGGGGTGTGTCCAGCATCTCCAGAACAAAGCAGGTTTCTCTCTCTGAAAGAGACAAACCCTCAATTGGACAACATGAAAGCTGCTCTCACAGAATGACTCACTACACTATACTAAGGGTTTATGGTGCCTTATAATTGGCTCGTTAGCTGAGTGCGTCATTAGCGCAAATCACAAAATGACTTTTATAAGAAGCCGGCACTGTTTTGAAGGCTGTTTCGTCATGAAATATCTATCATGGTGCAGTTAGTTGGTGAAGTAACTTAACTAAACACACACAAGGGTTATACATGGTAGTGAAATGAATGAGACATTCTTTGCCCTTTCAGATTATGTGAAATTTGAGCCCATAGCGGCGTTGTTTCCAGTAATCTCTAATTTGTGACTCACACATTCAAACGCTCACCCTGAAAAATATTGATCTAAAGCTCTAAAGTACATGTCATGTTCATTACTGATAGACATGGTAAAAACTGATGCTCATTGAACGAAACGCTGTGGTTTTCCTTAATAGGTTCAGTCTTTACAACTGCCCCACCTTTTTCTTGTTTTTAAACTTCAGCAACTCAGTGTCGAGCATGTTAACATTTGTCTCCAGTTGTAGTCACTCAGCTCACTGCAGAGCTTACGCAACAACTTCTGACTTAATTTGTGTAAATAGCATGAGAAACTCAAATATCAAACACAGAAAAATATGATACACTTTTATCAATAAAGATGATTTCAAAGGTGCATGTTGTTATGTATTTTGTGGCAACACATAGGATTGTCCGATACGAACTGAGACAGAGATTTAAAGGACTGTGAGTCATGTTGCACAATGGGTTTTGTATATTGTGCCGAGTTTGAATCCCTCAACCTGGAAACCATCACTGTGTTTGACAGTTTGAGTGGACGACACACTCGGAGACAAAAGCACAATCAGACTTGTAAGGTAGAGCTCGCCATCTCACTGTGACAACAAACAATAAACATAGTGTAATATTAGTGACATTTAATACGTTTATTTGAATGAGGTTGATGTCACTTATATCTGTGTGTAAAATAGTGAGCCATCACGAGGATTAATTCAACTTAGCACAAAGACTTTGCTGGCACGATCTGTCCAGTGATAATTGCTGAAGCTATATATGGTGTTAGCAAGCTAGCTCAGTTAAGATGACTCGAGCTGTGCAGACTGGAACCAATGGCAGTGGAACGGGGCTCAGCAGCCTCAGCCTCCGTCTTTCACGTAACACCAGACCTGAGTTAGTTTTAGACTGCACATTTTTACTTCGATCACACATATTGCACCTGAAGCATCCTTGAATCTCCTCTATCCGCTGGGTAATTGTTTTTCTGTTGTCAGGTGGAAAACTACAGTGTTACAGGTGATAAATTAAATAACAGCCACTCCCAGCCTACTGTATGTCTTTCTCTCTGTTTGCTTGCTCTCTTGTTTCACTTCCAAACCACTTCATTGACGTGTGTTTGCCCTTCTCCATCCTCTCCCTGGCTGTCATCCCCATGTGCACGCTATACATTAACAAACCAAACTGACCCTCCCTCTCTCGGTCCGTGTGTGGTAGCCTCGAAGCTGACTGAGCAGGAATGTGGTTCCGTGGGTTCCCATGTATCGTGTGATGGAGTTGGATGAGTTGCAAGCAAGAAGGCTCCCAAGCCAGTGACCGCAGTTCGAGACTGTGGTCCAACGTTTGCAAGCATGAAACCGCTGGATGATTTCAATGACTTCGGGACACCTCCAGCCAGAGCATGGTAGTTAACCACATTATTATTGTGCCTAAAGTTGCGACATAAGGTTTGAACATGTCTGTGGTTTGCAGAGATGTACATTGCCGACATTTCAGTCATCCAACACACTGTTACTGAGAAAAAACTGATGAGTCTCATAATTGAGACTGAAACTCTAGCGTAGAAGCGGTAGTCAGTGTTTTCTAATGACATTGGCAACGGTTTTTATTTGAGTGCAGATTAACTTTCAGGACCTAAGCTTTTATTTGTCAACCACAGAGAATGACGTTTACCTCCTTTTGTTCCCCCCTGCTGCATTAGTTGCCTCACAATCACTTTTGTGTGTGCATGTAAACGGGTTATCGCCATATATAGAGACACACACAAACACACTGGGAACGCATGAGGGTAGACACACACACACACACTACCTGAGACCTGAGACATCCTCCTGCTATGCACACAAAGCCTTAAAAATCACCTGTCAAACTGGTCGTTTCAAACCGGAGGGATGGATGTGGAGGTGGAGTAGAGGAGATAGAGGGAGGTGCAGGAGGAGATGAAGGGGGAGTGATAGACGGCCTTTAAAAAGCAGATTAAAATGTGTTGCGCATCTCATTCCAGGTGAATCGCACACAAACACAGGTTTGGACTATGGCTTCCACCACCTCGGGGGATGTTCTGCCCACAGGCGGCAGGATCTTCACCTCCATTCCTGACGTGTTCTTCATCCCTGAGTTTGTGAGTTTTCTCATCTGTTCATTCTCACTTTGATGTTCTTGGAGGTCCCTCTTTCCTCGGGCACCATTTAGATATTGATCTTGTTTCCTGCTTCCTCATCATTGCTCCATCGAGGCGAGTCAGTTTCAGATAACAAACAATCCGTCTTGTATTGTTGTGTTGCATCAAGTGTTTGATCAGTGAAGCCAACACAGAGCAGAGTGACCACAAACCACAAGGAGGAGTTGAAAGGTTTGTTTTTTGCTTGAAAATGACACAAGCAACAGACGATTGAGCTGGTTTTTATTGATAATCGGTGGCACAGATTCACAAGTTATTTATATCGAAGTTTTTTGCTTTCCGTTGGGTCTATATTAAGAGTTTCTCCCAGAAACCAAATCATCTCCAGTGGAAGACACGCTGTTGATATGGTAACAAGAAAACAGCACCTTCGACATGTTTTGACAACAAAAAGCAAAATATCAAGAAAAAAATCAACACAACTTTTTCACAGTGTGAGATGTAGCCCTGAGTTAAAACTTTATTATGAGTCTACATACTCTAAATTTTAAAAGTTTACATCACTTTGAAAAGATTGTTGAAGTTGTTAAAAGCTTTTTGATAATAAATTGTAGTTTATTATTCTACTCGGTTATTCTGAGGCTTTCCTTGCAAGTAAAGTCAACTTTTAATAATTTCAAAACTCTGTAAAAATAAAAACCATAAGATATCTTACATATATGTGTAAGAGCCATTCACAAGGGTAGGATTATCAAATATTAGTGATTATTCTATTCATTAGATTTTTTTCCTACTCCAATAACTGGTTCTAACCTGGTCATTCCAGTAGAGAAGTTTATTTTCTAAGGTGACTCCTTCCATGAACGAGTTTGATTAATTACAAGATAACTGAATGTACATTTTGAGGGCACACTGTTATTTTGCACATATGTTCTTTGGAGCTCCTGAGGCTTGTATTATTGGAAAAAGACTTCCTGTGGATAGCTTTCTGTTTGAACTTGAAAGTTTCAATGATTATGCATTAACTCCACAGTCTAGTAAGTCTTGTGTCTCTAGTCTTGTGTCTTTATTTATTAACTGAACAGTGAAGAGGTGACAGGAAATGAGGAGAGGATCGACTCATAGACGTTGCAGTCACAGTGGTAAACCTTGGTTAACCCCGATCTGGTATTGTTGTCCAAACTTGGATCATGTTGATGTATCAGATCTTTCTGTTGTATATATTTAGGGCACAGACTTCCTCCCTCAGTGAGAAGACTTTGAAAGCTCCCATGTCTTGCTCTTATCTCTTAAATCTGTCCTGTGGCTGTGGAATATGAGTGGAATATCCTGATGAAGGTTAAGGAAGTAATAAAACTCATTCAATAAAGCTCCTGTTTGCTTGAATCATTCAGAAACAACCACAGACTATCTGTGTTTTCTGCAAGATTAAATCCGTGTGACACAGGTGGAAAAACAGCTTTATTTGCAGATTGAGGTGTAAATCGAAACCAGCCATCATCTCCCATGGTTTACCTGCATGCTTGGGTCTATTGACTCCGTGCCAGTGCACCTTTTCATGAAATAATCTGCAGCTCAGGTGTGGAAATGTACTGGTAGTATTTACTACCCTGGTTCAAAGTTGTAAAATAGCACAAATTTTAAAAAGGGGGGGGGGGGCAGCAGGGAAAAGATTTTTTTTTTTTTGGCTAGCTTGTTAGCATGCTTCAACTTCAGGAGATATCTCTGCAACACTTACATGTCTTTAACATAACATCTGAAATGTTATATCTTCACATTTTGCTTATTATAACAATTAATATTTGAATATTTTTAAACTTATTTCAAGCTGAGGTCATATGGATTAAAGGAATAATTCAATGAAAAATCTTTAGTTATCTTGGATTTACACTAGTTATATCATATTCCAATGATAACTCAGAGTGAGACAAAGATTTTTTGTCAAATATATCTGAAAATGTTCTACGTTCCATGTGCCAAATACAGTTTCTTTACATAGCTTTGCCAAGAGTAGCACATGTAGCTTTTTACAGGAAATGCAAGGATTGTTTTCAACTTGAGTCAGATGAAGAAGTAGAGTGAATTAGAGTGGACATTTCTGAATCTTCCAACAGAGAGAATTTGATTTTAAAAAAAGAAAGATATTCAGTGGGAACTGAATCACCTTCAGACTAATTCACTTTGACCTGTGATGATAAGAATGGATAGGTTTCTCTTGTATGCCGATAGCCTGATATGAAGTACTGGAGATAAGGCTTACATAATATTTGCTGCATGTAATAGCTTCATGTTTTTATGAAGTAACAGTGTTTTCACAGTAATAAAATGTGGCCTCAGGTGTTTCCTTATAATCCTGATAATTCACTGCTTATCGACTTGAAAGCTCATTTTCACATTAAAAACATTATGAAAACCGTCATATCCTTATAGATTGGTAAAACATATATATATATATATATATATATATATATATATATATATATATATATATATATATATATATATGGATTTGTTGTGCTTTAAACATAAAAATGTATATCGACCCCATGAAAATAAAAAGTTTTTTCCATCAGTGAATCGACTGTTTTACTTTGCATGTGATGTGGACAAATGTTAGACCTACAGACGTCACTTTAAATTCAAGATTCTGAAATAAAACACCTCACACATCAAGAACATCGCATGAAAGTAAAGACATCCGTCAGTGTAAGCTGATATATAGCTCCGATGAAGTGATACAGTCATACGGAGAAGAATAAATGCAGTAAATATTTGAACTACCTGCAGGTGTATTGTTTAATCCAGGGCGTGTCACATTCTTTATGTGTGGTCAGGCTGAAAGTTGGTCTCCGAGTTACAGAAAATGCACAGCAGCTGATTTATGAATAGACTGGCCCGGCTTTGAACTCGCCGTGTGTACACAGCTGAGTGAAACCTGGTTTTGCCGTGTTTGTGAGACAAATTGCAAGAAATCGTGGTTGGTCTATAACCAGTTGAAGATTATTCCTTTAACCAACATTTTGAAGTCTTACAGGTGGTCAGTATCTCACTCTAACCTCAGATTTGGTTTCAGTAATGTAAACTGATTGATTTTCAATACTCATCAACATTTTGAGGTAAATCCTCTGTGATATATGGCTTGATTAAAGTAAAGGGGACCGTTTGGCTGTGGTGGAGGTATGTTCTCTACTGAGTGCCATTCTAGTTTATTAGTGCAGTTGTGTTCGTCTATAAGAAAAGGGCCTGTCACAACACAAAGTGTCTTATTGCACAATAAAGAATGCTAATGGTTTTCTCTGTACAGTAAAGCATCTCAAAGTGCCTCTTATCAAGGAACAAGTGCCGGTTCATGTTATATCTGAATGCCAAAGACTCCCTTAAGCACAGTGTTTGTCAAAGGAGGAGAGAGACTGAACCAAGAGTGCCAACAATGTGTGTGTGTGTGTGTGTGTGTGTGTGTGTGTGTGTGTGTGTGTGTGTGTGTGTGTGTGTGTGTGTGTGTAAGCCCAACCCTTACTTTAGGGGGAACGCCACAAGTTTTACATGAGAAGCACTGAAGGAGTATTCTGAAGAATGAAACAGGCTCGTTCATAACTATATTGGAAAGTTAAAATGGGTCCCCCCTTTTTTCAAAATGTGTCTCATGCACAACAGGTTTTGTTATAGTTCAACTTGTGGGGGAATAAAAGAGTTCATGAAAGTGCAGACTAGCTGAAAAACTCTGAAGGAAACCCTGAAAACATTTAAACACACAGCTTTAAAAACACAGCTCCAGTAACAAGGAACTATTAAAGTAAAACTCGACCGGTTATATTAATCGTCATGAGACTGTTGCTAAATACTAACAGGAACTGTTTCGCCTCCCCCGTGTGACCCTGCAGGTTTTCGGAGGTTTGGTGTGGATCCTGGTGGCGTCGACCCGCATAATTCCAGACAACCCTCTGGGCTGGGTGATGTTCGTGTCCGTGTTCTGCTTCGTGGTGACGACGCTCTGGTTCCTCCTCTTCCTCTGCGGAGCCAACGGGAGCAGCATCTGGCCCTCCCTGGTTAGACACGCCGACATATAACTTCAATTAGTGAGCTTTAAAGGGACTCGTAGATGGATTATGTTACTGTTGGATTCAGGCTAGCTTCTCTCAAAGGAATCTGTCGGCTGCCTGTAGTCTTACATATTTGATGATTATGATTATACTTGCCAAGGAAATCTACACTGCCTGGCTACGTATGCAACCCAGTCACCAGGCTAAATGTCGGTCATCTGCGTATCTGCAAACCAGCATATGTTGAAACCTTACGTTTCTTTAGGTCAAAGTTTGTGTCACGAAAATAGTGGTTTCACCTACAAATGTTAAAACTCAGACTCGAGCCTTCTTTGCTTTCTAGCCCTCCTCGCCACACGCGATTTTACACAAACACATTTGAATGTATCCGTGGTTTGCTGAAATGCATAGAACCAACATTTTATTCCGACACATGGGCTGAGAAGTGAGAAGAAGATTCAGTTCAAACAATTTTAGGAATTTAGTGGTGGTAAATCGACCACCGTTATGATTTGCAGAGGTTGTGCTTCACAACAGTAACTAAAGTGGACAGAACTGAGGAAATGGTTGGTTGATTGAAAGTTGTTTTCTGCCTCTCTTTGATGTCATGTTTCATATTTTGTGACCACGTCCTCTCCTCTGTATTCCCCCTTCATGTCCTCTCTTCTCTTCCATCACCTCTTTCACTTTCTCCCGTCTTCTTTTTCACGTGTCTCTTCCTTTTAACTGTGTCTGTCGTGTCTCTCTCACCAATTTCCTCCCTCATCCACCATTGTCCCGTTTGTCTTTCCATCCTCTCTTGATAAAATCTCTATCCTTTTGCCTCAATCTTCCCTTTTGCTCTTCTTCCCTCTGCCTCTCTTTTTTTCTCTCAATCCCTCCTTTCCCTCACCCTTCCCCCCTCCCCCCTGCAGGATGCGGGTTATCATTTTGTGGCGGTGGTTTTCTACCTCAGTGCGTCGGTGGATCTGGCCTATATCACTGTTTTGAAAGGGTTGATTGTGCCGGGTGTCGGGGGGATCGTGCAGCCTCTCACCGGTGACGCTCTCAAAGTCTACAGGCTGGACATCGCTGCAGTGGTATGTCAGACACACAGACGTTAACTCTGTAAAGACGAGACAGTATTTTCTGTATCAGCTTGTTCCAGCGTTTCTTTAAAGCTACAGTCTTGTTTTTCATTGCTACAATTTTCAATCAGACGGGGGGAAAAAATTGAATCTGTTTTCTGTCTGTGGTTTTCAGGTGATGTCCTATGTGGCCACTCTTCTCTACTTCCTCCACGCCATTTTCTCCGCCATCAGATGGAAGAGGTCCTAATGATCTGATCTGTCACTGGAGTAAACCGGGGATGATTTTTTTCCATTGTTCCATTCATTTTCACCAGCCAAAGTGCCAATACATCAAATGATTGAATGAGTGGAAAACAAACAGGTTATCAATAAATGTCACTTATAAATTGGACTGATTAGCTAGATATACCTGCACGTTATTAACCCGTAAACTGACCCTAAATTGTTCAGATAGATGTGAATGAAAACTAAAATGTGTTTGTCAGAATAAACATGGTGGATGAGTGTAAATAACTAATTTAACCACAGATCTGCTTAAATAGTTAGCAGCAGGTTCTAAATTACGATATCTGAAGATGAATTCATAATGAGGCTCAATTGCATAAAGTGTAATTGCACTGAATATTTTCAATGAGAGAGATGCCTTAAAGGGTCAGTTCACACAATACACAAAACATCATTTTCTCACCCATTCGTCAAACACTTTTTTACAGTTTTCATTGCAACTGTTTTTACATCAGAAGAAGTTCCAGAACAAGTTATTCATAGATAATCTGTGAGCACCACAAATTGAACTGAATTCACCCTCAGCCAAATCGCTCTTGTGGGAGGGATATCTCAAAATAGGGGTAAGTGAAACCAACAGAGTCCTTGAGGTTTTTATTTTTTTTTTAAATTGATGTTCGGCCATGTGTTTAAAATAAATTCTGTGGTCTCCACAGCTTAAGATATTTACATGTTTTGTTCCAGACATAAAATATGGAGTGGCCCTTTAATAGTGTCATGAGAAGCCTTACGTAGCCAAACATGGTGACATGTTTTGATTAAGCATCTGACAGAGAACAAGATAAAACCATTTACTCGTTGGCAGCTGAAATTCAGAAAACACTTGAGAGCGCAGAGAGTAATTAAAGTGTCATTGTTGACTTTGCTGTACAGGTGAAATAACCAATGACTCCAGAATATTTCACATTCTTTATGAAGCTGTTTTACAAATTAATTGCCAGAAGTTTGGTTCCAGCTTGTAATAAACATTTCTACAGTTCGGAGATTTTACAGCATTTCACTTAAATTATAAAACACATTCCGTCGCAGAACTTTGTGTGATTACAGTACATTTAAGTCAGTAATAAGTCCAAGGATTTGCACCCTTCACAACCTGAAACACTGAATATCTAAAAAGGTTTGATCAGCGAGAGGACTGTCCTTTGTTTCCTGCATGTTTTCTCCATGTTTACGATGAACATCAGATATGTAAATATGAATTGATCAATGGCTCTCCCTTCTGATCACCACAATTTTTTTCTATTCATATTTGATAGCATTAGTGTATGCTTGTTTTCTCTTTTGAAACGCTTGGTCCGATGTTCGGCATGAATGGCTGTTTTCACATGACTTATTGTTTGCATTTTTACAAGAACTCTCAAAACATTTGATGATGTAAATATTAAAAGGGATTTTTTTTTTGGAATCGATGAATTAATGTGAAATAAAATTAATTGGATATTCAGTCAGCGTGGCTTTTCTTCTTGGTCATTTTACATTTATGTTACTGTATAAACCAGCGCTGGTGGCCTGCTGGTCAAAGTTGTTCTAATTGTCTAAGCTGTTTCTCTACTAACTGCTGAGATAAACGTCTGGCTCTTTAGAATTTAAAAGCTCCACTATGTTCACCAGAGTGTCCCTAAAGTTGTCTTTTTTTGCGTTGGCTGTGGCTGGAAATGGACTGATGAGCCAAAGTTGTGCTGTAAAACCAAAACAAGCCAAAAGATGCTAAAATGCTTCAAACTGATCTGTTGTTCAAATTAGAATATTTATTACCTCACCTTTAAAGGTGCAACAGGTAAGAACCAGCTAATTCATACTCAAAACAAAGAGCAGTGTGACCACCAGTTAGCCCAGTTAGCGGTGAAGCTAGCGGCTCGGTCTGGGAGCTTGTGAGTCGGTGTTAGTGATTACACAGCAACACATGGACTCAGCAGGGCTTGCTGGACAGCATGCTGACGTCAGTAGATATCTCTTCAATACACAGACATGATCATGGTAAAAGTGCTATTTATTCACATTCTGCTGATAAGTTACATTTTCTTACATACAGCCCCTTCAAAGTAAAGCTGTGTGACTGTTAAAAGGGTCTGTGAGGTTGAGGTGGTTGAAATTAAATGTCTTCAGCCATAAAACCAATCATGAGCATCTGTATTTTGGAAAGAAACACCTGTGATAGCCCCCGTGTGCACCACAAATACAGGCTGCAGGCACTGTGTGGGGATCATAAAGTCAGAATAAACCTGAAACTCAGTGAACTCTTTCTTTACTCTGCAGCAAAAAACTGTAGACATTTCAGCCCACAGGTTTATCTGTAGCCACGGGGCACAAAATTCCTCTGATCATTTCAAAAATCCCTTCACAGGTCACCAGCTAACATTAAACACCAGGTAGCCTTGGGTGGTGTAAGATGAAGGGTGGTGCAAGGAGTCATTGTGGGAAGGGATCTCTCAACCACAGGAGCAGAACGGGTTTGTCTGGCCTCCCTATAAGAGTCAGAAACACCTGCTGCCACTCAGTTTGAGCTCAGAGGAGAGGGCCGGTCGCCAGAAGGAACAGGCAGAGATGGCTGCAACGACTGCTCAGGCGATGGGGAGCCTGCCCAGCGGACTGGGGATCTGCGTCACGGCCCCGGATATATTTTACCTGCCTGAACTGGTGAGTGCGACTGGTGATGGCTGAGGACAGAGCAGCTGACCTTCAAGTCAGTAATGGAGGGTATTTCTTTCCATTCTGGATAAATGTTTGGAATTCAGCTGATGAGTTTCCCCGTGTCAAGTGGAACTCATTTGATTTTAAAGTGTTTTAATAAAACACACATTGCAATAAGCAGTCAGTAATGTCACTCGTGGTAACAATTACACTATTTTATTCAATTGGTTGACAACAAGTCGTCAACTTTAACAAAATGAAGGTATCTTAAAGGAACAAAAGGCAGTGGGAAAACATTTGATATTGAAATAAGTGCATGTTATAATGTTATTTATGCTGTTGTATCTCATGTTTAACTTCAGGGACCAACTTGGATGTTAATGTAAAAAAAAAAAAATGAATTCCAGACTTTGTTGTATTTTGGCCTGAAAAACCAACAAATAAATGTGGTGTACAGTACGAGTTTCATTTTTGAGTATTTCCGTAGAAGTGCTCTATGAAAATGTGCATTTTGGTGAAAGGGGAGATGCTGAAACATATTCCCAACATGGGAGGAGCGCCTGGGTCTTTCCACCTCTCACATTTCACTCATATTGTGTCTGTGTGCTGATAATCTAAGAAAGAATGCGGCCAACTCTTCCTCTCCCCCGAACGACGACAAAAGATAGAAACTGCTCATATGACGGCGCAGGGGAGGAAAGTGTCTCCAGTTTATGTTGTATGTTAGGTTGTTTATTTGAGCTTTTATTTATCAAGGGAAGGGTTTTGATGAGGATCCATCAACCAGGCTGCTGACGCCCTGCTCCCACAGGGGAGTGAAATGAAAACAAGAAACAGATCTGCAGACGGTGTGACGATGAAATGTGCTGAAGAGGCTAAAGATATCTGCAAGTGTTCCGTTTAATAGAGCTCTGTTTGAAAGAAATTCTTGTCTGTTTTGAAAGGACAGAACAATAAAAGCCTTGTGTAGGGCACCGTGATGGTTCACTTCTTACTTCAGTTAGTCCAGACAGAGAAGGCTGTAATCATGATATAAATCATAAAGTGCAGGAAAAGTTAAGTTATCTCTATTATCTATTATCTATTATTTATTTGTAATATGCAGGTCAAAAGACAACAGGTTCTCTTAGCAGAAATATGTAGTCGCTGAAATGCAGGTGAAGCAGCAATTATGTAACCTCATCTTTGGATGGGCTGTAACCTATTTGAATGTGATGAGATGAGATGTGAGAGATACATGTGTCACATTAGCTCCACAATATACAAACACAACTGTATACATACGTATAAAAAACATCCCTAGGTTTTGGGTTTTTTCTGGGTTTCTGAGTGCACAAATCCTTGAAACTGTAACATGTGGCATTCAAGCCGACCCTCCCCTCTCTTGTAAAGTGCAAGTCTGAAATGCCCTTTTGTGTAAATGTTTGATTGGGTCTTGAGAGAGTCACGCCCATTCTTTATCATATCAACCTACAGATCACGTACACAGTATAATGAAATGTAGTTCTTTAATAGCAGAAAAAGAGAAAAATCCAAGGCGATGGAAGTTGAGCCAGAATCATTAAATAAGGCATGGCTTGTGTTTAAATCGACACAAAGGCTTTTTTACGTTGATCTCTGTTCACGTTTATACGCTTGTATATTCAGGCAGGTGGGTCATGACTCAGTAAAAGTTCATTCCAGAGAGTTTCGATCATAGGGATGTGGTTAACATTATCTAAAGTAACTAAACACCATCCACCCTGTGCTATTGAAAGTAAAAATAAATGTTTGTTTAGTCAACATGTGAGAGATGTGGCCTCTGATCCTGCTGACTTGTTAGTCTGACAGCTATTTCATATGAATTGTTGACTTCTACATTTTATGGTTTTGACCTCATTTAGATTTATTCATTTTTTTGCTATCTGCAAGTTCACTGTGCTGATTCTTGACTTAAATGGGATCAAAAAGAAAAACTGAAACTTAAACTTGCAGCAAATACAAAATCCAGTGATTTCTTTTAATTCCTAAATCATTTGACCCATGTGTAGCCATGTAAATCAGCCTGCATCCAAGTAGTGTTTGATCAATAACACACGTGACCTATAATATACCATCCAAGTCAAAATAATGGTGATGAAGCCTGAACAGCAGAAGGAAAAAAGTTTAATCAGAACTGGAATATTTTTATTTGACATGTCTAAACGTTTAAAATTATTCATTTGTTGTAACCTTTTTTTAAAATCTACTTTTAAACTGTCATGGCTACAGTGGGTTTGAAATAAAAATAAAAAAAGAGATCACAGTTAAGCCTATTTAGACTGAGAGGAAGTATGCATGTATGTCACAGGGCATTTGAGGGAAAATAGCTGGCCTAAGGAGAAGAAACCAGGAGTATCAAAATGTATTTCTGCTTGTAGTAGGATTTCATGTCATGCACTGGAAAAAATAATTTGTTTTGGCAAGTAATTAGCAAGTAATTTCAGGCTGCCTGCAGGAGTCATGTGACTCACTGTCACAGCAGAACAACGAAAGGAGACATTAAAGGTCCCAGTGTGTAGGATTCACAGGTGGTAGAAATGGAATATAACATGAACATTTATGTGTTAATTTGTGGATAATCACTTGAAACTACAAATGGTTGTGCTTTCTTTACCTTAGAATGAGCCTTTTGTTCAGACTTTATAAAAAAAAAAGGACACAAGACACACAGAGGCAGTAAGATAGAAGGACAGAAAGAGATCTTTAGTGACGTTGATACCCAAAATCCAAAACGCAAACAACAAAAGGCAGGCAGATGTAAGCCCAAGGAAAAAAACTTAAAGAGGGATGCAAAACTGAAGACACACCAGAAGCCACAGAGACAAAAAGCAGGAACAAAGGAGGAAAACAAACAAAGACAGGAAGTGGAAGGTAATGAACAACACATGAGAATATGATACAAAATAAAACAGGAAATGCCAAAAATTCAAACTATGACGTCTTTTTTATCTACAAGGAGAGAGCGGGTCTTCTTTCATCTTGTTACACTGCACTTTCTGCAGAAGTCCAGAACAGACAAACTAAACACTGGCTTTAGAGTGCCCTTGTAGTGCTGGACAAAGGTCTGGCTGCACCAGCAATCATCTGGTATAGCCAGTAGTCAGTTTGATGTCACTCTGGTACAAACAAATATCCCAAATATCATAAATCATAATCCATCTTTGCAGGTGTTCGGTGGTCTGGTGTGGATCCTGGTGGCGTCGACCCGCGTGGACCCCCCGATGCCTCTGGGCTGGGTGATGTTTGTCTCTGTCTTCTGCTTCGTCATGACTTTCCTCTGGATGGTCATCTTCGCAGCTGGAGGTCATAAGAACAGCTCCGGCTGGGCTGCTGCTGTAAGAGGAAGAGATCAGAATGAGAGAAAGAGCAAATGAAGCTGAGAGAAAAGTGCTGTAATGTTTTGTTTTTTTGATCCGTGTGTGTCTCCAGGACTACGCTTACCACGGCCTGGCAGCGTTCTTCTACCTCAGTGCAGGCGTGGTTTTGGCTTATATCACCTTCCGGGCCAAACCAGTTTCGGGCGTAACAAAAAACTACCAGATTGACATCGCTGCTGTGGTGAGAATTGGGTGCACACATCTATTCATCTGTACAGCACTGAAAAATTTACATTACAGGACTTAAATAACAAACAGCTTGACATTCTTTACATTTTTTGAGACAGTCTCCTTCAATAACAATCTTAGGTTCACTGTAGGATTTGCGCAATTAAAATGCCTTTATTTAGCATTGATTTATGTGTTTAAAATGACGTTGTGACCAACATAGGTCTTCATCAGGGGCAGCAAGATTGTATTGCCCTAATGAGTTGAATGGGAAGGCCTATTGGTCCAAAACCCAAGGAACCTGATAAAGAAGGAAGGTCACCGAGTCTTGCTTTTGGGCTAGACTGCAGTGTTGGTTGTGTTGAAGTCAATGGGGGTTTCATGGAGAAACATAATTAGACCAAACATATCTATATCATTTGACTTCTGATGCACAAATGCCCTCAGAAAATAAAAGGAGCCTTTCTGACAGAAATTTGCGTAGTAAAAATGTCTTCTTTTTTTTTTTTTTATCAGCCGTTAAACTTCTCTCAGAAGTGTGGTCTTTCATTTCTTGGAGGCATTTCTGCATCAGAAGTCATACGATGTATTGCGTTTCCATCTGCATCTCCTACTGACTTTACTGCTGCTGACAGCACTGTCTGTCCTCAAAGCTGGTGACATAGTGACCCTTCTTGTTTGAGTTCCTTCTCAAAAATTAGGAATTGAAGCGAAAAGAGAAGAAGAAATCAGTGATTAAAGAAAAGCTATATTGTGGCTACTAAGTCAATCCTTTCTGTGTGAACATGAAACTATCAACTGGTCCACATGATCTGTTTATGACTGCAGACACATGTTAAGTAAAAACTTATGTTATCTTACCATCAATAGCTCCAAACATTGATATTTATATGTTTTCATTTGTGTGTGTTTCAGGTGTTTGCCTTCCTGGCCACATTCCTCTACTTCATCCACACCATCCTTTCCTCCATCCGATGGAAAAACTTCTGAAGAGCGACGCTGATTCGAAGATGTGTGTATGTGTGTCTGTGTCTGTGTGTGTGTGTGTGGTGGAATTACCCACAAATTACAAAATTGTACTGGTCGGATTCATTGTGGTTTTATGTTCGTTGAAAGTTGAGCAGATGTAGATTTGTGAAGAAGAACCATAAGATAAAATGAAAGCATTAATAATGAAAGTGAATGAAGAGTTGTACCCTGTAATCATGTTCTTATGAAAACTGTCATTTTTTTTTACGCATGAGGTCAATATGAAAAAAACAAAACAATCACGAAACACACAAAAGAAAAGATCATTGTCAGCGATGAGCAGAGTTATGTCATGTGAAGTAAATTAATTGCGGTGTTGTCAGAAAGAAGTTCCTGATCAATAAACAAACGCGAGTTCACCTGTAGCTTGATGGAGATGTGATGAACTGAATAAATTGGAAAGTGAAGTTATGAATTTAAAGGAACAGTTCAACATTTTGGAAATATGTTGGATATATTAGCTTCTTTTGGGAGAGTTAGATGAGAAATTTGAGAACACTCTCGCATCCTTCCCTAAAATATGAGGCTACAGCCAGCTGATGGTTATTTTAGCTTAGCTTAGTTTAGCTTAGCTTAGCTTAGCTTAGCTTAGTTTATCTTAGCTTAGCTTAGCTAAGCTTAACTTATCTTAGCTTACCGTGATGACCAGAAACACAGTTGTGATTAGATGGAGAGATGTTAAAAATGCTTCTCGTTGATTTTTAGATTTTCGACAACTGCTGCAATCATTTTTTTTTGTTAGGTTTTTTAAAATTTCTTTACAATGTAGAATTAATGCCATAAATCATCAGTACATGAATGACAGTGAACTCTATGTTTTAGGTTTAAGACCTCTGTTGAGAATTTGTGTAGTGTTGCCATTTTTTTTATCACAATATTAAAATAAGATATAGACGTAAACATGACGGAGTCCATGTTTTATTTGCTCCATCTTCTCCCTGAAACATTTGAACATCTTGAGCCCACTCAGTGCTTAACTTTCTGCTGCAAGAATGGATGCAATCTACAGCTGAAGGAGAACTCTGGAAAATAAAGTCCCCAGAAAACTGTGGGAAGCCAAACTGTACTCACTCCCTGTTTTGAATCAAGATCAATCCCTTATTTCCTGTGAAATCAGTGAAAATGTCATTAACAGCCCAATCTTGCAATGCTAGGAAGTAGTGAGAAAAGATCCCTGGATCCCTGATCCGTCACTTTCTTTGGATCAGCACTAAAAGTTAATGGGCTCCTTTCTGGATAGAGACCCATACTCCATCTAAGTTTTGTGGAAATCCATTTAATAGTTTTTTGTAATCCTGCTGACAAACCAACCAAAAAAAAAGAACCTAAAATGGACATGTGTGAAAACATCACCTCCTCTGCGGAGGTAATAAGCAAATAAAGGATCTTTATTTGAAAAATAAAAATCCTGCCTGGTGTTAATTCAAAGTTTCAATACATTAAGAGGCAGAACTACATTTTGGAAAGCGTGAACATGAATGATTCTGACAAACATTAAACCATCATAATGTACAAAATACAGGTGATCTGCAGAGTCTGTGAACCAAGATTTTTTTTTTGTCAAACATTGATAAAGTGTGTACCATTTTGCACCACATTATTATAGATTTGAAGATCAAACAACACAGGAACTCAAATAATTTGTCATTATTCCAAATAGTCTGGATGATATGTGACAGTTAATTGTTAATTGTTCACTTTCTCATGGAAGCATGAAACTTGGTATAGCTGGACAATTCGAGGCCATTGGAGCCATTGCAAAAATGTCAGGTGAACAGTTGATGATGAATCTGGTGACATTGTGAGAAGGAAACAACAGTATATGAGAAGCTCGGGGAGACTAATAATAATAATGATAACAGAAATTAATAATAATAATAATAATAATAAATAGATAAAATAATAATTTCTACATGACCTTGTCGGAATATAACTAATATTGTTTTACCTAGTTCAAATTTGACTGGGAATATTCTCCATGCCCTCAGGTTTGAGATGTTTAGCAACACACAGACGTGTTTTAAGGTACCAGTTTAAATTTTTATGATCAGGTTTGCACAACATTTGACAGCTGTTGGTGCCCTCTAGTGTCGAAGGCATTTTCTTTCTATACATGACTCAGAATTAGGATATAGGGATATAGGTGCATATATGGGTGCTTTACTCTTGAGATTGTCTACTATAGTATTTTATTTTATTGTCTACTTTACCATTGTATTCATATCTTTATCTCTCGTTTCCATTCATGCATATTTCTGTTTTCACTTTGCATGAAGCATCCGGAACAAAAACAATTTCCCCCGGGGATTAACGAAGTATTCTGAATCTGAATCTGAATCTGAATCTGAATCTGAATGCACATGAATGGAGTCACATGAAACATTTTTCTTTCCCCCGCTATTATCAAAATTATGAGATAAAGCTGTTTAATTAATTTACTGTATTCACTCTGTATGCGCTGGCTGAAATTGTTGTTTTCACCCGAAATCTTTTTCTCCCTAAAAGAAAAATACAAAGAACATAATGAATTACTGATATTTGGATATTAGCTTTTCTTTAGCTGGTAAAGAAACAAGTACATCAATAGAACTTCTGGAATGTTTTGATGTACTTGAGTAATTACTTTTCTTGCCTCTTATACTCCACTATTTACAGAGAGAAATGCTACTGTTTACCTGACTACATTACCAGACAGATGACTTCAGAAATGAGAGTCTCTGAACACCCTCACAGGTGTTCTCGGTACTCTGGCTGTTTAGACCTTTAGTCAGGTGGGTGATGATGGGAGGAGCTTTCCAGGGAATTGTGTGACAGAAGGCATGAGGGACCTTTTTCTGTTCAGATGGCCTCCACCTGAACATCTAACTACAAATCTTATTCCGGACTTAATTAATTAATTAATTAGTAATTTCAACATCCCTGTGAAGATCACGTATTCTGAATGACCTCTTCACCTCGTGTGGATTAGAGGTCCTGCTGGTTACTGACACCTGGCTGAACGCAGGTGAGCTTTGTGAGCTGCTCACACAGCACCGTTTTACTGCCACCATTCAGCTTTGTTTCATTCTCAAGGTTTCAAAGTACAGCTGACTAAATTAGAAACAGCAAGTCATTTTGTTATCACAGATCAGGCATAACTTTGCTAGAGTCTTGACTCTTGGTAATCTTAATATCCATGTTTACTGTTGCTGAATTCAGGCACTTGATTAGATCTTTTAATTTAATTGAATTCACAGTTTACAATCAGTGATGGAATAAACAACCAAGTATATTTACATAGGTAATGTAGTTTACTTAAGTATTAATGAGATACTTTCATTTACTACAGTAACTTCATTTTGGAGGCAATTATTGCAGTTTTACTCCACTGTGTGATAACTTTAGTTACTTTGCAGATAACATTACATATTTGATGAATGTCCCATAATATACTCATAGTGTAGCCTGTTGTTTATTTGTACTTTAAAGTACATTTATTGCCAGAAAGTTAATTAAATATCAGAAATGGTTTAAACTTTTACTCAAGTACTATACGTATGTGTGACTTTCAAAATAAGTATTTTTACATGATATTTTTCCTCTTACTCAAGTATGATGACTACTACTTCTGTGTGGAATTAACTGAACCATGCCTGTCAGATCATATGAATGCTATCATATTTTCTTGACTGTTTTGCCTTCCTTCACTCTGTAACTTTGCCACTGCCTTCAAAGCTGCCCCAAATATTTGTCCTTGAAGCCTCACCTCCCCCAACTCAATACAGAGGAACTAATTTCCTTGCTCAATGCGTGCTCCTCCATTCTCAACTCCCCTCACAGAAACAAAGCCTAAACCTACTAACCACCTTCGGCTAAACGACACCACCAGAGCCCTCAGGAGGAGATGGAGGAAATCTGAGCGCAAGTGGAAGCAGGATAAGCTCCAAGTTTCCTCTGACATCTTGAGAGCTCAGCAGAGCAAAACACTTCTCATATTTCATCTCCAGCTTTGACATAAGATCCGTTTTGGTCGGCTTGCTATAAATTCTCTTACCTGTCTCCAAGACGCCGTCCAGATGTGTCATACTAATATGTGAAGAATTCTCATCGGACGCAGACCTTGCTTATTTTCAGGGTTGTATTTTTAAAGTGGCATTGTTTTAGCATTGTCTTGTTAGACATGTGAGGAGGTTTTTGTTCACATTAACATTTGACCCTGTGAACGCAGCTCAGACTGAGACTCACTTGAACCAGTCAGACCTCATACTTTCATTATGAAGTAAGGAGAGACACATGTATGCACAGAACATCCACACACTCACAAACTCACTAATGTAGGATAAGACGTGACATAACTATGCTTCGTCTTGGCTACATGTTGAACAGCAGGCTGTTTGTGTAAATGTGAGGCCGCTGCTATGAATGACTGTGGACGCAGAGAGAAGGGAGTCCTCCCCTCTAAAGCCACTCCGTGTAGGGAACATGACCGTCAGACTAAAGTTCAGAGGTGAGGTGACGATCTCTAACTATCTCTTCTAGAGGAAGCTTGGCTCTCAAATCACTCCAGAATTGCTCACAGTTAATGCTTTGTGTATCGTGTTGAAGACCAGTGCAGCGACACACACCGGAATGTCCTGAACCTGGACCTGGACCAAGCTGTGTGTCCCTGAAGAGTTATGAGTCCATGGAACCTCCTATACTTTTTAGAGAATCTGATAACAGAAGGTGAGGTGTTGACACCAAAAAAAACTAATTTGTGACCAAGTTAGTACAAATTTTTCACAATTTCCTTTCATATCTGCTGATCAGATGTAAGCTGTTACTGACAGTAAGAGTCAGTATGCTGGCAAAGTTGGTTGGATCAGCAGCACGAGTAAAGAAATATTTCTGCTTGATTCCTCCACAGAGTCGACCAGGAATGCTCAGAGTTTCCTGGTGATCAGTCCATCCAGCAACATCAAGCAAACCTGGAGACCATATTTGTGGTCTGTACATGTAAACCAACTTTACATCTGTTCTGTTCTACAGTATCCCCATGCTTCACTTTTTAGACCAGTGGATTTTTAGTGAGCTTGACATCAATCTCAGGATCAGCTTCTGGGGGGCGACAAATAATGTTTCAGGGCTTCTTGTGGCTAATGGATAACTGGATAACTGATCTCCAGGCAAGGACTTCCTCTTCCATGCATCATCATTGTATACTGTCTGATCAATCTCAGAACCCACCGACTATTGTCCGTCAATGATGTACTGTAGCCCTTATTTCTTAAGAATTATATCTACAAACGGAACAGTGTTGTAGTCAATACAGCCTCAACCAAGATCAGTTCATTACCAAGACCAAGAGTACAGATCAAGACCAAGGTAGGGTGAGACAATACACAGTAAAAATTCAGTAGGGCTGAGATAGAGACCATCAATAAATGGTCTTGAGACCAGTCTTGAGCATTTAGAGATTAGTTCGATATTGATCTGATGTTTGTTTCCTTGATTATAGTTTGATTGGCTCATTTACAAAGTTATCTGTTGTAGCTGCTGGAGCAGAACATTGTCACTTTTGCGAAGAACGAGCTGAAGAAGATCCAGAAGGCTCTGTGTTCAGATTACCCAGAATGCTTAGACAGTTGGAGGGAGGATGAGGAGGTGTTGGATGGTGAGGATGAAGACCAGAGGAAGAGCAGCAGAGAGGCGTTTCTGAAGATCACACAACACTTCCTGAGGAGAATGATGCAGGCGGAGCTGGCCGATCGTCTACAGAGCAGTAAGTGAATTTCTCCAAAGAGTTAACATACTGAATAAATTGGACATTTACTTATGTCCGAAGTGATATCAGATGAAAGGAAATTAAATATTGCTTTGTTTTTTGTTCAGGACATCCACTGTGTTTCCAGCGTAAACTTAAATCTAACCTGAAGAAGAAGTACAAGTGTGTGTTCGAGGGAGTCGCTAAAGCAGGAAACCCAACCCTGCTGAATCAGATCTACACTGAGCTCTACATCACAGAGGGAGGGACAGGAGGGGTCAATAATGAACACGAGGTCAGACAGATTGAAACAGCATTCAGTAAACCAGGCAGACCAGAAACAACAATCAGACACGAAGATATCTTTAAACCCTTGCCTGGAAGAGAAGGATCGGTCAGAACCGTGATGACAAAGGGAGTGGCTGGCATTGGGAAAACAGTCTTGACACAGAAATTCACTCTGGACTGGGCTGAGGACAAAGCCAACCAGGACATACAGTTCACATTTCCGTTCACTTTCAGAGAGTTGAATGTGCTGAAGGAGAAAAAGTGCAGCTTGGTGGAACTTGTTCACCACTTCTTTCGTGAAACACAAGAAGCGGGACTTTTCAGGATTGAAGATTTCCAGGTTGTGTTCATCCTTGATGGTCTGGATGAGTGTCGACTTCCTTTGGACTTCCACAACAATGAGATCCTGACTGATGTTTCAGAGTCCTCCTCAGTGGATGTTCTGCTGACGAACCTCATCAGGGGTAAACTGCTTCCTTCAGCTCACATCTGGATAACCACACGACCTGCAGCAGCCAATCAGATCCCTCCTGATTGTGTTGATATGGTGACCGAAGTCAGAGGGTTCACTGACCCACAGAAAGAGGAGTACTTCAGAAGGAGATTCAGAGACAAGAAACAGGCCAGCAGAATAGTCTCCCACATCAAGAAATCACGAAGCCTCCACATCATGTGCCACATCCCGGTCTTCTGCTGGATCACTGCTACAGTTCTGGAGGGTGTGTTGAAATCCAGACAGGAAGAACAGCTGCCCAAGACCCTGACTGAGATGTACATCCATTTCCTGGTGGTTCAGTCCAAACGGAAGAGTGTGAAGTATGACGGCGGAGCTGAGACGGATCCATTCTGGAATCCAGAGAGCAGGAAGACAATTGAGTTTCTTGGAGAACTGGCTTTTGAGGAGCTGCAGAAAGGCAACCTGATCTTCTATGAATCAGACCTGTCAGAGTGTGGCATCGACATCCGAGCGGCCTCACTTTACTCAGGTGTGATCACGCAGATCTTTAAAGAAGAGAGAGGGCTGTACCAGGACAAGGTGTTCTGCTTCATCCATCTGAGCGTCCAGGAGTTTCTTGCTGCTCTTCACGTCCATCGGACATTCATCAACTGTGGTGTCAACCTGATGTCAGAAAAACAAACAACCTCAAGAAAAGAAGATTCTGCAGCAGCATTGTTCTATGAGAGTGCTGTTGACAAGGCCTTAGGGAGTCCAAATGGACACCTGGACTTGTTCCTCCGATTCCTTCTGGGACTTTCATTGCAGGCCAATCAGTCTCTCCTCCAAGGCCTGCTGACACAAGTAGAACATGGCTCACAGACCATTCAGGAAACAGTCAAGTACATCAAGAAAAAGATCAACAAGGATCTACCACCAGAGAAAAGCATCAATCTGTTCCACTGTCTGAATGAACTTAACGATTGTTCTCTTGTGGAGGAGATCCAACAGTACCTTAAATCAGGAAGTCTCTCCACACATGAACTCTCTCCCGCTGAATGGTCAGCTCTTGTATTCATCTTACTGTCATCAGAAAACGATCTGGCCGTGTTTGACCTGAAGAAATACTCAGCGTCAGAGAAGGCTCTTCTGAAGCTGATGCCAGTGGTCAAAGCTTCCAGCACAGCGCTGTGAGTATAGAGATACATGTCAGGATGTATCTATGTAGGAAAGTTTTGTTTTGTCACATTTATAGCGTGCTAAAAATAAAATACAACTTTTGTATTTCCCTTTCCACATGTTCCTCAGACTGATTGACTGTAACCTCTCAGAGAGAAGCTGTGCAGCCCTGTCCTCAGTTATCGGCTGCCAGTCCTCGAGTCTGATAGAACTGGACCTGAGTAACAACGACCTGCAGGATCCAGCTGTGAAGCTGCTGTCTGCTGGACTGGGGAGTCCACACTGTACACTGGAAACTCTCAGGTCAGGATTGATCAATCTGTTGAACTCTCCTTTCCGTATATGGATAAATTCATCACCTGAGTAATGATTGGCTTGTTTCAAGACTGTCTGAATAACTTTCCGTGCAACCGGAGGTTTTGCGTCTGTTTTCTTACTGAAACCTGATTGTTCATGGATGTTAGCAATAATAGTAATGAGCCAAACCCCACAGTGGCCATCGGTACTTCCAGCTCACAGTCTCCACACATATTGAAACTTGTACGTTTTGTGTTTGCAGGTTGTCGGGCTGTTTGATCACAGAGGAAGGATGTACTTCTCTGGTCTCGGCTCTTACCTCCAACCCCTCCCATCTGAGCGAACTGGACCTGAGCTACAATCATCCAGGAGACGCAGGAGTAAAGCTGTTGTTGGCTGGACTCGAGGATCCACGCTGGAGTCTCGACACTCTCAGGTATGAACAGGATTAATACAAACAGAAAAAAATGGGAACATTAGTAGTTCTAGTCAGTGTCTTTTCATCACTGTCGAGCAACATAAAACTGAGAACAGCTGTGTTTTCACTGACTTCATTGGAATGAGCATTTTGTAACTACAGAGGGAGCTGGGGTCCTCTTCCACAAAGTCTGCTCATGATGATCATCAAGATAATACTGATATTAATCTGCCATGAATTAGTGTGAGTAATGGGTTGTTGTAACTCAGCAAGTAAGAAACTCGACTGAATTGTGGTACATGTGAACTTGCAAGTATAGGGTAACAAACTCTGTATGATAGCGATGTAATGTCTTTGTTTTCAGTGTGGAGCCTCGTGGAGTCCGATGGTTGAGACCAGGTCTGCGGAAGTGTAAGTGTGTTTCACTCCAAATCTCTGTTGATAGATGAGGAGATGATCGTGTAATGACTGCAGCTGTATTGTGTATTCATATCTCCACCAGATTCCTGCGAACTAACACTCGACACAAACACAGTAAACAATCGGATCAGACTGTCCGACGACAGCAGGAAGATGACACACGTGGACGAGGATCAGTCGTATCCTGATCATCCAGACAGATTTGACCACTGGCCTCAGCTGCTGTGTGAAAACAGTCTGACTGGTCGCTGTTACTGGGAGGTCGAGTGGAGCGGAAAGGTTGATATATCAGTCAGTTACAGAGGAAGTAGAAGGAGAGGAGATAGTGACGACTGTGTGTTTGGAAGGAATAATCAGTCCTGGAGTCTGACCTGCTGGGATGTCCGTTATTACGTCTGGCACAATAACAAAGGAACGTCCATCCCCCCGTCCTCCACCTCTGTCTCGAACAGAGTAGCAGTGTATGTGGACTATCCAGCTGGCATTTTGTCCTTCTACCGGATCTCAGCTGACACTCTGATCCACCTCCACACTGTCAACACCACCTTCACTGAACCTCTTTATCCTGGGTTCAGGTTCTCGGCAGACAAGTCCGGTTCCTCGGTGTCTCTGTGTTCTCTGTAGCAGTTCAGTTTGTACACGATCACACACAGTAGATGTTGGTGAGAACCCCACTGATGGAGGTGGAAGAGGCGGTTGAGTGAGCTGCACAATGATTGGCTGAAGTAAGAGGAGAGCAAAGGATGCTGGGATGAAAGTATCTGTGCTTAAGGGTAATGTGTAGGGTTGGGAATGTATATACATGCATACATATGTATACTTGACGATTCAATTCTGACTATAAAACAATGAGCAATAAATCCTGATGCGTGAATTTTTTTGATTCACTTATTATTCATATCTGTATTTAATTTCATCTCCTTCTTCAGAAATGATGTTAGTTATTTTATTGAACTGAAGATTTCTGACCTTTTTAGTTATGACAACACATTTATTATGTTGACTCCTGTTGTTGTCTTTTTTTACTGATTATTCCTCTGCTAATGCTAATAACTTCTTCATAATGAACTTGATTTTTTTTGTATGCTGAACTGTATTACTAAATGGGATAAATAAAACACACCAGTTTATATTGGATTTTACTGCTTCTTCTATTTTGTATTAATATTTAGTATGAAAACTTCAGCACTTCTTTTCAATAGCTTACATGTGACCCAGTGAAGCAAAACCAATGTAAAATTGTGTTACTACCCAGGTCACATAGAATTCATCTCTTTGTATTGGATTTTATGGCTTCTTCTGTTTTATATCAATATTTGTATCAAGATTCAGGAGCTATTTTTCAATAGCTTCCATGCCATGTGACCAGATGTCTCCAAACTGATGCCGAATTGTATTACTGCACAGGTCACATAGGACACACATCTTTTAATTGGATTTTGCTGCTTTTTTTTTATTATTATTATTTTATATGAATATTTATTTTGAAAATCCAGCATTTCTGTTCAATAGCTTCCAAATCATGTGACCCAGTGGCTGCAAACTGATGCCGAATTTTATTACTAAATGGGAGAAATGAGACGCAATTATTTGTATTACACTTTACTGCTTTTTCTACTTTATTTGAATATTTCTCAAGAAATTCATTTCTTAAGCTTAAGGAATAACGCTTTTCAATAAAGTTGAGAGAAAAAAAAAACGTGACTGGAGTTGACGCCTCTCTCTCCGCCAGTCCGCGCTCTCTAAAGCTATGTCGTCATCACGTCGGTGGCGTGGTTGACGGTCACAGTTGGGCAACATGGCGGCATACAGACTCTCTCCATCACTGCACAGGCTGCTGTTCGCTGGAAAGGTGAGCTGACCAGAGTCAGTCTGCACGACACGAGCTCGTTTAGCAACCTGCCACCTGTGTGTTTACCGACAGCACGCGGCCGACGTGACAGCTGTTTGTATAGCTCATAACCTGCTCGTGACAGGTTAACGGGACTGAATGCTCTTGACGGTGAAGGCAGAAAGATAACACAAAACACTATCTGACACGTTAGATATATGATACACACAGAGGAACCAGCCACATTGTTGAAGTTGTGCAAAAATGAGTGCAGAAGCTCCGGAAATGAAAAAATGTTACCTGGCGTGTCTTTTGTCAGAGATCGTCAATCAAGTGCAACTTTGACATTGTCTCAGACAGGCTGCGCTCCAGACGACTGTTAGAAAGTCATGGTCTTTGTTACACAAGTCATTCTTCTTCATCGCACAGTGTAAATATACAACGCCAACTCTATTCTTCAAACCCGGAACTTATTTTCGTCTGACTGCTGACTCCCATCTTAATGTGACTTTGGAACAGTGTGTGCATTTGGTCTAGTTGTGACACACTGACAGCTGAGGTCTGATGTGTGTCAAATTATTCTTCACATTTGAGAATGTTTGAACTGTTGCAATTACAGATTAAATGCAAGACACACAGCGCGGTCACTCAAGTTTCAATGGTGCAGACAGCTCATCCAAAGTTTCATTATTTTATTTTCTTAACTGGATCCTATAAAAGGTGTCATGCTCCACCAAACTAACCCACTAGGGGGCCCCTAGGGTTTAAAGGTGCTCTATGTACTTTTAATCAGAGAGTGAGATTGTCATTTTTTTACTCTAGTTTTCATGACTGTATAAACTGAATAAACAAACTGACCTTAAAATACAACACAATTTCATGCTGTTTTACTTTGTTTATATGTGGTGGACCCTGCCACCTTTCCAGCTGCAAACAGTTATCTGAGGACCTAATTTTCCTCTGAGAACAGCTTGTTTAGTCGCTTATGGGGGAAAACAACTCTAACCCTATTCATTCTAGTGAAGTTAATCATGCTGAAATGACAGCATCTGGTAGCGATGGCATAATGTCTGATTTTTAATCAAATCCCATTCTGAGTTTGAGAGAGAAAGTTAACCGTTCGACAGTTAGAAACACTGGCTGAAGTGGGACGTTTCCATTCAGTTTACTCAGCAGAGTTTAGTTGTCTGCCTTCATCATGTTTAAAAAGCTGCTGTGGATTATTATCAGTGACTGTCTGAAAGGAGAACCAGATGTGCAAAACTCCTAACTAAATCCAGGTTGTTGGACTCATTACTACATCACTCTGTAGTAGCCTTATATAGTGTTTCTGTCTGTGCTTTGCAGTATGCCGCATTCCAGTCAAGATGCTGTATGCTGCACTGCAAAACTCAGTATTCCACCGTTTACAACCCTGATGAAAAGGTAATGCACAGCTCTCTGTAACCATCAGTGTATTCAAAGACTTGTGTTTTATGTGTTACTTTTGATTTATATCTGTGATTTCTGACACAAAATGCCTCGCTCAGGAGTGAGGGGTAAAACATTTTAAAGTCTTGTTGTTAAACTTATGATTAACAGGTGAAGTAAAGAAAAGCTGTTGTTGTGTCGGTGATAAACAGACCAAATCTGTCTTGTGTTTGCTTCCACAGACCTTTGATAAGATCCTTATCGCCAATAGAGGAGAGATTGCTTGCAGGGTAAGTGAGGCCAACACTATGAAATATACTCTGCATGAAATCCAACTGAAGCTGTTGTAGGATTAGTGTTGAACACCTAAAAGACATGCACTCACTGGAGCTTTATCTCACATCCAACCAAATGCAGGAGAGTGTAATAAAAACCCCAGAGGGCATGATGGGACAGCCCTGCAGTATTATCACCTGGGCCACAAACTTTGCTTTGCTCCTTTTCCCCCCCAGTTTTGTTAATAGTGCTTTTTCACCATGAACAATATAATTCATAGTGTTCTATTTGACATTGACCAATACAGTGAAGAATCAGTGTTATGGTAATGTTGTGTGTTTTTTTTTCCCATCAGGTGATCAAGACTTGTAAGAAAATGGGCATCAAGTCTGTAGCTGTCCACAGCGATGTAGACTCCAGTGCTGTAAGTAGCCACTCATGTTAAAGAGTCCAGAGTTAAAGATTGTAGTTCAGTTTAGATCTTTGTATTTCCCAGGAAACTTCTGTCAACTTCAAAAGCTACAAAACACCTTTACTAGATGCTTCCTAGTTTCAAGGGATAGTTTGGCCCAAATCAAAAATGCTTATTTTTTCTCTTAACTGTAGTGCCGTTCATCCATGCAGATTGTTTTGGTGCAAGTCACAGGGTTTTGAAGATATCAGCAGTAGAGATGCTTTCTCTACAGTACAGTGGAACTCGATGTCACTGTGCATGTGATCCTCAAAGAGCCAAAAAAAAAAAAAAAAGTTTGAAAAACTCATCTGGAGTGTCTCCTTCCAGAAATCATAAACAAGATCATCCACAGACATTATCATGAGCAGTTTCATGTAGGAACAATTTACTTTCCATATCACAGTGCAGAAGAAAGCCAGCATCCACTCTTGGTTAGCTTTGCTGTCTAAGCCAGCTAACTCTACAGCTTAGTCGTGAACAACACCATAAATGCTCCCGTTGCTCTGAATCAGATACAGTCGAAATCAATATCATATCGAAAAGAACAAATCATTTCAAAATCTCAGTCTCCTTATCTCTCTTCTACTGTTGAGATGACATTTGGATTTAACTTCCTGTGTTTGTGTGTGTCCAGGTTCATGTAAAGATGGCAGATGAAGCGGTGTGTGTCGGCCCCGCCCCCACCAGTAAGAGCTACCTAAACATGGACGCCATCATGGATGCCATCAGATCCACTGGAGCTCAAGCTGTAAGCATTTCTGTTACTCCTTTCATCATGTGACTGTGATCAGTCATCCATCAGTCTGGTTAGATGTTGGTGCCAAATATTTCTCTACCATTTAATCCCGAGAATACATCTATGGATATGTTATTTCAAAATTAAAATTATGTATTTGATAATACATAATTAATTTTGTGAAACAAACCAAATAAAGTTTTTTTTTCTCTGTAAAGGTTCATCCTGGTTATGGGTTTCTGTCTGAAAACAAAGAGTTTGCAAAGCGCCTGGTGAGTAATGTGTAGAATCAGGTGGACTCTTATTTGCTCAATGTTCATAGATATAAGAGCAGTTGAGTATGGAAGTTTCTTCTGGATCTTGGTATCAGTATGATCTGATATGGTAAATTTCACTGCATTGTTTTGTTGTTGCTAGGCGGCAGAGGGCGTGACATTCATCGGCCCAGACACCCATGCTATCATGGCAATGGGGGATAAAATTGAGAGCAAGCTGATCGCTAAAGCTGCTAAGGTCAACACTATCCCGGGATTTGATGGAGTGGTCAAGGTATGGGCACAAATACAAAGCTCTATTTATAAGCACCTCTTCCTATTTTTTAACTGAATATTGATTGAAAAAAGTGTGAATGATCTTGTAGGTATTAACAAATGCATGCTTAGTTGTGTCCTGTAACAATAAGATGTTTTGTCATTCATATAAAATACTCTGCACTCATATTCTTTGCCTCATTTTGGTCAGCCAAGCCATAATGGCTTCTCCACTGGCATTAAAGGGCAAGAATGAGCCCATTTGACACTCAAATTTGGACACACAATGACAAAGTATAGACAAGAATCAAGTTCTGAAAAGGAACATGTGTAAGAACCTCGCAAAGGTGAGAGTTGTGCTTTAGGAATCTCTATCAAACGATATGTTTTATTTTTGGAGAAGCTGGTATGAGAACTAACCTCTGTTTTGTGAAATGCATGTTTTCATGATTTTCTGTGGGAAGCATCTTGTCCCTAACAAGACAAGTTACTGTGTTTATTACTTTGACTACTGACTAATCCATCATCCAAGTCCAACTCCAGTGTTATTCTAGGTCTGGATTTCAGTATCCTGTTGCAATTCAATCAAACAACACTACACAGTGACAGATTAGTCAACAAATGTAACTACTTCATATTTAAAACCATCAAGACAGATCTTGGTGAGGTCATTCTTGCACAGTTGTCAGTGATGTTTCAGTTCATGATCACTCAACATAAACCTCTCTTTGTGTCAGACTGCTGAGGATGCTGTGAAGATCGCACAAGAAATTGGTAAGTCACCACTTTTTCAACACAGTGTACAATACTACTACAATGCTGTGTGTGTGTGTGTGTGTGAGAGAGAGAGACAGTTCCACTGTTCTTTTACTGCAAAAAAAGACTTTCCTTTGACTTGTCAAATCTCTGGTTAAAACAAGTCGAGGATTCAGTTTTACAGATGCATGTTTACAATTGTGGTGTTAATTTAACTCTGTGTTGCTTCTAGGCTACCCAGTGATGATCAAAGCATCTGCAGGAGGAGGAGGGAAAGGAATGAGGATTGCTTGGAATGACGAGGAGACGAGGTAATGTTTGTATCAGACAGACCTAACAGCAGTGAAGCTGTCATTTTACTTATTCTATAGTACCTCAGGAAAACGTTCAGTCAGAACGGTTTTGGGTGGTGATAGTAAAATTCCTATCCTAAGATAAAATAGGAAGGATAGTTGTTCACACACATCATCATCCTTAATTAGTTATGAGTTAAACTGCGATGGCAAGATAGTAACTGAGGCAAATTGAGAAGTTTTATAAACACTACAAAAAAACAATTTTGATATTTCTCAGTGATGGCAAAGGCTAACAACTGGATGAGAAGTCCATTCAGCATTGAATCCTCTGAAATTCCCAGGTATCACAGTTGAGCAAGAGACTTTAATGGTGTTTTCTTGTGACGACACATTGAAGTCTGCCTTCCAAATTGTTAGACTTCTTGATACATCAATACAACGTATACCCTGTGCTTTCAGACAAGGCTATGCTGCTGTATTTTAACGACAGTCAAGGTGGTACTTGGTATTTTCTAAGGTGGCGCATGGTGTTTTAGTCTTTAGTCTTGTAAATCATCTACTTCAACTCCCTAAACCGCTGATTCACAGTCTACTAACTACTGAGACCTACTTTTACATTTAGCTATTACTATTGACCACTGCATGTTGTAAGACGTGATTTTTGTATATGCTGCCTTTATCACAGCTGCAACTTTGTGTGCGTGTTTGCTGTTACAGGGAAGGTTTCCGATTCTCATCCCAAGAAGCGGCGTCCAGTTTTGGAGACGACAGACTGCTCATTGAGAAGTTCATAGACAACCCCAGACATATAGAGATACAGGTACGACTCACATGCACACAAAGAGTGTGAGGGGAATTCTTTGCAATATTCCTGACCCTGACGTCTGTCATGTGAATGCAATATTATTTTGCAGAGTGTGATTTGGATATATGGTTTCAATTATTACACTGGATATCAATAATGGACTTTTGTGACGTAAACTGTAAATCACAAATCACCTCTCATTCACCAGAGGTAATCAGGGTGCTCTGTGTGCTTGTTGCAGGTGCTGGCTGATAAACATGGTAATGCTCTGTGGCTGAATGAGAGGGAGTGCTCCATCCAGAGGAGGAACCAGAAGGTTGTGGAAGAGGCTCCGAGGTAAGTGACAAACTCTGGCACTATGTGGTGATTGGATTTTCAATATTAGTAATATTTATTTTTTGTGTATTGTATGCTGCAACTGAATTAAAATATGAATGTGAATCATATCTCAGTAGTACTGTAAGCAAATGCTATAAGGAGTGATTGTATAGAGTGCAGTGCAGAGCATCCACCCATACATTAAAGAGATAGGAGGCTTTGAATTCTTTTTCAAAGGTTTGGTATTTGTATTACATTACAATGCCCATTTGCACCACTGAGGTGAGTCTGAGTGTCTGGCGTCATGTCCTCTCCAGTACTTTCCTCGACTCAGTGACACGGCGGGCGATGGGTGAGCAGGCCGTGCAGCTGGCCAAGGCCGTCCAGTACTCATCTGCTGGCACAGTGGAGTTCCTGGTGGATTCTAAGAAGAACTTCTTCTTCCTGGAGATGAACACACGTCTACAGGTAAGCGTGGGGCTGTGTGGATGTGACAGCTGGGTTTAGATTCTCTTTATTTTCACTTGGAAAGACCCTCAACAAACACGAGACGCCTCTAGAAATCTAGAAAAAGAAATAAAACTCCAACCCTACCCCTTTTTCTTGATGAAACTTGTATCTGCTCTGTTTGAACTTTGACCCTAGGTGGAACATCCAATCACAGAGTGTATTACTGGCCTGGACCTGGTGGAGCAGATGATCAGGGTCGCGAAGGGTTACAAACTGCTGCACAAACAAGAAGATATCCCAATAAACGGCTGGGCCATCGAGAGCCGAGTCTATGCTGAGGTTTGCATGTGTGCCTGTGCTTGTATGTGTGTGTGTGATGGGTGTACAGCAAGGATGTTACATTAAAACCTGAATACAGTGTTAGAGGTGGACCTCCACTGATTCTTATAAAAGTAGTTCAGTGGCACTTGAAGCCAAAATGGCCCAACCTCCTCATACAGCTTAACAACCATTCACAGCTGGGCTCACCAAGCCCGAGCAACCCACATGACAGACGGTTGGGTCAAAGACCTACAAGCTGCCCAAACGACTCTGAGAATCAGAGCTCACACGTGTCCTTAACAACTCTGTAAGGACACTCCCACACGGAGTTTAATAGCCCACAACTCCCCTCCCGTTGGTTAGAACTTAGGAAGCCTCTTGGATGAGAGGTGAAATGTCTTCAAGAAACATCTTCAGTAGCCAACGATACAGCACATAGAATCACCATGACCTGGATGACTGAGAACCTTCATCAACATTTAAAACTTGATCCAACATTCAGCTTAAGGTGCTAATGAGAGTGAAACCTGTTTATTGTTTGTTCTGTCAGGATCCTTACAAGTCTTTTGGACTTCCCTCCATTGGACGGCTGTCTCAATACCAAGAGCCTCTCAACCTCAGCAATGTAAGTGCGTTTGTGTGTGCACGCAGTCCTATCCAGTCCTAACCCATACACTTTAGTTTGTAGTGTTGTTTTGGTTTGGTTTTCAAATTATATTCTGCCATATGAAACCCTTTTTTGTCTGCTCCTCCCTCTGTCAGGTCCGTGTAGATAGCGGCATCCAGGAGGGAAGTGACATCAGCATTTACTATGACCCCATGATCTCTAAGGTCAGAGATGTATTAAATATAACTTTGTTTTGTCAGTGATGTGTTTCAAATTTTTTGGAACAGATGGTCACCACCAGAAAGTTGATTACAAAACAATGGGTTTGTGGCTCTGTTATAATTTCCTCTGGTATGTGTTTGTAGTTGGTTACCTACGGAGCTACACGTGCTGAAGCCCTGTCCAGGATGGAGGACGCTCTGGATAATTATGTCATCAGAGGTACACTGACAGATTTTCACAGGCGACACACAGACACGTGTTGTCTTTCTGTAATGACGTTTGTTCTTCTCTACAGGTGTGACCCACAACATCCCCCTCCTGAGGGAGATCATCACCCACCCACGCTTTATTTCTGGCGATATCAGCACCAACTTCCTGCCAGAGGTTTACCCCGATGGCTTCAAGGGGCACCAGCTGGAAGTGGGAAACCGCAGGGAGCTGTTGGCCTCTGCAGCAGCACTCTACATTACTGCTCAGCTCCGTTCACAGAAGGTCTTGGGTAACCTGAGGTAAGTGCTTGATGTTGGGGAGGGTCTAGTTTGCCTTACATCATCCCTACCATCACCAGACATGTTGGTTAAATATATATCTGTATATAAAAGGAGTATATATGTGTATGTGTTGCAGGGTGTCCTCAACCCCTGTAGAATGTACACACTGGGAGCTGTGTGCAGAGCTTGGCGAAGGATTATATTCCATGGAGGTTACCAAATCAGGAAATGTTTATATTGTGAGTATTTAATGTGCACCCTTGAACAAATTGAATATACCATTATTCCTGTTAATAAAGGCATTGAATGTCCTTGATGCATTGAGTCTTTCTCTACAGGAAAGATAAGGAAAACATGTTTGAGATTAATACTGCAGACATCAACTGTCTAAACCAGGCACCAGGTCCCTTAAGAATACACTAATCCGTTTTTGTGTCTGTAACCCTGTAGGTGGAGGTGGATGGAGGAAAGGTGGAAGTCAGTGGGCAGTGGAACTTGGCCTCCACACTGCTGCCACTTACCATCAATGGCACAGACAGGATGCTACAGGTAACACACACACACCTCAAGTTGTGAAATTATGTCATATTTTTCATATTACGCTCACAGTAATAGCTGAAAAAAACTGTGCATTAAAAGAAAAATGGTTGACATACATATTTAGACTACTGACGTGGTGGTGCAGATGATGTTTTGCATGTGTTATCTAATATTATGTGTTTTCTTTGTTTTTTTAGTGTCTGTCCAGAGATGCTTCAGGACAGATTGTTCTGCAGTACCTGGGCACATCAGTAAGGCTGCCTGTCTGCATTTCATTACAAATACTTAATGACACTCACAAAGTGCTGTTTCTGGTGTTATGCTTTCTCAGCGGGCTCTAGTGTAGGTTGGGGTTATGTTAAACCCTAATTGACTGTAACTTGTTCTTTTAAGTACTTGGCGTACTTTCCTCAAGCTCCCTTTCTAAGTAGTAACTATGTTATTTTATAGGAACAATAACGCTTTTTTATCAGAAGAAATGGACACCTCCTTCCGGTGTTTCTCACACTGTGTATTCTTCTGTAGTTTAAGGTCCGCGTTCTGTCCAAGTTGGCAGCAGAGTTGAACTCCTACATGCCGGAGAAAGTTGCAGAAGACACCAGCAGCATCTTGCGTTCACCAATGCCAGGCTCAGTTGTGGCTGTGTCTGTCAAGCCCGGAGATACGGTAACACATCCAAATAAGCAGAAGTTTCTAACATACTGTACATACAGAAGACCATTACTAACGCATTATCCAGTGCATTTAACACAAAGAACATTGTCACAATGAGAAACAATATTTTCAGGAGTGATAGACTCCACAATTGGATTGTACAGGATTTTTACTGGATGTTATCTTTGTCAACTTCTCCTTGTTTGGTGAAGGAGGTTTATTCTAAAGCAATCAATTATGCCATCTTCATTTTATTAGCAATGTTTTAAGATAGTCAAGCTGCTAACGTTATTGGTCGAACTGTAATGCTACTAAACCATGGTTCTGACACACTGTCAAATGTTTCTCTGTGTTTGAATGTGTGTAGGTTGCAGAGGGTCAGGAGATATGTGTAATTGAAGCTATGAAGATGCAGAACAGTTTGACTGCTGCCAAGCAAGCAAAGGTAACTATCTGAAATACTCATTGTGGATTTTTTATTAGTAACTACTGATGTCAAGTTCAGAGAATTTAATGTGTGTGTTGCTAAATCAGTCAGTGAAATCAGTGCATCCCAAAGTAAAGCATATAAAGAAGCAGGACCCAGTATATGGTGGCTGATGTTTTAATGTTTGGCTGTGTGTGTTTGTGTGTGACCTCCTGCCCTTCAGGTTAAGAAAGTCCACTGTAAACCAGGGGAGACGGTGGGAGAAGGAGACCTGCTGGTGGAGCTTGAATAACACCACCTTTGTCCTTTTTGATGTATGACATCAGCACCAGGATGAGCCTTACTCCTTTCTGCCAGTGTGGATGTTCCTCTGTGGACACAAACAGACTGGACGTTAATGGATACTAGATTTTTCTTGCCTATACAGTGGCCCCCAGTGGAGTTTAGTTTCCCTGATGGTGACTCAGAGCTGAGTTGTATCAGCTGTGTTTGTGTCTTTTCCACATTTCAAACTCCTTTACTGTATGTTGGTGGGTTGGATGAAACTGTCTTGAAAAAACATTTGTGTTTTGCTTCTGCTTTTTGTATTTTCTAGACCCGATTTTTAGTTTTTGTTCACCTACAAACAATTTATTTTCTCACTTTGCCTCTATGCTGTCTGACCTTGCAGCGAGTTTTGGTTAATGTGTGAAGGTTCTGAGACGTCTACATAAGGAAATGTCTGCCATTTTCCCATGATTTAAGCACCAAAAAGTGGTAGTAATGTCAGACTGTAATCAAAATTTAAGGACTGTAACAACCATCATTAACAAATGGTAAATATGTACAGTTTATTACACTTTAGTTAATAATTATTTCACTGTTGACAATGAAATGCTTTATAAACCACTTGTTAAACAATTGTAAATGTTTATAAACATCAGTTGCAAATTTATAATGGCCATCCGAATAATGTTTATAGCCGAGCTAAACAGTATTTATTAACCATTTACAAAGTATCATAAAAATCATTTGCAACTATGCAATAAACAATTGTTTGATAAATGGTTGATGAAACATTTTATTGTTTGTTAACAATGATTTAACTATAATTGGTATAGTTAATATACTATAGTTTAATTAACTATAAATTCACCATTTATTATTATGATACAAAGTGTTACAGTACCAAATGTGTGTTGATAACACTGGAGGTAAATAGGGAAACATAGGAATATAGTTGTAAATTTGTCGAAATGAGACCCTACAAGACACTACACAAACAATAAAGTGCTCATTCTTTTCTACAAACAGTACCTCTTCTTGTTTCTGACTAAACTGCTGACTAAAACTATAGTTGTAATAAGAAAAGCGATGTCACAATATGACCGATGGAGTGTATACAAGGGACTTGGACATACAAATGAACACCAGTTCTCGTTTACAGATGGGTCATACACTGAGGGAAAAATCTGTTTAAATGAGTCAAGAAATGACGGTGAGAATGTCTAGTAGCGTAGTCATGCTTTGCATAGTTTTTCTCATATGGTTTGAAAGTCATTTGAGCAGACAGGCGCTTGGTGAGTGGTGACCCACTCTCTCTTTATTCTCCTCACTCCTTAGCCACTTATAAACGCTGTCTTCCGGATAATTGATGCATAATGTTGCAAATGAGAGTTCAATCCAGCAATATAGAGTTTATCAATTTTTAAAGCCAGAAACTTTTTTTGAAATTAGTTAGCAAGTTTATGTAGTTTTAGTATTTTGCTGTTTGAACAGGCTGTTTTTATACCCAAGCACTTGTTTCTGATTATTTTGTATGCACGAAGTTAGTGTTAATAAGGAAATAAAGAACTATAATGAGTTTTTGCCTCTGTTACTCTCAGTTAGGGGTATTTTGAGGAGATAATATGGCATTTTTTTCCCCAGGTGCCTGAATATTTCCTCATTTTTAATTATATTCCTGTTAAATTTGAACTTGATCTTTGTCCATGTAGACTACATGATGTGGATCCATTGTGTTTTCCAGTTAGGGGGCAGTTATACACCTTTATGTCTGGACGTTTCTTAATTATGCTATTACATGGCAATTTTTTATTTTGTTCTAAACACACATTGTACATTTATACTGTATTTTTTTTTAAATGACATTATGTTTTTAGGTATATTTGAGTTTTGTGTACGTTTAGGAACTTTTATTCTGAAAAGAAAAAACTCAACCGGAAGTTGTGATTAATGTGCTTCCGGTTTGTGAAAGAAACACAGGAGATCCTGGGGAGAAGCTAGGTTGTAGGAGAGCCCTCCGGAGCCCTCAGTCCGTTTAAACCCAGACATGACGGACTCTCCGGACGCCCGCAGCTTGGTGTCTGCTTCCTCTCAGCTCAACCTGATGGAGGTGGACACGGTGAGACACTTAATATACTTACTCTAATGTCATGGCGACTGACAACAGGGAAGATGCAGTCTGTTGTTGACACACTGAGAAGTGTGAAGCTAGCTACTGTCAGGAAGGCTGCTGGGTCTGTTTTGTCATAATATTGAGAGTTATTGAAGCTTTTTGGACAACGTTAGATGACGCCATTAATGTTACTGTTATAAGGCTGCGTTTTGTGACAGTTGTTCACACAGCAGTCCATCACACTGTCCCGAAGGCTGGACGTCATCACGTGATCGAATAGACGTTAACCGTTCAGCGAGACTTTCAACATTATTCAAAGGATTAATGTTAGCACCAGCTGTGTCTCAGACGACAACTTACTGTAATAATGTGTTATCATCTTCAACCAATTTTCATACAGTGAGTGTGAGGTTAGGGACTGTGGTGACACTCTTCGTCCGTGGTGCGTTCAAGTGCAGTCACCTCTTGTTATCACTAAGGAATCCTCGAGCCCTTAATTAGGTCATATTATGCTTTTAGGGGGATTTTCCTTTCATTTATTTTGTTATGTGGCGTTTTTGTGCCTGTCAAAGGTCTGCCAAACATGTTTTTCCTTTACCAATACAATAAAATAATAGTAGCTCAGGCTTATTTTTACCTCAGAGCTTCACAGCTCTGCTCAGGGAAGCTCGCCAACTACTTCAAACAGCAGAGTGTGTGTGGACTGGATGGCTGGTAACTTCTCTTGTTGTAAAGTGGTTTCCGTGGGGTAAAACATATGAAGGATATGCTGGAAGTCAGATAGAGAAACAATCTCAGTTTTCTAACCATCTCTGTTTTGGTTCTCAGATTGACGACAAGGAGTTTGACATTCCCCAAGTGGACACACCTCCCACACTGGAGAGCATCCTCAATGAGGTGAAGTACATGCAACTCTTTGACTGCTACACTGTTTTAATTTATACATTGTTGACAGTAAGATAAGAACATTTTGGAAATCATTTGAATCAGTTCGTCAGAGAGGCTGCTCCATGGAGACCCCTCAATTCATCCGTCACACGTCACACTATTAAACAGTTTGTTTTGTTTTTCTGTATTGCAACTTAAAGTGACTCAAACTCAGTTTTTATTTGCAACCCTGCTGTTACAAAATAATGAATACATTAACTTTTAACCTTATGTGGGACAAAGTTCAGGCTATCCGTGAGGCAGCCTGTATTCTTGTTATTTAGAAGATTATGTCTACAGCATTTGAACATCAGTTTAGGATTAATATATACAACAATGAGACACATAACTGGATTTCCTGAAGTACTTGCTTTGAGTCAATGGTAATGTCATACTAACCCACTACAGATGAAGAGGAGCCTTTATGAGATGTATGTTTGTTTTGTTGCCCTGTGTGTCTGCAGCTGGAGGATGAGGAGGAACCGTTTGTGTTGGAGGACACCTGTGTGCTCAACACTGACAACATGGACGCTCACTCCTGTGACACCTCGTCTCTGGCCAGCTCAGACAGTGGAGACCCAGTACACCTCAAACGGCATGAACACACACATACACACGCACACACACACACACTTCTATTCTGAGGCTGTTATGCTGATAATATAGCAAAATAGTTTGTTTGCTTTACTGCCTAAACTCTAGAAGAAGTCTGATGGTAATTAATTCCCTCTAACTTAACATGGTCATATGCTCAAGGTTATATATTTTTTCTTCAGTCAATTTAATTTCTAACACCTCATTTACGTTTGGGTAGTTTTCTGGTCAGAAAGTGGAAGACTGCTCACACGTGCTGCTGCAGTAACCAAAGCAGCACATGCATCAACAGATACAGATGCACATCCTTACCCTGCTACATCCCCAAGAAGAAGTGACTCGGAGCCAAACAAACAACACAGACACTCAGTATAACTTACTGTTGACGCATACCTTCTTGTCACAGCAAGTACAAGGTAATAAAATTGGAACTGTTTCTTTTTGTACGTGTGTTCTGTGTTTGTGTGTCTGTGTGCGGACATGAAGAAAGAGGAGGACAGTGGATCTGAATCCGACAGTTCATGGGTCTGTTCTTCGACACAGTCTGCTGAAAGGCATCTCTGCACAGATCGTCTCTGCTGCTGTAAGACTGTCACACACACACACACACACACACACACACACACGTACACACGCACACACACACACACACACACACACACACACACACACACACACACAGTGTGCCATTTCTATTTCATAATTGCTGATCATATAATGCATGTTTTTCGCGAGATTCTCTCTGCTTCTCTCATCAGTAGTACAGCTAAAATTATTGGATCATGAATGCAAACTCACTTGATAACTCACTTTAATTTTAATCCAATTCAATTTGAAAATATGGTCATCAGTTGTAACCTTGTATCTCTGCAGGCTTTGTTCTTAATTCAGTTTATTCAGGTCATTTAGGTGACAAGTCTTCAGAATTGTACACTTGTTTCAGCAGACCAATTTATTTAAGATTGTATCCAAGCACGATAAAAACATCTGTATCTTCCCCCTCAGGACAAAGTTGATGCTGGACTACCAACTGCTATAGTGAGTATTACTTCATTCAGCTGAATTGAAAAAGATTTAAGTCAAAGGAAAATTTTGTAACACACTCTGACATTTAATGGCTGACAGTGTGTGCCCTCATGATGCATTTTTATGAATTTAATAATTTCAATAGTGACTATATACTAGAGACATGGAAAATAAGTATATAAATTAGCCTTATTGTTTTTGTGGTGTCTGTTTTGCCCTTCTTCCATTTTCCTTGGTTCCCTCTTATCAGTTCTAAGATGTATATATTTTATTGTGTTCAGACAATGTCAGGTGTGATTGCTGTGGGAACGTCTCATGGTCTGGCCCTGGTCTTTGGTGAGTTTAAACTTCATGATCCTCTTTTTAAGCGCGCACTGGTTTAAATTATATTTTCAGATTTTAGACTTTGTTTTGTTTTTACGATGCAAATACAACACAATGAGTGTAGTTAAAGTCTATGTAGTGTAGTTATGAGTAATAAAACAAGTTTACATTGGCTGCTGTTATAGATTATATTAAAGATGTTTTTATTCAGACATTCTGGTACCTCAACGATAAATATATATACCACAAAAGAAGATCATAATTGCCCTGTTCACATTTGGCAACTGGAGGGGGTCTGTGCAAAAAGACAGTAGCATTCCAGTGAAAACACGGCCATTCATTCAGTTACAGGGTGCTGCCATGAGATGGCGCTTCCCTCACAAGAAACATACCCAGGATTTATACCCATTATACCTAAACTTTATTCTTCTACTCCAGTACATTTCAGAGGCAAATATAACAATTTTATTCCACTACATTTATTTTAAAGCTTGTGTTAGCATCAGACCTACTGGTTACTTTACTTAGTTTATTTATATTTTATATCAATAATCTCAAGTTGTAGCAAGGTTATATCACTAAAGGTTAAGCTACCCAATAGTATATCAAGTTATTAAAATGAGTTCATCCTTATCAAACATGTTAATGCATCAATAGTTATAATTTAAGAATATAACATATATTATGCTGAAATGGGCCATTTGTTCTTTTAGTTTATTCAGTCATGAAAACAAAAACTGAATGTTTATTTTGGTGTCTGCTGGTGGCTGTCGCTCAGGGGTAGAGCCAGCGTCTTGTTATCGGAAGGTCGCTGGTTCGATTCCCCTGGTCTGCATGCCAAAGTGTCCATGGGCAACGTACTGAACCCCAAACTACTCTTGATGTGCTGGTTGGCACCTTGCATAGCAGCCACCGCCATCAGTACATGAATGAATTACTTGCTTTAAGTTGCTTTGGAAAAAAGTGTCCACTAAATGTAAATTTTGTTTGTTTTGGTACATAAAATCAGTCTATGAAGATCTCTCTTTTTGATTAAAATTTCTTCTCATCATCAATCATGCTGATTGGAGCATGTTCTAAATGTAATTCCTTTGAAAACGACGCCTGACATAACCAATATTTAGTGTACAGTCATGCACTCATATTTAGAATATATGGAATAATGAACACCACTTGTGCTGGAGACCAACTTCTTCAATTGCCTGTGTTTCACACATATTTAAACATTTTATTAAAATGACTGTGATCATCTCACATGACTGACATAACAACAGTAGGATGTTAATACATGCCAGTGTCATTGACATCCACCCTCAGGACTGCTTCACCTGAGTCTGACATGGAGGCACTGACAATAATATAGTCTCCCTCATAAGAAATGCAGGAGCCATCAGCCTTCGCTCTTACAAAATTGTTTTCATCTCCATTATACATAATATCATACAGATTGTAGTCGCAGTCGATTCCTCTGTCAAAGATCCCCACAGCAAACCAGTTGGAGTAAAGGTTTCGGTCGTAGGGCACGGAGAACATGACAGCCATGACGTGGCTGTAGTCGTTCAGTTCGGGGTTGAAGAGGTCGTAGGTAATGACGCCGACGGAGCCAGTCGCAGCACCTTCATGCTTGTTGAACATTGCACTGCTGTTGGAGCAGGGACCCACCATGGGTGCCAGAGGCACTTCACAGTAGCCACTCTCAGTGAACACCCTGAAAACAAAGACATATTTTACCGCCTAAAAAATATTTTACCATTTGCTGTTACATAAAACAAGACAAGTAAAATAAGCACCTCACCTTGGATTGGCGAGAGTGTAGCAGCCAGAGTTGTTGTTAATCTCGATGTAGCATTTGCGATGAACCATTGTGATGAGTTGTCGAGTGGCCGCAAGGGAAGAGGCTGGCTGTGAGCTAGAGACAAGACGGCACCACGTTATTTTAGCATCCATGTAGCAATGCAGCAGTTTGTCAGTCTCAGTCCTCTCTACTGATTAATACGTGTTCAGTTAGAGTGTGACAGATGGCTTTCAGTCGAAAAAACATCACGTTACATTGACTGATATTACGAAATGAATGGTGACAAGTCAGGTTCCCCTCCAACCCCCACACTGATAGCTGGAAAATTACAGATGGAGCTAAGACCAAATAGTGATGGCTGTGTCTCACTTATCAAGGTGTGCCATGGCAGTGAGTCAGCATACACCACACTGATTTGTCTAATTATTAATGGCTAATGTTGAGAGGTTTGCATTAACGGTGTGAGTTTATTAAAGTATGCCAGCACACTGGAAAGGTGATCTCTGAGTTGGTGAGCAGACCAAATGAAATGGAAAAATGCCCATGTAGTAAACCAAAGCAGTGATTAAGCAGTTTGTAAAGCATGTGGGGAAGGCAGGACACATTGAACACGTATGACAAGATCAAGGTGGATGAAAGCTGTCTCCAGAAGTCACTTGATGAGCTTAGACCTGATTAGTCTCAAGTCCAAACATGTATTTCTTCATCACTAACTAATTACGCCCATCGTAATATTAACTGTTTGCAAAGGTCAGATCTCTATTGCTTCAGGTACATTAACTAGTTGTAGGGGTGTCACAGGTAACCAGTATCAACAACAACTGTAATAATCAAAACATGAAATAATGATATTGTGTTTTAGTAGACATGTGACAAAAACATCACGTAAATTGTCCAGCGCCTCTTGAATAGTTTGGGTTTCTTCCTGTTTTCAGAAAAAGATGATAGTCACCAAATGTGATTCTTTATCAAAGTCTTTATAACTCGCAAGATCATTCAAGTCCAACATATTTTGGTCCTATGATCTGCTGCTAGTAATAAATGGATCCCAATAAACTTAAGTCCAGTGTAAGGCTGTAACACGTATTCATCACTGTCACATCACTTAAGTTTGGTAATTAGAACAATTGATAGGTTTGTTTTGCTGTTCTTTATTTAATTGTGTAGTATTTACATCAGCTGCCTTGTATTTCTATTTTTATGTTTTCATCTGACTGATAGATTGAAAGGAATGAAACATATGGAAATTAATCTCAACATCAGCCTAGGCCAGTAAAAATGAGGTACAATCACCACTGTCCACTGTCTTAGAGACACACATTATGTGAAAATAGGAGTCTTTACCTTTTGGGATTTGCAGAGTTGAAGAGTTGAGTTGGTGCAGGTCTGAGGCAGGATGTGATGCTCAAGTCACTCTGCACACAAGCTGCTCACACACTGGGTTTTATTGACTTTGGTAATCAGGGCCTTTAGGCACCAGCCAACTCCCTCCTTATCTTCAGTTGAGTATCAGCTCCCTTCTCTGTTCCCGGACCTGGCCAACACATTATCACCACACAGGATTCAATCAGGCTTATTACATCAGTGCATGCTACTGTATGGACCTTTTTTTAAATTTCTAAACCTTTTGATAGTATTTGTTATTTGTCCAGGGCGGGTCTCAAGAGGACAGAGATTCACTGGACTGCTGTGTTCACAGAGTAACTCCACAAAAAACAGAAACACAAATTAATTCACTAGCAATAAAATTTAATTGCTGCAATGTGAACCTTAGTTTCGGTGATACGCCGTCCACCTGGAAGGCAAGAATCAAGACAGTCACCAAAATATCGACTCTTCAGTGCAGGGCTTTGCATACTGTGATTTTATGATCACATAAGCACTGCTCAAAAAATTCACTATCACTATTGTATGCAGAAACACAAACATTACTGTGTGTTCTCTCACTACGTCAAAATGATAAGGGCGATTTGAGCCTTGTGGTTGCTGGTCTCATGTTACATCAGTGAACTGAGCTCAGTTTGTGTGCATGTTGTAGCTTCAAGGATTTGTCTAATAAAATGTTTTTTAATCAGTTCATGAAGGGCAAATTATGTTTTTCATGTATGTATTTAGTAGGTCACGCTGATAACATGCAACAATTAAACGTTACCACTGTTGTAAAAAATCTTACATGTCCACACCCAGAAACACTGTTGGTTTAGAGCTCTGGTACATTCTCTGTTTTTATTCAGGCACTGAACCATTGTGATGACTCAAACTATACTAGATGCTAATAGAGTGCTGTAGCAGTATGTAGCGGTAGAGTCTGACAACACAGAGATTGGTTTGCATTTTTGCACTTCCGGCTCCTTCATCTCAAAGTGGATGGGTCTTTTTAATGAGTTTTACAGGTAAATGCCTGAAATAAGGTCTGTCATTACCACAGGCATACATTTTGTTCATGACATGAAATACATCATTAAATATCCAGTAATTTAATCATATAGCGCTTACGTGTCTTAAAAACGGTGGTTGCTAACAAGTGGCGAAATGAGACTGCAGAAGTTGTCAGGAACAGTGCGCCTAACACAGAGACCCCTCTACTCACTTGTCTTTTTTTACAGGTAGACCTGAGTTGCAGACTATAGTAATTGTGTGGTTAGACAGCAGGTATCATTGGCAGCCTAACTTGAATGTTGTTGAGCTGCAGTTTGGTGATCTAGTTGAGGTGAAGCTGAAGCTCCCCTGAAGAAACTATAAGTCATTTCAAAAGACAACCCTAGACATAATTTTTTTTATTGCATGTTTACTGTTATTTCAGAATTACAGCAATGTCAAAATATGCAAAGAACTGCTGGTCTTCACAAATCAAATCAGTTGATACTGAGATATTGTTTGGGTCTTGACTGGGATGTGATTGGGACTGAGGTTTCAGCAGGGCTGACCCATGTCTCTTTATATTGCTGACATAATGATGCCCCCACAGGAAAAGGTATGAACATCCCTGTCAGATGGGTCACTCATGTTCATTTTCTGTTCAGCCTGACTGCCCGTGAGACATCACCACTCATGTCCATTTTGGTTTGGCCGAGCTACTTTGGTGCATGATGTGTTGTTTGATTTGCAATGAGCAGATTTTTACTGCATCCCCAGCTCTTCATTTGGTGTCGGCGTGTTGTCTTTTGGTATTGATGCAATGTTAGATTTTGTTTATCAAATTTTAAATGTTTTGTTTGACTTGGACTTGAAAACCTTGAGTTTGTCATTTTTTTGAAAATTATTTGACCACCCATACCTTTTTTTAAGATCGGCTATGAGTGTGCTTCACCAGCTTAACGTCCTCTCCATCTTCATCTACAGATACCAACCAGGCTCTACGGCTCTGTCTAGGCTCAAAGGCAACCGGGGCAGAGTTTGGCGCTGTCTCTGCCCTCAGCATCAACCATGATTGCTCACGACTTCTGTGCGGCTTTGCCAAAGGACAGGTATATACTCAGACACACACATATACAATCACAGGCGTTTTGACTGGGTGTTGATTAGAGCTCATAAACTCATACTTTGTGAATTTGTATATCAAAATCCATCTTTACATCTTGTATTGAACCTCGTCTTTCTCTCTTCACCTGTTTATCTGTCTGCATGATTAGATCACAATGTGGGATCTAGCCAATGGGAAGCTTCTAAGAACTATCAATGATGCCCACCCTCCAGGGACAGCTATACTGCATGTGAAGGTACAGACACACACACACACACACACACACACACGTTGGCTAAAAAAGTATTTCACATATACAACCATTATCAAAGAAACATCTTATCTTATCTCTCTGTGCTTGTTTCTCTAGTTCACAGATGACCCAACTCTTGCAGTGTGCAATGACAGTGGAGGATCAGTTTTCGAGCTGGCTTTCAGGTAAATGACTCCGCATTTTAGTCAAACTTTATTCATTTGATTTTTCTTAGATTTGAGATAGAATTGTCTCTGTATGTTTCCAGGAGGGTGATGGGGATGCGGTCCTGTGACTCCCGGTGTCTCTTCAGTGGTTCTAAAGGGGAGGTCTGCTCCATTGAACCTCTACATGCCCCTCAAGACTTCAGAGACCATCCCATCACGCACTACTCACTGCTGGCTATGGCCTCTCTCACTAAGGTATACAAACACATAGCGCGCAGTTCATACCACATACTTAATCCTGTGTCCATCAGCCTACCATTGTGTAAGTTTGTGATGTTTTTGTCTTTTGGTTTTCTTTAACCAGATTCTGGTCATTGGACTGAAGCCCTCGCTCAAAGTCTGGATGACTTTTCCCTACAGCAAGGTGTGCAATTCTGTTTCCATGTTCATCTTGTTAATGAGTGTATATTATCCCCGATATATTGACATGAGTAATGCAGGTTGTAAATCGAAGGGTTATCTCACCCAATGTGCAAGCTAGTTGGCCGTAGTTTTTGTGGTGTGTTCCAATGCAGCTTTTTGAGACACAGGCTACCTGAGGTGACACACCAGTTGCAGGCACTGGGAAAATTTGCATTGATCAGACTCTGTTAGGTGAAACTAGCCACATCAGTACTTAGTATGCATTTATATGCTGCTATTGAGTGTTTATTTCCCAGTGGCTGTTGAAGGCTGGGAAGTGAACTGCACAACCACAACAGTGTCTCGTTGAAGCAGAGTTTCCAGCCTTATTTATTCCAGGTTAATTGACTGCTGATGTGATGTGTTGCCTTTTCTTTCACCAGTCTGATCCGTCCAGTGTTCCTCAGCTGGCCTGGCAGTTTGTTCCAGTACAGAAGACTGTAAACCCGGTCCTGGCTTTTTCCAAAGGAGACACAGTACACTTCCTCCTGGTATCTGCTTTTTTTTTTTTGTTCTTTTTTTTTTCCAGCACTTGAATATTTTGTTCAGATAGTATGATAAACAACATGTAGTTGTAAATTATGGCCTTTTTTCTGCTTCCATAGGTGATCAAAGTAACTTTTGATGTAACCTTGATTCTAGTAACCTTGATTCTTGTGCTCAGAGGAATTTTATTTAATGACGTGCATTACAAATTCACAACATGGGTGCTAAACTGCTTCAAGAGTGTATTCTGAGATAAGTAATGGGTGCAACAGTTTTTTGAATATTCTCTTGTCCACTGCTTTTTGATTCAGGTAAAGAAGGAGGAGACGGGGACCATCCATGTCATTAAACAAAGACAGCTCCACCTCAGCTGTGACATCATCAGCCTGAGTGTAAGTAACTAATTTAAGTCCCACCACTGTGACACCAACAAGCCCTGTGATATTATGAAAACTGTATATTATGTTATGTCAGACCCTCTCCTTTTACCCTTACACAGTCATGTCGTGTAGATCTAAATATACACCCTCCTCCACCTGTCAGTATGGCTTATGTGTAAATAAAGACAAATGTTTGCTGTTTTCTATAGTGCAAAGTGCTTGACTGCTTCTCTTCCTGCCTTTACAGTGGATTAACAGTAGGACCCTGCTCCTGGTAGACAGCCATGAAAAGCTTCAGGTGGTGGACCGGCCCAGTCAGGAGATTTTGGAGACTCTGGATTTGGAGCAGGTGCAACTGGTCTATAACAGCCGACATTTCAAATCGCTGGCCACTGGAGGGAATGTCTCCCAGGCTCTGGTAAGGGATTAGCTGATGCGGGGGGGTGGGGGGATAGCAGGATAACAGGTCATACTGGGTCAGAGGTCAAAACTTTAAACTGGTTATTGATCATAAATACACAGCTAATGTTCAAGTGAGTAGTTATTTGTATACAGAGCTGAGAGAACAACTCTGTATGCAGCTCTGTGTATAGAGCAGACTCATAGGACAGCTTTTGCTTGTCATCTGCATGGAAATTAACATTTGGGAGCCCAAATCACACAGGCTCCTGTAGAGGCAGGGAACACTGATTTGATAAATAACTGCACACTGTTTCCGTGTAGTATTTAGATGGTCTTTGTTTACTATGACTGCAATATTTATTCTGTTGTCTTGGTTCTTAGATTGTAGTACAGGTTCCTTTGATTTCAGAGACTTCAGGGGCTGTAGGAATGTAGAGCTAGTTGAAAACTGAGGTGGGTTCCTGACCTGCTATGGTGGAGTCTAGCCCTCCTCAAAATAACCAAATGCCCCAGAGATGCAGAATGTCTACAGAGGGCATTACACGTGAATTAATTAATTTCACTCAAGATGAAATCAGGGTACCCAGAAGTGGCATCATGTGAGGCACTTCAACAGATTTTGCACATCTGCCTTTGAAGCCATAAATGCCTATAGCCAGTTTGGTTCACACATGCAGTCACACTTTCCAAACACTGTAACCAGACTTGCATGTATACAATCTGTGTCTACTGACAGATTTGGAATTTTCTTAGAGCTGTACTCTCCCATGTGTAGGTTGGCTGCAGTCAATCTGCTGATGCTGATGCACTTTAAATCAATACATTTTAACTGTTTGTCTAACTGTGTGTCTGTCTTCCAGGCTTTAGTGGGAGAAAAGGCCTGCTACCAGTCAGTCTCGAGCTACGGAGGACAGATTGTCTATTTGGGCACCAAGGTACACTGTTGTTTGTGTACATTTGTTCTGTTCTCTCCCTGCACATTGGTCAGTAGTAATTGTTGGTGACCACTTTGAAAGATTATGCTGACTAATGTTGGAATAAGCTTGTAATGCAACACCAAAAACCCCTTGATGTTGATGTTTTACTATGTGGCACCAAGTAAGAAGACAACAATCTGATGTCTTAGCCATGACAATTTTTTCCTCAGTGTATCCAATAAGTATGTAATGATGTACACCAAATTTTGCGATATCACGATTTCCATACATTATGGAAATGCTGATTTCCTGTTCCAGCAGGACTTGGCACCTGCCCACAGTGACAAAACTACGAGTAATTACTTTACTGAACATGGTATTACTCTTCTCTTCTCCAGAGAGGCATACATGCTGAGTTTCTCTTTGAAAGTTAAGTGACTGTGGGCTTCCTGCAGTCTTTAACAGTGTGTTACTCTCTTGTTTTGCAGTCAGCTCACATTATGGCTCTACGGAACTGGAGAGAGGTATGTACAGCCCCTTTCATACATGCACTGTAACTCTGAAAAAAAAAACAGTTTCTTATGTATCCTCAACCAAGCATGTGTTTTATGTGTATTACCTGTTATACTTGTGATAGATAAAAATACTGTGTATCATGTGTAAACTATTTTATTTGCAGTAATGATGATACACTGAGAAATACATTAATATAATCTAATAAGATTTTAGTCATCAGTTGACCAACAACTACTTGCTTTGCACCTGACCAGTGTCCCTCCTCGTCTCTGTCTGTGTCCAGCGTATAGACTGTCTGCTGAAGCAGGAGCATTTTGTTGAGGCTCTCTCTCTGGCCTGGTCCTTCCATGAGGGGACTGCTAAGGCTGTAGTTGGTGGGTATAAGTTGTATTACACATCCTGCAGCGTGTAAAACAGGCCAAAATGTGTTAATGTGTTATCCAAATATGAAAACAAATTTCTGCATTTGGCCTCATCTACCATTATTTGCATGGTTAAATTTGTTGTATAATAAAAGCTACATTGTCAATGAATTATGCCGTCTTCTGATGTCCAATGACAACATAATGTTATGATAGAATTATTGAATTAAAGAACACCTTTAGTGTACAAAATAAAGTACATATACATTTCAGTAGATACATTTGTGGAACAACATTGGTGGTTGCTGACTCAAATGTGAGTCAGCATGCTGTTAATAGAATAGTATTAATACAAAAATCAATTGTGTGACAGATGAAAGTTAGAAGAATAACATGTAACGTGTTTATGCCAGGCCTTTTTGGAGATCCAGTGAAAAGGAAAGGAGTGGTCAGTGACAAGGTAAACAGAAAACCATTGCTTGCTACATTAAATCCATCTACCCTGGACATCTCTGGACATGTTTGAACTTGTACCACTCTTTGTGTCTCCAGATGGTAGAGATCATTTTCCAGTTTACAGAGCATGCTTTGAAGAAGTGTCCTGAACAAGGCAAGATTCAAGTGATGGAGCAACACTTTCACGTAAGTTAACATGCTTTAAAGACCACATCTTACAGTGTCCTGTCTGCCAGAGTCAGCACCCTCATGGCTGACAGTGGACTGTTTCAAAATAGAGAATACACAGTCAGGTTCACAATTAAAAGGACTAACTGGTGAAGCAAACAGCATTATACATGTTTTTACAGTGTAATATTCTGCTGTGAATCCTTGAGTCCTTACATTCATTTGGATGGCTCCTTACACATACCAATCCAAGTACACCCCCTCATGGCAACATGATGATAGGAATGGAAAGGAAAATTCTGACATGGTGTCAATAAATAGTTTGTTTGAAACTCTTTCTCTCTCTGTCTCTCTGCGGTGTGTTCAGGATGTGGTTCCAGTCCTGGTTGATTACTGCCTGTTGCTACAGAGGCCGTAAGTTTATACACATTTCATAGATACTCACAGCTAGCAAATTTTCCTGCTTCAACAAGTCAAAATGTCTGCCTATCAGGTTAAAGTTCTAGAAACCATTTTTTGCTGTCACATAAGTATTAATTGAATTATCATTAATTCTAGTGCAGTAATCTACAAAAATTAGATATGGGTTTCTGTGTGTTTGTGTGTCTCCAGTGACCTGCTGTTTAACCAGCTGTATTCTCGGCTCGTGGAGAACACGGTTGCTAAGGGCGTCTTCCTGGAGTCACTGGAGTCATACATTGTAGCTGACCGACTTGGTCACCTTACCACACCAATCATGAAGGACCTTCTGGCCCATTACCAAAGCAATGGCATGATGGACAGCCTGGAGAGATGCATTGTCCACCTGGATATCACCAGTCTGGACATACAACAGGTGAGTGACTGTGTGGCTGTGTAAAGAACGACTGTATGGTAAGTAAATTATGCTGCTCCAGCAGTCAACAGTAGCTGGAATAATTTGCTAAAACAGATGCAAATGTCAAACAATCTCTTCAGTTGATGGTTGGCTTCCCTATAATTGACTAGCTGTAAATCATTAATAATATATGACACATGTTGGACATTTTTCCATAAGAAAACTGCCAGCCAGAGAACTGTCAGCCACTAACTTGATCTATATTCAGTGCAAAATGAGAATATGTTACATCAGGTGTTAAAAGAACAGATGAAGTGAACATAAACTAATTAGCACAAATTGCCATGTTTATTTTAACTGTGGAGCTCCCATCTGTTACTATTCAGCAACTGAGCCGACAAAATCCAACCCATAGTAATTAATACTTTTTTATGTATTTGTGTGTGTGTTTTTGAAGGTGGTTCAAGTGTGTTGGGACAACCAGCTCTATGATGCCATGATCTACGTTTTCAACAGTGGAATGAATGACTACATCACACCTATGGAGGCAAGTCCTTTTTTACAAAATGATGTGCTTCAATCAATGAGATGACTTTCATTTCAGTTAAATTTAAGACATTTAAAAAGAACTGAGAGAATAGGAAAAATCTGATCAAGTTTAATGTCCAGCTCACCCACACACTGATGCTATGGTGTGCTAACATTTACATGTATGATATAACATAATATGTTATATATGGCAACATTTCTTTTCAGTGATACTAATGAAGTGCAAATAAACATTGCACATTGTGTAGGTGTTGTTCCGTCAGCAGCAGGGGGAAATATATATTACAGTCCATTGTAATCTTTAATGTTACTCTTACCTGTCCAGCAGAAAGCACTTCGGCATTAGTCTGCAAACATTTCTCTATCAACATTTAGACCCTGAGAAATAATTGATAACTTTACCCTCTATGTTGTCTCTCACATTTGTATTGTAGAAACTCTTTGCTGTGATTGGTTCACCAATTAGAGAGGGGAGAAGTCTAACAGGTAAGGCTGGAAACAAGTCCCCCAAAAGTTCATTGCACCAAATATTTCAAGCATCTCAGTGGTTCAGAAAGTTGGAAGAGCATATTTGAGTCTTTAATTCTGTTCCTTTTCTTCATGGACAGAAGAGGAGGTGATAATGGGAAACAAACTTCTGGTGTACATAAGGTGAATTCACACAGATGACAGTTTATACCACAGTCCATAAGTTTGTGCAGCTGACATACCTTATTGCAAAAAGTTTGGGGGTTTGAAGTAGCTGTTACCAACCGTGTGTGCATGTGTGCATTTTCTTTAGCTGCTGTCTTGCTGGAAGGGCATATCCACTGGGAGACATACCTGAAGACCTTGTGGTTCAAGTAAAGAACCAGGTATGTCGATTGTGTATGTTATACTGTATAAACAAAACAACAAAATTCTAAAACAGTGTAACTGTACTTTTCACAAGTATGTGTGATGATAAAAAAAGCTATTTTTAGGATTTTACGTCGTTGTTGAGCATTAAAAGTACAGCTAGTTGAATGTGTTGAGCTGAGAAGTGAGAGGCTGATGAGAGATAACACCACTGTTATGTCATCTGAAGAAATGTAACTGTAGTCATTAAAAGGAATCCTTTATGCACTTTGTTTTTGGGCTAATGCAGTGTCTTTGCGTGTGCATCTCAGGTGTATGAGTTTCTTATCCGTCTCCACTCAGCCGACTCATCAGATGAGGAAGAGGTTTTTCCATATATTCGTACTCTCCTCCACTTCGACACGCGGGAGTTCCTCAATGTCCTTGCCATGGTGAGATCTCTTCATATCATTTAAACATGCTGGTAAATGTGTGATTAGTGTGATGAAAGACACAACAATACACTGACTTTTAACAGCTATTTTCATTTTCATTGTCATAACAATATATCAAATGAAAAAGTGAAAAAACTATGCGACAAGATGAATCGTTTGAACCTCAAGTACACATAATTATCAACCTCGTCTGCAGCTCCCCTCAGCTAAATGGAGCCTTATAGTGATTTATAGCTCATTGTTTAGCGGCCCGGCCCGCAATTTTATTGTTAAGGTTCACTCTCACTGCTGTCATAGTCTCGTTTTAGGCTGTAGCAGGCAGCATTTTACCACAAAGAAGCTCTAATGACCCACTGTACTCTGACTGTAAAGCACCAAATGGAAGACAGACACAGTTGGTGAACATTAGTGTTTTGCAGCTTTGAGCCATAGTTTCCCTCAGCAGTTGGTTTTCATTCTCCACCTTATAAAAATGAAATGTCACAGATTGAATTAATAGTTTTTCCTGTCATTTAATATTTGGTTTTCATTCTAGACATTTGAAGACTTTAAGAATGACAAGCAGGCTCTTGAGTACCAGCAGAGGATAGTGGACATCTTACTACAGGTAAAAAAAAATGACAGAAAACTTCCATGTGTTGCATTTGTCCCACATACTTTTTGACAGTGCATGGAGTAGCATGGAGGATAAAGAGAGGCTTGGTAGACACTAGCCATGGTCCCATAAAATGTCAAGTAAATTTAAAGCAAAAATTTGGAAGTTTGCACAAAACAAAAAAAACTGTTTGTACAGTGTTTATTTTCTCTGTGTTTTTATCTTTTCATTGATGATTAATATATCTTTCTGGTTACCTAGGTGATGGTTGACAACCCAGACTTTACGCCTTCCCAGGTGGGTGGGCTCTTCACCTTTTTGGCTCGCCAGTTGGCCAAACCAGACAACACGCTTTTCGTGAACAGGAAGCTCTTTGATCAGGTAAATATTCCTCAAAAGTCTTCAAGTCATCAAGGATCATATTATCCCGATAGGTAAAGGTGCAGGGTCTGAATAACTTTGCAAATGTCAGTGAAATAAATCTCTCTCACTTTCATGTACATATTATTGCAAACAAAAGCAGAAAGAGCAGTTTTTGTGGTAGAGAGACATCCCGGATGGTGCCAGGCAGTTTCTCTAAGAAACAGAGAGGCTGATGGTATGTTAGGACTACAGCTTTTAGACAGAAAGCTCAGCTGCTTTTACACGTCACTCTCAAACAAGGCCTTGTTGTCTGCACACCACTAGAATCTCAACCTTGACAAGACAGCCACTCTTCCTTCCGGGGAAGGCATTTCCTATTCATAACGTCTCTCATTAACAATGAAGCCTAGCTGGTGTCTTGGAATGTGGTTTCACAGGAAGACCACCTGTCCTCACTGTGAAGAATATTTACTGTGAGAATATGTGGTATAAGTTTGTATACTAAAACAATCACAGTCATATTGTCAAATTGTTATTCACTGTCAAAGACGTATGTTTGGTCTCCTTCACTACCCCCTCATCCATTATTTTGTCACATCAGCACATCCCATGTGGCAGTATTTCTTAGAAATATCAACCTGACACCCCTCTCCATTAATCTTTGGTCTTATTGTCTTTTCAGGTGCTGGAGTTCCTGTGTTGCCCAGACGATGACTCCCGACACACTGAGAGGCAGCAGGTTCAGCTAAAAATTAAAATAATCTGCTATTAAAGTCCTATACCAAATATTTGAAAATAACAGATACAATCCTGTTTTTTATTAATGCATGAGAAATCATTCTCTAATCATAGTGACAGTCACAGGGAACATTTTTCCACATTTAGCAATTTGACTTTTCATACGTATTGTACACTTTTTAAATGTGTATATAAATCTGGTTTTTATTTTGACTGGTGTGTAGGTTCTGTTGGAGCTGCTGCATGTCGGTGGTGTGGTCCAGTTTAATGAAGAAAGGCTGCTGGCTTTGGCGGAAAAGGCCAAGTTGTAAGTAGCCAAGTGATTATTCCTGAGAGTCTGTCCCTAAGAGTCAATATAAAATATTGATTAGTGAAGCTTTAGATTTAAAAAATACTCATATTTACAAAAGTCTCTTATCTTATGTATCCAGACAGTCTCACAGTGCTGCTTTACATTGGTTTCTCATGTCATTCAGACAGTTTTAAAATGACTCTCTGTGAAAACACCATAAATGGCAATATGATTCAGTTATTTTAGCAACTTATTTATTCTAAGATATGTTTGTCTCCCTCTTGCCCCCCAGCTACCAAATCTGTGAGTTTCTCTATGAGAAGAAACATCTGTATGACAAGATAATTGACTGCTACCTGAGAGACCCTCTCAGAAAGGTAACATATATTTAGATTCATATCCATATAAACATCGATTTGGTCAATATATGTTAAATTTGTATCTGCGTTTTTGTGTATGCTGATTTACGTGTGATTTTTTTACAGGCAGCTGGGCTGTGTGGCTGTTGTTTCTTTGCTTTGAGTGTTGAAGAACGTAGAAGGTAACCCTAACCCTAACCCTGTAAATAATTGAGTCTTGTGTGTGTGTCAGGGGGAGATCTTCAGCTACATCCACAATCTGTTGTCCATGCCTGGCTATAGCCCGGAGGAGAAACAAACAGTCAAGGAAAAAGTACTGCAAAACATGCAGGTCGGTACATAACGGAATGACATTCACATACCTTTACCCCTATTGCATTACTAATGTGTTGTTTGTCTTTTTGCATTTTAAGTGTAACTTAAAAGTTACACAGAGGTTTGGCTAAAGTGTCTCTACTCTGGAAATTCCAATAATGCTGAAAAAGTGGGATTTGGTTCCCCTCTAACTATAGTAATTAATTTACGTAGTTGTGTAGCATAACGCAGGCTCACGATGACTGAACAAAGTCATGTAGTGTATCAGGCGTGATTTTACAAAGGCAAGGACTCACATGAAGGGAGACATTCTCTGGTTCTCAACATGTCTGTTGTCCGCTATACTGTGTTTTCATACAAACCTATACTATATATTTTCACAGGAGCTGGTGACCCTTGACCCCAGTAAGTTAGCCGACTTAGTGGTGTTTCACTTCGTAGAAGAGGTGCAGCAGATCATCTCTGAGTTTCAGGTAAGGTCAAAACAAATGATGATGTCACGATAAATCTTCTTCATCTTGTAATATTACACTATTTTGGCTGCATTCATCACAACAAAACAGTCTGGTTGGACTGTTTAATGTCTCCAACTGAATTTCTTAATTTACTCTTTCTCTCTAGGATGACGAGCTGCTCTACAAGTTTCTCAGCTGTCTCCTAGAGCCACGGTACAGTGGGCATCCTGTTCTAATAATACTTCTGCTAACTCATTTCTACATCTTATACATTTGCCTCTTGTCCTCCCTGTTTATTTACTCCCATTCTTAACTTCTTTAACTTTCATCTGCTCTGTTATACAGAGAGGTTCATCATCCGGGGACCATGCTCCTACTGGAACATGACCTCCATGAGCTCCTGTTGGACTTACTGTGCCGCTTCGCCCCCCAGAACCTGCTGAGCTTCCTCCAGACCTCCCAGCACTACAGATTAAAGGAGGCCATAGAAGTACTATCTGCTACACTCTGACATGTGCATTTCATGTGTTTGTGTATATGACGACGTATTTTCCATATGACAAGAAAGATGCGTTACCTCTCAAAAGTTTGGGGTCACCATGAAAACTCACATTTTGATTAATCAAATAAGTTGCAAAATTGCTCACTGTATCAAAGAATATGCTAACAGCCATTATTTTGAGAACAGCTTACCTTACTCTTTTTCCATGTCTTTCTCTCTAGATAACACAGAAGTATCACCACAATGAGGCTACAGCTTATCTGCTGGAGAAGAAGGGAGATACTCAAGGAGCGTTTGATGTCTTGTTAGAGGTAACTACTAAACACCCAGGGGATAATTGTTTATTAGATCAGTTAATGAGCTAATTATTCATATTTACCTCTCTTGCACATACTGATATCCACTCATACCTGTGTGCATTTGGATGTCACTTTTAGTTGAGGTGTAGAAATAAAAATTCATATAAAAATACTCAGTATTATTACAACAAACTGTACCTAAATACAGTCGGACTAAATGTTCTGTACAGTTGCTGTGTTATGTGGCCTTCATTGTCACAAACATGTTTTTATAATCTCTCTGAAGACACTGAAGGAGAAACTGAGTGTCCTCACTGCTGAGAGTGACAGAGAAGTTGAAGAAGAAGAAAGCCATGATGATGAGGAGAAGACTGACAGTGAATCCACGCTGACAGGAGTAAAGGATTCACTGAATGACATCATTGCCTTGTGTCATCGAAGCTCTCCGAACCTCGACCAGCAACAGAGAGAGGTAGTGGTGTGTGTGTGTGTGTGTGTGTGTGTGTGTGTGTGTGTGTGTGTGTGTGTGGGAAGGTCCAGGGGAGCTCTCTAGCTACTTAATCATGGCTTTTTTTCCCTCTCACAGGTCCTTTGGTTTCCACTTCTGGAGACCATGATGAATTCTCAAAGACAAGGGAAAGGACTTGGTGCCAAACACACATTTGAGGGTAAACAAATACACAGTTGTTTGTATGACTACACAGAATGGTGCCAAATTAACGTTGCACTACCTAAAACAGTACGACAAGCCCTTGACAATGAAATGACAGTGGTGACGGTGCTGATAATGAAGTTGATGTTATGTTTCTCAGTGCTGAAGGAGCTGACGATGAAGGTTCTCAACTGTATGAGCAGCTTCATTTCTCTTCCTGCTATCATCCAACAAATTCTACAGGTGTGTATTTGTGATTTTCTGCCGTGTTTCTGAATAACTCATTCTTCTTAATAATATACAGTCAATGTCTGTAGAAGTAAACATTTAAAAAAGACATTAAACCCTGTTTTAGTTCTGTGTGTGTTTCTGTGTATTATATGACACAGATATTGGACAGAATGTAAGTTTGTTGATGAGATTACCATTTGTACTGTACGCTTCGTATTCATGACATATGACGTGGCCCTTGTGTCTGTCAGGACCCGGTGTATGGGACAGGGAAGCTGGCAGAGATTCAGGGTCTCATTCTGGGTATGCTGGACACATTTACCTACGAACAGGTAAATCATCATGTGGTCGTGGGTCTGTGTTATGTGGCCCCTTTAGCTGGCTGATGAGGTTTGCGTTTTTGGCATGAATTGTAAATACATTAATCCTGATGCTTGACACTTTTTTTTGTTATTGACAAACATATTCACATATGCAGTAAAGAAGTGCATTTGCAATTGACATGATAGAATAACAGAGTGGTCTTTAATAATAATAATGTTGTTTCTGTTTTAGACTTTACTTGAGACAACCACCAGTCTTCTAAACCATGACCTCCACTGGTCCCTGGCTCACCTACGGGCTGCAGTCACAAGGGGACTCCACCCCCGACAGGACTACTGTAATATTTGTCTCCAGCAATACAAGAGGAGGCAGGACTCTGCTGAGGAGATCATTGTGTTCAGGTAACTCACAGTGGGGGTGTTAAACTCCTGAGCAAGGGTGAAGACCCAAATGACACAGAAACAGTAAAGTGTTCAAACAAACACAAGATACACATACACCATATATATGTTCCACTTTATTAACTTGATTATTCAGATACCTGAGATCTTTACAGGTGCTAACGTGTTTATGTCTGTGCCTTGTCAGCTGTGGCCATCTGTATCACGTCCAGTGTCTGCAGCAGAAGGACTGCGGGTGGGCTGTTGCCCCAGAGTTGCAACAGCGGTGGAGCTGCTACAAGTGTTCATCCAGCAAAGGAGGAAGAGGCGGGACTTCTTCTGAACCAAAAAGAGGCCGCAGCACGTCCTTGGCACAGGTGTGTAAATCACCACAAGCTCTGATCTATATTCACCCTTCACCAGCTCTTTTACACTCCAACATGTATGAAAAAAAAAGTACACAGCAACAGTAGCTAACTGTCATGACACAGCCCGCTCTGTCTTTCTCTCTGTATCAGACTCGTGTTACGTCAGTGCATCATGATGCAGGAGCAGAGGCTGACAGAAAGAAGGTAAAATTTTATCAGATCCCAGAATGCTGTGTTTACATTTACACATGACACCACAGTGAAGACAGGTGGGGGGGGCTCGCTATCTTTGTATCTGCTGAGGAATATTTCTGTTTTGACAACATTTTATCTGGTTCTTGGTCGTGATCCAGGTGTTTGTTGAGGCAACATTGGACCTTCACCAGGAACAGTCCTGGGATCAGCTACGCTGTTTATACCGAGGACCATCCAGGGTAATGACACCGTCTCTCTGTAGCAGCTGGAGAGCCTCCTCATTTACGTTACTTGATAGCACACAAATAGCAAAACAGATCACATCAGAAATTCTTAGTAGCTTTGTCAGTGACAAGACAAATAATACACTGTTGCCACAAATACTAAACATTTTCTCATTTTCTCTGTTGATTTTTTCAGCTATCCATCCTTTCAGAACTGTCTCACAGCAATGAGAAACCAGGACTTCTAATTACAGCCCAACCAGGATCAGAGAATTTCCAACTTAAACTCTCTCCTCCACCTCTGTTTGAAGAGTGAAGGATAAATGTCCATTAATCGTCTAAACGTCAGTGGCATTGATTAAAGACGTTCAGCTTTCTTCTGATTTCCTGCACTCCCCTGACTAATCAAGATCAAAGTGGACTGATGTTTTTTGTTTGTTTTTTTTTGCTGCTTTTGATATCGTAACACTTCTTTTGAAATGCTTATGTTAAAACAGAGTGTTTTAATTTTGATCACATTGAGTCACGAGCAATTCAACGGAATGTAGCTTTGATTTCATCCTTTGTACAACAGCTGACTGAACCATCCTGGTTTGCATATTGGTTCCGGAAAGTCAAAGGTGGATCCCAACGTTACCGCAAAGAAAGTCGAAACATGTATTGATACTGAATGTTTATGTGCAAGCAGTAAAAAGATGCTGAATGCCTCTTATTTCTGCACATTATTATGAGACACTAATAGCTTGATAATCTCGTGAATTTGTCAACTTGTAATTGACAGTGATTACATCTGTTGACAGATGCAGCATCTCAAGAGTTGTTTTCTGTGTGATAAAACTCCCGTCATTTACTTTGTTCTAGAGAAGTCATCCGGAGAAAATTAGGAGTAGTTGGGATGTCCAAAAGAGGTTATGTATTTTTTGTGTCATTTTATGAATTAAGAGAGGGTAGTTTTTGTTTTTAAATTTAAATTAAATTCATCCTTCCATTGCAGGACTTATACAAAACAATACAATGATTTAGTCGCAAATGATGACCTTGGATTCTGCGGTGGGCTAAACGAATTTTCTTGTTTTAACATTGTGTAAATTTGACCTTTTTACTTGATGTTGATCAATGCAGCAGATTAAATCTGTTTGTGGGTGTTTTTTAGTGAAATGCACATTGGATGCACCTCCTTCAGTGTTTACGTCTGCAGGCTTGTTTCTTTACATTTTTTTTTTTTTACCAAAGGACCATGTTTTCCAAAAGTTGATTCAAGCAGGAGGGTTTCTTCTGGAAGAGGTCTGTTGCAGTCACAAAGAGAAAAAAATGCTGCTTTATTAATCATGGATGCATGAAATAAATCCTCCAGTTTCTGTATCTTTTCAGTTTCAGTATCTATTTGTCTATTTTCTCATTAAAACAAGCTGTGACCTCGAAGGGAGAGACACTTTTCATCTTTTAGCTAATGCAGACACACCCACTGCTGCTGTGATTAATTTACTACCAATTTACCAAACAAATAAATATATAAATATATATATTCTTATGTGCTGATAAGTTGATTTGGTCCTGACACAGAGTTCATTTGGCAGGCTCTCGTATTTTTGCAGAAGCTCTTTTTTTTTCTCTTCGTCCTGTGCCTCGGTGGTTATACTTTCTGTTAATCTAAGGGGTTTCTATCAGTGCCTGTTTCTGTTTTGTTCTCTCTCCCCTTCCCCATTTGATTATGCTACAGCTTTTACTTCCTCTCCAGTTCTTCCCTTTATTTTGTTTTTTTAATGCATCTCATAACAGCCAACACACCGTCTCAACTCTCATGAGCACAACAATCTGAAATCTGAGCAAAATCAATCTGACCCACCAGCCCGATCAGCAAACAGACGTGGTGAGGCACGCCGGTTTTGCTATCCCGCGTTCTAACATGGACTCTGCTTCCTTTGAATTACATTTTTCTTGAGTATGACCAGCTGGTAGGAAAAATGAGTCTTCCTGTAGGAATAGACTCAGATTGAATCAATCCCAATCTTTATCTATTTAAAGACAAGGGCCTGAAATAGAAAAAAATACATCTGTATTCCTTACTAAACAGAAAAATACAACCATACACCTTCTGATTTCCAAGACGAGCTTAACTTCCTCATTAACTCATCATAAAACCCTGGTCTGTCTTTGTAAATCTCCTCTGGTCTGGTTGAAAATAAATCCCCAATTAACAGAGTGAAATGTGAAAATATTTCAGCTCTAAACGCGCTCGTCTGCTGCACATCTCCTCAGTCCCCACCCGCTGGGTGGTGTTGTCCGCAGAGTCACAGTCCTGTTCAGGGCTGCTGTAAATCACCTCCATACTGTCTTCAGTCTATGTTCTGACTTCAAACTCAGTCTTTGAACCCCCTCACACTCTGGCCACATTCTGCAGATTAAACCTTTAATATAGCAACAAACAGCTATTCGCTATGTAAAGGTAAAGTGGATTAATGAAGTCCTGAGCAGACATTAAAGTTACGCTCCCCCTGCATGCATTGTAATCTGAGTGTAACTGAAAATAAGACTCAATCAACCGTATTCATTAAAGAATCATACACTGCAACTTTAAAGACAATGTGTTTCAAAACTGTTATTGGAATTCTGATTTAAACTAAATCTGCATCAATCACTATCCTCAAACTCAGTTTAGCAGCATACTGAGTACTCAGGTTTCTGATGTATGATTCATGCAGACTCTCAGTTCAGGGGCAGCCCCGCTTTGTCAGAAGCTCTGCCCTGTGGTTCTGCAACAGATGTTTTCACTTACAGATCTTCTTTCACGCGGGAGGAAACTAGAGGGCAGTTCCTGACTGTGAGTCATCACTGGTGCCCCGGCTGCTAACACAGACACAAAAAGAGGGACCTCTCTCTTCAGTCTCGCATGTATAACGTGTTGAAGTTGGACATATTTTCACAGTTTTTTTTCCCTCCGATGCTGTGCGCTGGGTGTTTTTAATGGATTATAGGGGCTGAGTCACATGTCCCGCCTCAGGACACTGGCAGAGCGTGAGTTTGAATAGCTTCATTCTTTGGCGAACATTTGTTTTCAATCAAAGTGTGGATTGTTATTTAAAAAACAAAATGAAAAGTTCAAACTGAGTGTTTTCGACAGTCTTCCGCTTCTTCTCTTCATCGATTGCCATAAGAATGAATTAAGTGTAACGCTCATTTCCTGTATGTAAACCTAAAACAATCCATTCATTACATAAGTGTTGTTCACACCAACAGTCAGAGCAGTGTGTTTGAAACACACGTTTCTGAAAAGCGCTCAGCTTCTTATGTTTTTCTCTTTGCTTCCTCCCGCAGCCTGACATTGTAAACCAGACCCACAGCTCTTCACTTCAGTTATTCTCAGTCAAAAGACAAAACACCTCAACATGGCTGCTGCTGCACTCGTCACAGAGAACTTTAAGTTTGTGTCCCTCTTCTTCAAGAGCAAAGATGTGATGATCTTCAACGGTCTGATCGCTCTGGGAACGGTGGCCGGCCAGACTGCGTACAATGTTTTTGCCTTTCACTGCCCATGTTCCTCTGGGAGGAACTACCGCTATGGCCTGGCTGCCATCGGTGTCCCAGCACTGGCATTTTTCCTGGTGGGAATAATGATGAACAAGAACACATGGGACCTTGTGTCCGAGTGCCGGCTCAGGAACTGCAGGAAGCTGTCGGGGGCTGCTGCCTTTGCGCTGCAGGGAACCATCATAGGTCGAGCCGTGGTAGCTCCTTTAACGTGGGTGGTTATCTCTCTGTTGCAGGGCCAGGCGTACACATGTGCCCTCAGTGAGTTTGTTAACTCGAGTACACTGGTCGGTTTTCCCAGTGATCAGGGGTCAGAGGTCATGGCGAAATTCCCGTGTAAAGAAGATGTTCCGACAGAGGTGCGAGTCTTCTGGCCTGAAATTGAGCGGCAGCTGAAATATGAATCTCAGGTACTGGAGCACTTTAACTTTTGTTTTTGTCACACTGGTCTTGTTTAGTTATATTAGCTCCGCCCAAATAGGAAATGTAAAATGGTAACGAGGAAATCAACTAAGGAAACCTCACTTCCACTGTGGCATGTTATGTACCCGTGACAGCTCAGTCAGGCTGCAGACCCGAAAGCACAGCTGAGGCAAGGTGAAGAAACAAGTGAATCAAAGCAGCAGGTTAGGATTAAAAAAAACAAAAAACAAACAAGGCATGAGGACGTGAAGACTGGATTACTATAGTAGTAGTGGCAGAAAAGATAGGCTGGCAGAGAGCTCCAGCTGAGGCCTGAGGTTGAAGTCTATTTACTGCAGAGCTGATGAGGGAGTCGGATGTGGAGGTCAGGTGATGCAGTAAGGCAGGAACACAGCAGGACTGGAAGAGAAGGGTGCAAGAAGGAGTATAAACCAGCTTCTGCCATTGATTACTATTCTGACATTTGTGTAAGAAGATATTAATATGCTAACGACAGAACCTGAACATGTTTGACCTCAGCACTCTCTCATCTTTTGCAGCTGATAGGCTGGCTGCTGGTGGCAGGAACCTCTGTGGCTGTGTTCCTGATGCTGTGCATGAAGCGCTGCACCTCTCCTCTGGGTTACCTGCAGGAGGACTACTGGTCCGAGTACCGCTCGAGTGAAAAGGCCCTCTTCGAGCGCACGGCAGCCGTCCACGCCCGCCTCCTGGCCGCAGAGAACATAAAGAGCTTCTTCGGCTTTGTGGCACTGGACAAGGATGAGAAGGAGCAGGCGGCTGAGTATCAGACCGCCACTCCCATCTGCAGCACTAACTGGAACAGAGTGACCGGTGTCTACCTCTACAGGGAGAAGAATAAGCTGCCGCTGTACAGCAGGCTCAACAAGTGGGCCACATACAACCAAGAGCATAATGAGGAGGCAATGGAGAAAGAGATGGACATGATCTACTGATGGTAGACTTCTGGAAAGATGGTCGTTATCTACCCTGAGATCAGATGAGGGGATGCAGAGTGTAACCCCTGTGGGAAGCGCACGGTCTAGGTTCACATTCGTGGAGTTCCCAGTCACAACCGGAGCAAGTCACTGTAACATAGACAATATTTTGAAGTAGTTACATAATGATGCCTTGAGATTTTTTTTTTTTTAAGGAGAAAATTTACGTACAGGAGGTTAACCAAGTGTTTACAAAGCTGGGATGCTGTGTCAGACATGAAGAAGCACAAAACACAATCATTTGTGTGGTTTTTGGAAGTATTCCTGAAGCTCATGTGGTGTCAGTAGATCCAGGATGCCCCTTTTCATACCCGATCATGTGACTTTCTATGTTTACCTGTAAAAGGTGTTTTTGGAACATGACCGACATTTCCCAGTCTTTTGTTGCTCCTGTCCCAGCTTGTGTAAAATGTTCTGCTTGCATCAAATTCAGAATAAGCATATTAACAAAAGACTTTGTCTTACACAGAATCCCAACTCTGCAAGGAGGGTAAAGAAGTTCTCAGGATGCCACAGAAATATCCCACCTGCATATTTGTGTAGACATCTGTTGTCTTTGTCACTGACATATTCTGAATTAATAATGATCAAATGTACCTCCTTTACTCACTTCCAGTGCGATCTAAGATATAAAACAAAATTCCATCAATTGGAAGTTGCATTGATGTGGTCGGTCATTTTTCAACAGATTCTTATTTAGGAAAAAACTGTATCTAAAATACACCCTCATTTATAGCTGGTATCAATGTTTGTTTTGTTTTGTTCCCATAATGTTTTTGGTCAAGTGACAAACCAAATGAATATTCTATATTGCAGCGTGTTTGCTTTGAAAGAAAGAGCCACCATAATTGCATTTGTGTGTTTGGATGTGTCTCTGTAGCGTTCTTGCAGTGTTCTGTATATGCTAAATGTTTTTCAAGTGCTGCACATGTGTTCTCAAATTGATGAAGATGTTTTCTTAATCTCCTTGTGTTTTGTGTCTTTGCACTTCTTTTCTTCCGCTGCAGAGCAGCGAGCTCTCAGGGTCACCACACACTCTGCTAAATACTGTAGACATGCATCCATATAATGAAAACCTTTACTCAAGGTCAGAATTAAATGTCGTAGCCTAGTTTCACATTTCGTAAGGTGGATAGTGAATATGGATTCGGGAAATTTTATATGAAGGATGAAGAGGTTGACTTTTAAACAATTTGAATATATTGGCCAAACACTATAAACACACACACACACACACACACACACAAAAACTTGTTTTGTTTATCACACATTAACACATTTATAGTAAAAATTCATTACATTTTAATTTGAGTTAACTTGCCTCACATTTATAGGACACTTAATCTTGTATTTTTATAAATTTATATAACCTATTAATTTAAGTTATTTGATTTATTTGGTAGGCTACTAATATATTGGAGGCAATCGTATTCATGGCTGTATTGTATTGGGCTAAAGTTACACCTTTGACCTTTTTAATAAAGAGAGAGAAAAACATCCATGAGTAGCGGCTCAGGATGTTACTGCCGCTGTGGTAGATGTTCATACTCAGACCACAGCACGGCGGTAATCAAAGCTGAAAGAGACACAGGACAAAAGAACTCAGTACAGTAGGTGGCAGCATGCACCTCTACGCGTTGGTTTGAAAGCCGCTATTAAATAAGAGAAGAAGAAATATTCTTCTGCGCATGCGCAAAAGGCGTCGTTTCGGGCGGGCTGATTCAAAACATAAACAAGATGGACTTGATATCCGCGCTGCACTTTCTGAAGTTAAAAGAAATCCCAGAAGGTAAAATTGAGTGTGTCTTCTACCATGTGCACGATTTTTTTTTGTATTTTATTGATTGAAGGGAGGAATAACTTTGGATATTTTACGCCGCCCTGACCTAAACTCAAGTAACTCTGAAGTTAGCTAACGTCAAGTTAGCTAACTTCAGACTCCCACCCTGTCCTCGTGTAGTTTCACGAGAAACACAGTCACATCTCGTTCACAAATCTTGAAAGTTTGCCGATGCCGCCTGTTTTGAAAGTAACAAACATTAAAAATCAAACCTTAGACTGTGTCCGTGAATCGTTGGGAATCGGCTGTCAGCTGTCAACACTCACTGCAGCTTGAACTGTCCCCCTTCGTCTCGTGTTAGTAACCCAAACCAATCTTTACGAGATAACGTTAATGAGCTATTTGCCTGATCCAGTTAAGGATGTGATAACTTTTTTTATTTTCAGACTGGGTGGATGCAGTATGGGACCTCGAGTTTACAGAGAGAAAACCATTGGATGAAATCGCAGAGGAGGAACTTGCAGTCAGTGGACACAAGTCCTTCAGAGCTCTGTACCAGTGTTTACTGGCCCACGCTGCTGACCATCAAAAGCCAGGCAAAGATGGAGCTTCACAGGTAAAACTGATCTAACACAGAGACAAATAATACAAATACACATAGAAGGAATATTTGAGTTTTACACAAACTTTACTCAGACCCTCTTATATTTTCTGTTGCCCATTTTCCAAATCCTCCTCCTGCAATCACGTAGACTGGTGTCATACTTTACAGGCTGCCCCTCAGTTTTTCCCAAGTGCACTAAGAAAAAATAATGTGCAAAGACTAATGACTTTAGCTGTCATGTATATCTATTTTTTTGTTTTGAATGTACTGAAAATATCGGCTATCCGCCCTTTTTTTTTATTTTGACGCAAAACATTAGTCTGCTTGATATCCACTTTCCTGTCTAATCTCAGCAATGATAACATACTGTCTCCCATGTTGAACTTTAGAGCATCTGGGCGACTCTGGGGGTGAATGGGGTCTCAGTCAAGTCTCTGGTGGCTGTGCTATCCTATTTCATCTTGGCGGGAAAAGCCAAAGCAGCCAGTGTCCAGCAAAGAGTGTGTGGACTGCTCGCTGCATCAATCTACCTGCTGCTCCTAGGAATCCCAGGTGAGAAAATCAGCGAGAGATATGCATCTTAGAAGTATGGCATATTGCATCAGTGCAGCCACATAGCAATAAGGTTTTATTTATATTCTTCTTCTGGGGATTATTGAAACAGTGAGTAGATACTATTAAGCTTGTGTTTTCACTTTACTGCTTGTCGTTGAATCAGTACCTGTAGTATTATATATTTTCAGTTGATCAATGAAAAATACACAAAAAAAGGGAAAATCGTTATTGGGTTTCATTTTACTGTAATGCATTCCTAGATAGGTATCAGCCCTGATAAAGCAGTTGACCCCAAGTATGCACCTATCTTTGAAGCTAACTTTGTGTGTTTTGTGTGTTCCTTGCTTTCAGGGAGCATCGCCAATAAGGTCTTCCATGAGGTTTTGTTGGACACATGTGCAGACTTGACCTCTCACTGTTGGCCTCAGGACTCTGGAAAGAAGCGCAAGAAGGATGGCCTGAAGAGTTCCCAGACAGATGGAAAACGCTCCAAACCACAGCGGAAAGACACTGAGGTATGGTCATGAACTCAACATCACTAAAAGCTACAGGACCATTATAAGATGTGATGATGCAATAATAATAATTCATCTTGGAGGGTAAAAAAATCATCAACAGCAGGTCAAAGGCCACTGAAACGTTAAACACTACCTGTGGTAAGATTCATTACATTGTATCTATCTGCACCATTTGTTAACATTCAACACTAACTGTGGGAAGTGTATGTGTAATAATATTGGCATTAATTTTGAATAGTGTGTAATTACTCTTGTTAGTTTTTATTCTACACTTACGTTGAATGTAATTACTTATTTTCTTTAAGTTTTACTTGACTGTACTTCTTTCCTTGTGCTGCTTTGACACCTGAATTCCCCAGCTAGGAGATAAATAAGTGATTATTTTATTTGATCGAATTTTGATATGGATATGTAAAATAGGTAACTTAATGTTACTGCTGACTACTAATTTCCTTTCATCAGTTAATTGACTGATCATTGCAGCTGTGGTAAAGGATGATGTATTATTGAAATGACCAACAGTGGAATAAATAAAGTCTAGAGGGAGTGTGGAAATGATTTAAACTGTTGCTGTTGTCCTCAGATGGAAGTGGATGATGAAGAGGAGGAAGAAGAGGAGCTTCATTTCTCTGGCCAGGACTTGATGAAGATCAGGGATGCTGTGGTTCTCTTGGTCCAAAGCCTCCTCAGGCTCCTGGAGACTTTTCAACTCAAAGACAGACCACAGAGCACCAGCAACTGCATGCAGGTGGCAAAATCACCCCCACTTTATACCACACTGCACTGTCCTCATATTTGAGTTGTTTACATATTTGTGTTTTCTCTGCAGATCTTCTGTAAGCTACTGTACTTTGAGCCGGTCGTTGGAGAACTAACCTTTGCAGCTGTGCAGTGAGTTTTCTTATTTCTCTCTATGTCTTGTTCAAGAATCTATCAAGGATGTGATCGAGCTGACAATTTTTTTTTCTGCACAGAGATATCACCAAACTGAAGAGTGTTCCTGAGATGGCTTTCTATGGCCTGCAACTGCTCTGCTCACCAAAACATGGAGACCAGACAGAAGTAAGGCCCATGGCTTGTGATTATCTGAGAATCAGAATAGCAGGAAATTCAGGAAACTTTTGCAGGAAAAGTCTTGTTGTACTTGAAGCGTGGGTGATACCTATAGTTTAATATGTTCTTAATGCCAATCAACAGATATTTCTAATAAAACAGATGTCTCTTGTTCAGTCTCTGCGCAGGGTTTTCCACCAGCTTCTCTATGTGATCCTGATGATGAATAAAGGCAACAGAGGGAAGCCCTCCCTCCTTGTAACTAGCCAGGCCATCCTGTCCACCCGCGACCAGGCTGTCCATTTTGTTTGGTAAGCAGCCGTCTGTTGATCAAAAATTAAACCAAATGTTGAGTCTGATTTAATCAAGTGAGGAGATTAACATTTTACATACCTGCCAATCTGTATGCATTTTGCACGGCAGGTACGTATTTTCACATCAAAATATGCTGGTGCGACTATTGTTCCTGATGCAGCAATTATTTATTAATGAAAAAGAACCAATTAATTTTATGATTTTTGGCTCCATGCACATAAACTTATTTTTCATTTTCTTTTTTTTTTTATTTCTCAAAAAAGTTGTCAGGTCTGATTTCAATTCCTGTCACAGTTTTTGAAATGATGTACTGGACTTCAACTCTACCAACTGCAGTGAATGAAAATTTCTGCTCACACCGCAAAATGCTTGATGTACATTGAATGTGTCATTCCGCTCTGTCTTAATTATAAATGCTGACAACAAGAATCTCCATCAATATAACTTTGTACACGGTTTGTGTGTTTATGATTATAGTCATCTTGTGACTGAGCTGAAGGAGATGGCGCCTCCTTTCATGCAGATCCTCCTGCAGCATATCTGCTACCAGGTAAATCCTCCAGCAAACACTCAGCAGTGATGCGCTTCCTAGATAAGATAAAAATGACAGTCAATGATAGTCAGCTGTATGTGATATATTGTTCCTCTGTGGATGTTTAGATGGTGGAGAAGAGTGAGTATCGAAGCCATGGAGCCCAGGCTGTGGCTATGTTAACGTCTCAGATGGAAAGTAGTGACTATGCCTGCTTCATCAAGTGGCTGTCTAACTTCTCCAGAAGCTCAAAGGTAACGCATCACACTCGTTACCTCTTTAATTCTGTGATTCAGACATTTCATGATGATTGCAGGTTTTTGCACATGTTGTTGTTCACATGTTGTACAAATGAGTTTAAACAACTGATTTCCACAGTTCAGATTTTAACCCCCTGTGATGTTCTCATGACGTTCACAGTCTGACAACTAAACAGACTCAAAATAAAAGACGATCAAAGTTTCATTGTTTAATCCCTACAGAAAGCAAATATCCCTGACTGAATGTCAGGAATCAGTGGCTATAATTTAAATATGTGTCAGGCTTCATCATCTCCTATCAGTGGATTCCCCGTGTGTACAGTCTGATGTTCTGGCTTCTGTAGATGGTGCACCGGCTTTTCTCCATCGATGTGGTGATGGTTCTGCTTGAGCAGCCAGAGAGGCAGCCGGAGGAGTGTCCAGACCCTGAGCTTGCTTGCTTCCTGCCACACAAGTTCCTGATCCAGAGCCTGCTGTTTGCTCGGCGGATGGACAACTCCCCGACTGTCCAAGGCCACGCCCTCAACTGCCTGGCACAGTGTCTGGAGCTGCCGTCTTTCAACGTCACCCGGGCCATCCATGACCTCTTCGCTGCCAGTGAGTTTGAAAAATTGTTAAAGTAGTTGTGAGGTTGAGTTGAGTTTTCGATCTAGGACCAGTTTCAATAGACAATACACTTTGTAGAGCTTAAGTATGAATACACATAACTTTTGGCATTATGTATAATCTAAGGGGAAAATGTTTGTATATTGAGAGCTACTGTGTTTGTTATTGCAAACTATAAATAGAAGAAAATCTGTCTCCCCTCTTTGTGAAGGTGAAACCCACACAGTGCTGGAAAGTGAAATCACAGAAGGTATGCATATTCTTTTTTAAAATTTTGTCAAGGCCTGCTTCGCTATGGTACATGTCTGAACTGTTGGTGTTTGTGATGTGACTTTGTCCTCCAGGAAGTGTTAGCGCTCAGCAGACCCAGAAAACCTACCGCACTCTGCCGTTCAGGACTGTGGAAATCAGCACCACGGATGGCTCCGTCTTTGACGGTGAGACAAACTAGTTTCAGCATGTCACTCAAATATTTGTATTACATGCACTGAGTACTGCCCATCAGTTTGGAAACAGGTGTAGAAGTACTGTTTACACTTTTGTACTTTTGGATAAATATTTATTTCGTCAAAGTCTGAGACTGATTTGAATTATTATATATTTATGATGCAGCAAAAGAGAATCTGGCTCTTCTCCTGCGGCGCGTGGAGGACTCAAAAACGAACGTGAGGAAATCGGCTCTGCAGGTATCAGGAACTGAGTTTTACCAGACAGCTTCATGTTTAAAATCCAAATAAGCACAATAGTCATTAGTACTGTATACAGTCATGGTCAAAATGTTGCTTCCCGTTTGGCCTATGATTACAGCTTATCATCAAAATTAAGAAAAAAAAGTCTTAAAACATTTCACTTAATGTGTAATGTAATGTAATGTAAATGTAATGAATCTAGAATATAGGAAAGTTTCACATTTTGAATTCAGTTTCGGAAAAAAAAAAAACTTTTTCCATGATTCTAATTTCTGAGATGCACCTGAACGTGTTCTTTACAATGTACGTAAAATTTTGACCACGACTGCATATATTTTTGACCCTGGTTTTCTGTGCAGCTTTGCAGTTTGTGGTAAACAAAGTCAGGCACAGGTGACCTTTAACCTTCATCCTTTGCTGTCCCTCCACAGGCCCTTGTTGGTCTCCTGAAACATGCTGTGATCCCCATGAGCTGGGAGAACTTGTCTACACTATCAGAGCGCTGCAGAGACTCAGCTGTGTCTGTGAAGAAGAAGGCCCTGCAATGTGTGGGAGAGCTGCTCGCTGTGAGTGATAATCAGCAGCAGAACATGGAATTTGTTTTTTGTTTTTTTTTTTACAAACGAAGCTCACAGGGCTATCAGCTTTAGAGCTGGAACGATTAATCATTTGTCTTTTTTGATAAACATTTCCAAAAGTATCTTTTATTTTCTCTGATCACCAGGCTAAACCAGAGTGCAACATGGTGCAGAGGGTGTGGCTACAGGGTGTAGTGCCAGCCGTGGTGGACCCTGAGAACTCAGTACAGGAAAAAGCCCTTGAAGCTCTAGACCAGGTGGTCCTCAGCCAGGTCAAGCAGTACTCTGCCAGCCGCCATCTAGATGCAAGTCAGAGGCTGACTTGGGACCTGCTGGGCCTGCTCTGTCATGAGTGCCAGAACCTCAGGTTGGACCAAATACATTCATTCCCTTTTCTGTCTATATAGACATACAGCAGACCATAACCAAAAATCAAACCATACCAGTTAAATGAAAAGTCTTTATTGTTTGGAGCATGATCACCTCACTGCTGTTGCTGATATTGTATTTTGCTCTGGGTCTCCAGCCGATATTTCAGCAGGGCCTTCACCATCTGGTCCAAACAGAACAAGTTTACACCGTCATTCATCACCAACCTGATCTCACACACCGAGGCAGATCACGCTGCTGGGGCCTGGCTGCTGCTCTCCAAGGTGGTCGCTTCATCACCCAAACTGCCCTATGGCAAAATCCTGGATGCTTGGGACAGCATGATCAGGTGAGTGGGATACAGGATAATTATTCACAACATTTACTTTGAGCTCATAATTTATTTTCAGCTGAGAATCCACAGTAAGATGTATTTTTGTTCTCAGTTCAAAGGCTGTATCTGTGCCAACCTGCTGTCACATCCTGTCTGTGATGGGAGACATTGCTGCACATTTGAATGAGGATACCAAGGACAGGATAGTTAGTAAGTGACTGTGGAACTGGGTGATGGATAAATTCACATGAAGAGTCTGTCATAATCCTTCTCTCTCTCCAGAGGATCTAATGTGTTGGTTGAAGAGCTTTACTTTGTCCCTGGAGGTGATCTCCGCTTCTGTGGAGACTCTTCTTCAATTTGGCCGCAGTGAAGACATCAAACAAACTCAGGTTGGGCTTCTTGTCTTGCCTTTATGGTACTACAGCTGTGGAATCAAGTGTTTTTTCTGCATAGTTTTATAACCAAATGTAACCCCACGACTAAAGTTCAGAAGACAGCAATGCTGGTTCAAGTCTAAGTGAAGGTTTTTCATATTAACTGATGCTGTTTACATTAGTGCATAGAATATAATGCAGAAAAAAATGCTAAAGATGATTAATATTTATGAAATTCATCGTGAAGTTAACTGTTTCACTGCACTGATGTCATTTTGGACAATAAATGGTAACATATCTCACCTGCATTACATATATGTGTCACGCTAACTTTTTATCAACCACCAGACATCTAACTAAGCTAACTGACAAAGCCAACCAATCAGTCAAGGTCTTATGAGCACACCCTGTTCTCCTGAGCAGTATGATTGCGCCCTCTGCTGTTCAAATGGAACAGTAGAATTCATTCATGCTGATTTCCCTCACTAGATCCATGAGCTTTATTAGTACAATAACTACATGTTTGGGATTTTCTACTGAATGTCAACTTTCCAGTAGAATTCCAGCAAACGTTAAAGTTAGACATACAGGGTGAAAAACTCATCTCCTGTTTCCACTTGTTGACTCTATCATGTGATACCTGATTTATTTTGTTTTGTTCAGGCTTTTCTGAACCAGCACTGTGGTGAGTTGGTGTCTGTCTGTGAGGCTTATCTAGCCAGCATCATCTTGAGTGAGAAGGGAGCCGAGAACCTCAATGAGGAGCTGATGGTGAGAACTAAGCCTTATTATTATTTATTCATTTTGCTGTTGTCTATACAGAATAAAAATAACAGTGTGACGGTTCACAACTACGGAAGCCCTTAATGGCCATACATTCAGATATTTTATTTCCTCTGTTTTCCCAAGATAACGGGATAATTATCTTGAGATAAAGAAATTTTGCTTTCACGAGATAACGGGATAATTATCTCGAGATAACGAAATTTTGCTTTCCCGAGATAACGGGATAATTATCTCGAGATAACGGGATAATTATCTCGAAATAATGGGATAATTATCTCGAGATAACGGGATAATTATCTCGAAATAATGGGATAATTATCTCGAGATAACGAAACTTTGCTTTCCCGAGATAACGGGATAATTATCTCGAGATAACGAAACTTTGCTTTCCCGAGATAACGGGATAATTATCTCGAGATAACGAAACTTTGCTTTCCCGAGATAACGGGATAATTAAGTGTGTGTGTGTGTGTATGTGTATATGTGTATATGAGTCAGTCAGACGCTTTCAAAATAAAAGTCCTGCATTTAGCGTCTACTATAATTAATGAAATAATAACCTGTCTTTTTACCCCAACACTTATTCACCTCGAACGTTTGTGTTGTTGGACTTAAAAACACCAGCCTGTAAGACGCCTTTTTTGTGCTTGTGATAAAACTATAATATATAATGTGTCTCTCTTTCAGGTAAAACACCTCCACACTCTGGGTGTGGCTTCACTTCACTGTCCTTCTAAGGTTGGCAAAAGGACAGTGCTGCTGGTGGAATCTGTCCTCACAACACATTCTGTCAAACTAGCAGGTAGGGAGGATGGAAATCTAAGAAACACAGTTCTGAGTGCTTTATTGTAGGTAACTGGACGTGTTTCAGTTTCTTGAAGATGTTTCACCTCTCATCGAAGAGGCGTCCTCAGTTCTAACTAACTGGAGGGATCAACAATCAATAATAATTATCTACATAGAAATTAAGTAACCATCTGATGTTACACATTGTATTGCTTTGGAGGAATGTATTACACTGTACCAAAGGGCTATTTCTGGTGATAGCAAGACAAATTAATTTATGGTTGACATGGCTGAGCTGTTCTTTATGTTGGTCACTGACAGAAAACCAGGAGGAGCTGCCAGCCTCGCTGCCGCTGTCCCAGTTCAAAACAAACTCTCTGTCTACCAAAGTCAGAGCGCATGGAGTCATCACCTTAGGTAAACTGTCCATCTCACAGTTTTTGTCTGAGAAACATTGCTCATAATTGCACACAAAATGATAGCCTCAAACTTAATACATTTATGCCATCTCATCCTCAAACTCATCAGACATGTTTTCTCTTGATTGGTGTCTGTCTGGATCAGGTAAACTGTGTCTGCAGCACGAGGAACTAGTCCAGAAGTACCTGCCAGTGTTTGCCAGGGAGCTGGAGGTTGGCACGGAGGTTGCCGTGCGCAACAATGTGGTGGTGATTATGTGCGATCTGTGTGTTCGATACACCAACATCGTGGATCACTACATACCCAACATCTCCACCTGTCTGCAAGACAATGAAGCTGTCATCAGGGAACAGACTCTGATCATGCTGACCAACCTGCTGCAGGTGGGAACTGTTGTTTGTTGTGTGTTACTATTCATTGCAGTTTAATACAAAAAAATAAATGGGGTTGTATGACCAATGAGGTAAAGCTATGTATTAAGGTCCTTGTAATAAATGTTTGTAGTTGATGGGCAATAAGGAACTTATAACACCATACACAATGCTTAAAAACATTAATAAGAGTATATAAGCATTTATAATGGCATCATACACACATTTATTGTTGGATTATAAGTCAATTAAAGATATCAATACAAACCTTATCAGTTTCTCATAACTGTTTTTTCAAGTCTCTCCTTTAACTTATACTATATTATACTTATACTTTGTAAGCAGTTAATAGTTGACTACACCTTTTACAGCTATCAGATTTAACACAAGATAAATGCGTTGTTCAGGTTAATCGATTCTTTTACATGTATTCACAGGATTTTCAGCTCGGTCAACTCAACTTTGAACACAATTTAAAAACAATTCTGAAACATGGATTTCTGTTTTCAGCACTAGGCACTGAAGTTTTCTCTAAATAGTTTAAATAGCTGTAAAATAAATCACTTAAGAAACATCTGATTGCTGATTAAACACAGGAATTAGTTTGACTTTGAAGATTCTGCACTGATCAACCCTGTTTCCTCTTTCATACTACTAGACTATTCCCTGAGAATCTTTCTAGAGGGGATGAGAATCAAGGTTAAGTTGTCAGCTCTGTTGTAGCTTGTCAATTCCCAGCGTTGGGGTTCCTCTTCTTCATTTAATGTTTATCTCTAACTGCCCCTGTTTTTTCTAGGAGGAATTTGTGAAATGGAAGGGCTCCCTCTTCTTCCGCTTCATGTCGGCGCTGGTCGACCCGGTTCCTGCCATTGCCAGGTAAATTACACTGTGCAAAGATAGAAAGATGATGACTGTAAATAATAATAATAATGGATTCTACAGTAACAGTTGCCAAAGTTGGGGCAGTGTTGGGAAAACAACACCAATGTCAATATTTGTGTCAGTATTGTAATGGCCAAGATAAAGATCATACATTACGCATGTGCACACACACGGAGCTTGGACCAATCCATTTGACCGCCTAATATCAACTGCCTGTTGTTGCTGCCTGCCTGTTTCCTGTCCCAGTCTGTGTGAATACTGTCTGGTCCACCTGCTGCTGAAGAAGAACCCGGAAATGTTCAGCGTGCACTTCATCGAGTGCATCTTCCACTTTAATTCCTACAACAAACACAAGTCTTACAACAAGTTCCCTCAAAGTGAGAGGTAGGAAACTGTCATGCATGCCACATCTGACTTCATTTCTTTTTGATGATGTTCAATGACAGCACTTTAACTAGATTGATAAACTGAAATAGTACAGTATCTGTCCTGTTATAGATCAGGATTATTTGTAAAGTTTATTCCATTGTTGTTTTATTCATTGGACTTATCTTTTCCAAAATCTGTCCAGAGAAAAGGTTTTGTTTTCTCTGAAAGGAGCTCATCATCGTGACAAGCGTTTTCGGATCTACCGCTTCCTGTTGGAGCACTTTACAGACACACAGCGTTTCAACATCACCAACAAGATCAATCAGACTGTCTTAGGTGAGCATGTGTGCAGAGTCAAATCCAAGAAATCACTCGCGCAAAAAATCCGTGATTTGATTTTATAGATAAACTCTAGTTATTCTTATTTCAATCATGTTTCTGGACTGTGGACTGACCAGTGTCTTTCACCATTGGAGCACTACTGACTTGAAATAGGAAAAAAAAAAAAAATCCCTTCTAACCTCTTACCTTTTCCTACCTCAGCATGCTTTGCAGATGAGGAGCTGCCTCTAGATGCAGATGGTGCTGCGATTTTGTCAGAGACCTTCAAGATCTTGAGTCTGAAGGAGATGAAGCTGCAGGCCATATCTGCAGGCGCAGGAGGCCCAGCAGGGGAGGAGCCAGAGGAGGAGAACATGGCCAACATGGCTAAGGCTGTCATACAGGCAGCACAGAAGAAGGTGGTGTCACAGGTTAGAAATACTCATAAAGAAAAAAATTACATACCATAACTCTGCAACAGACTCATTCAAATATTGTTGGTTTTTTCCTCTGATTTTAAACTTGGAATCAAGTTTCTCTTCTTTAGTAATGCCCATCTATGTAGTAGTCCAGCAAAGGTGTGGTCAACATCAGGCTTTAGATTGAAGATGAAATTAGTGACAGAGGGTTCTTGGTGGGAAAACACCAGCTGTTCAATAGTGTGTAATTTTGTGTGGAGCTCCTCTTAGCCTCCTGTTCTGATCCACAGGTTCAGAAAAAGGCCTTCATCGAGAACACAGTTCCCCTCATCATCAGCCTGAAGAGCCTGCTCGAGCAAAAACGCTCTCCTGTGCTCAGAGACCTAATGGCCTACCTCCAGGTGAGTTGTGCACACTATCTGCATGTTGGGAGAAAAAACAAAGATCTGACAGGTTGAGTGATGTTTATGTGTCCACTTATTCAGTTTGTAAATTATAGTAATCTTAAAAAGTCTTCACCCTAACCTAACCCTGAAGTGCTTACACAAAGTGTGTTACATATTACAAACATAACATTATGCTGTTGTTCCCATCAGGTGACAATGCAAGACTACCGTAATGAGGTGAAGGAGTGTTTCGCTGGAGACGAGCAGCTTGCAGCTGAGGTGGAGTTTGCTCTGAAGACGGCTGAGAAGGAGAGAGAGATGGAGGAACAGTTGGAGAACTGCAGCCTGACGGAAGACGGGAGGATTCCCACTGCACAGGTCAGACATTCACAACAACACTGAGAGTTAAGGTATTTAGTGAATCTCTGAAGCAAACTTACTGGGTTAAAATAACAATTATAATAATACAGTATATAAGTAGAAGCTGGAGTAAATGTTAGCTTTTAAATGTGTTTCAACTAGAAAGTTAGAAACTCTTATTTACTTATATCGATACAAGCCAGTGTCTGTGAGTTCCAAACAGTCATCTTAATTGTGCTCTCTCTCCTCAGTGTTCAGTCCAGGGCTCTCCTGTCAGGTCCAGGCCCCTCCTCCCCTTTAACTTTGCCACACCACAGGTGCCACGTCCAAACCCCATGTCTGCCAGACTGACAAACACGGACAGGTAGGTCTTCATCACAGCAGCTGTTGTCACTAATAAATTAAACACGGGATGCCTAGTAATAAACACAAATTTACAAATGCGTATGTATCTTTTATCAGTCGTGTGCACAGATCCAGGCTGGAGGAACCTGTCCAGTCTAAGTCGATCACTCTGGAAAGAACAGGTATGACACACTGGAGGTTCAAGAAAACTCTGAAGCTGTGGAAGAGGTTCCAGTTTGGAGTTCAAGGGTCATATGTTAACTTGAAAGGCCAATCTGTCTGCGCATCCCTACACGCACTAATACCTTCAAAAGGGTTTTCAGGAAAAAAAAACAAAAAAAACTTCGCTGCTTCTCAGATCAACAATCAAAAGAACAACTCAGTTGTTGTGAAGTGGTTTCATCTGGATCAGTATGAAACAGATGATGTCATTCTGGTCCATTCCGGAATAAAAACACCAGATCAAGATTTCAACACCTAAATTTTATAGTTGTTAAAGTAACCCCTAAATCCTGTTTGTTTAAAAATTCAAATGGTGTTGTCATGACACTAGACATTCTAACTTTGGTACCAAGTCATTGAATTATTTTATCAAAAGATAAATATAACAAGGCTTGTGTTCTGTGTGTTAAGAACTACAGCATTTAAGGTCATTTTCTTCTGAATAGTCGATCTATCCTGACTGACATGTGACTTTGTTTTCAGTGATGCGCAAAGGAGTTGTGGATGACCGAGCCTTCAGCACACCAGCAGGTACAGCCTCTGCGACACATCCCACACCACACAGCTGGTCTTCAACGCATGCTTTTATCCATATAATATTTCCGCACCAGACAGAACTGAACACACCACCATTATCAGTGCTAGGGAGAGTTCTCTGCTAAGACTATTTCTGACAACTGTCCACCTCTCCTCCCTATCATCCAGGTGTCAACGTCAACTTAACTTTTGATGAAGGACTCAGTGCGATCTTCAGTGAGCGAGGAACAAGTGAGTAAATCTGGTTTCAAGTTTGAAGTACGACAGTGCCTGTTTGTCAGAAATCAAGGTTTGGATTAATTTTTGTCTATTGTGTTCTTACAGGTCTTGGCGGAGAGACTAGTGTTCTTCATGTGCGGCAAAATGAGCAGCAGTAAGTGTGTTACTTTATCTATCACAGTCTATATTTCAGTCATTTGGGCATCTGATTAAGATGCTACCTGGGGTCTGTCCTTTGGAGGTTTTCTGTGAACTTCCTGAAGGGATCATACAGCATACACAGTTCCATGTTCTGCCCTTAAGTATGGTCTCGTAGCTGAAATAATTCAGAGGGTCTTTTCATGAAATTTGTTGTCAGTAAAATAAAGACATAAAAAACAGCCTTATCCTTTAAAGGGTCAGTTCAACCAAACTTCAAATAGTGTCTTTCCCTCAAGACAATTTCAGTTTTATTTGTCAGGGTTTGAAGATATTGTTCTCTTAGATTTTTTACCTCTAATGTCATTTAGTTTGCATTGCTCACAGCAATGATGTTATTCAACTACTTTTTTTTTCTTTCATTGGAAACTGTCTCTGTTCCAAGTTGTAATATATTGATCAGACTTTTGACTTTAATTTAAATAACACGGCTTGTCTTATGCTACACTGTGGCAAACACGGTTTTATATTTCTGTGGAGAAGGTGGGATTAATAACTTGGCTTTCTTCTGTGTTTCAGAGCTCCTGGACCAAGGCTGTGGAACGTGCAGTCTCCTCTCCGCCAGAAGAAAAAAACATCGAGAGTTTAACTGACATACAGCTTTGTTTCTTTGTTTCTGTTTTTTGTCTTTGCTATAACTACAGCTGTTACTGCTTCTTTCATCTTCATTTACATCTACTGTTGTTGATTGATATTCTGTCACCTTTATCTTTGATATATTTGTGTAACTATTGTCTACTTTTTTGGGGGGGTAATAAAGTGGACCTTGATTATTGGTCACCAGATTAGTTGCAGGTCTGTAGTATGTTGTTAAAACGGTTTCCTCTTCTAAATGTCCTCAGTTGGGGGCGTTAAGCACATAAATAGGTAATTTCGTGCAAATTCATCTAAAAGTGCCAAATTTAGCACAGATGTACCTCAGGTCATGCTGAACTAATTTAGCTAGGGCGCCGGAGCCAGAGACCCTCAAGCCAAGATGGCGGACAAATCCAATATGGCCGCTGCCCAAAAAGGGTTCCAACTATAACTTCTGAACCACATTAGCTACAAATACAAACTTGATGTATTTTTCAGCTTAATTGATCATGGGAAACATTATATCTGGACCGTTTAATCCTCCAATTCCAATATGGCCACTGTCCAAAAAAAGCAGTTTTGATTGTAGTATGGGCACCAAATTTGGCACGGATGCAGCTGAGGGCATATTGAAATGATTTAGCTAGGGCACCCAAGCCAGACAAATCCAATATGGTCACCGCCTGAAAGGGATTCTGTTTAACACAGTGAAGTCTCACTATCATCATCTGGACTCATGTTTTATTTGTTTCAATACTGGACCACCTCAGACAGTCAAAGCTCACACGACATCTTGAGACATCACAGTGATGCTTCTCATGTTTTCGCCAACACGTCAGAGAAAGTAGAATATTGCAGAAGACCAGTTCCTCACTGAACAGTATGACAGGATGTTAATGTCTTATATTCCTCGAAACATTGTAATATATTGATCCATTTGTTTGAATTTCTTTTCAGCTATATGTTGATGTTTAGAACCAGCGTGGAGACTGAAAAAGTGCAGGGTTATTGTTTTGTCTTCTGTTCGAGTCGTGTATCCACAAGGTGAAAACACAGAGGCGTGATGTTACGCTGTCCCTCCAGCATTCACTGACTGGATGCAGCAATATCCTCCCATCAAACTAGGATTTGATGACAACTATTCAACTTCTTGGCTTCTAATCTGTAAACATGCAAACTGTCAGTCCACAAAACTCGATTACAGGAAATCAGGATTCAGTTTAGGAAACCGTCGTCCAACTCGTCCTCAGCAGCCTGTTCCTCTGCCCACGCTTTCAGCTCCTGGCTGCTCTCGTTCTAGAGAAATGAACAGTCACCATTAGTACTCTGGCGATATATCAGCCATGTTTGATCCTCCTGGTAAAGTACAGGTGAAAGATACTCACACTTTGCCTTCAGGCTCCTGTGGCGGCCCCTCGCCATTGTTTGGCTCGTCTTGGTGATTCATCCTGTCAACCGTCCATCACCTGCAAGATGAGAAAGAAGAGCAGTGGTAGTTTCACGTCTCTTTGTGCAGGTTTTGTGTGGGTTTTTTTGGTGAATTTGTGGAGGTTTGAGTGGATTTGTGGAGGTTTTGTGTGTATTTGTGCGTTTTTTTGGTGAATTTGTGAAGGTTTGAGTAAATTTGCGGAGGTTTTGTGTGTATTTGTGGACGTTTTTTTGTGAATTTGTGGAGGTTTGTCGAGGTTTTCTGTGTCATTGTGGGGGTTTTGTGTGTCATTGTGGAGATTTTGTGCATCATTGTGGAGATTTTGTGAATTTGTGAAGTTCGGTGAAGTTTTTATATGTATTTATGGTTATTTTGTGTGTCATTATTTGTGGAAGTTTTGTGTTTAGTTGTGGAGATTTTGAGTGTATTTGTGGAAGTTAAGTGTTTATTTGTGGAGATTTTTAGTGTATTTGTGGAAGTTTTGTGTTTATTTGTGGAAGTTTAGTGTTTATTTGTGGAGATTTTGAGTGTATTTGTGGAGGTTTTGTGTTTAGTTGTGGAGGTTTTGAATGTATTTGTAAAAAGCATTTAACACGTGTATACACTGAGAGCCACAACATTAGAACCAGTGACAGGTGAAATAAATGACACTGATCATTGTGTTCCAACGCCATGTTCGGCTGTGAAACCACGAGTCCTAGCATTCATGCGGATGTCTCTTTGACAAACAGCAGTCACCCAAACACAGCTGCAGACCAAGTAATACCCCCTCATGGCAGCAGCACTCCTTGATGGCAGTGCGCCCCCTGCAGGACAACGGGCCTGCAACGCTGCAAAAACTGCTCAGAAATGATCTGGCCTCCAGATTCCCCAGATCTCAATCCAACTGAGCTTCCGCTGGATGCAGTCTGAGCCAAAAACAATCCATGGGGGCCCCAACATGGATGGGAGTTGGTTCTGGCGCATCCCGTGGATGCTCAACTGGATTGGGATCTGGAGGATGAGGAGGCCGGTTTGACACCTTGGGTTCTTTGCCATGACGGGGCTTAGTTGGTCTGAACGGGGTTTGGGTGGGTGGTGTTTGTCAAAGAGGCTCCACAGTAATGACAGTACTCAAGGTTTCCAAGCAGAACATTTGATTGTAACAAGATGATCAATGCTCACTTCACTTGTCAGCTGTTTTAATGTTTCGGCTGAACAGTGTGGATATACACGTTAATTGCTTTTAATATTTTGCATAAATTTACTTTTTTAACTATATTATTCATGCTTTCACTGCACTTTGTCTAACAGTTTAGTTATTAGTTACTTTGCAGATTCATATAATCCAAATTAAATATTCGCTGAGCCAACATTATATATTATTACAGATCAAGTTATCTAGCATTAAAAGCAGAAAGTTGAGACCTTAGAGAGGAAATGTCGCATTAAACGCATTATGGAGGTCTCTTATTAATCAATTGATTCATTGCCTGATGTTGGCATACTCATAAAGCAATTCTGTAGAAAGACAGCTGATTTTTGAGTCTCATTCTCAGGTTGTCAAATAATGCACTTTGTGGGCTATTAACAGGACTCAGAGTCGAGTTGTTGACAGTGAGAAGACTTGTATTTTCATATACATTTTATTTCAAGATATATATATTTTATATATATTTTTTGTGTTTATCCTATAGCTGTAAAAACGCTCCTTGAATCCTGTTGGTTCTGCCGCATCCCATGGCTGCTCAACTGGACTGGGATCTGGAGAATGAGCAAGCAAGTTTAACACATTGGGTTCTTTGCCATGAGGGAGTCCAGTTGATCTGCAACTCACACTTTCCTTTTGGGTTTGCTGCACTGCTTTGTACTTTCCTTTTCGGTTTGCTGCAGTGTTGTGCAGTTTGCCTTCTGGGTTTGCTGCACTGCTTTACACTTTCCTTGTGGGTTTGTTGCACCATTGTCCTGTTGTACTCTTTCTTTTTGGGTTTGCTGCAGTGTTGTGCAGTTTGCCTTTTTGGTTTGCTGCACTGCTTTACACTTTCCTTGTGGGTTTCTAGCACTGTTGTCTTGTTGTACGCTTTCCTTTTGGGTTTGCTGCACTGTTGTTCTGTTGTACACCTTCCTTTTGGTTTGCTGCACTGTTATACGCTTTCCTTTTGGGTCTGTTGCACTTGTGTACTGTTGTACGCTTTCCATTTGGGTGTGCTGCAGTGTTGTGCAGTTTGCCTTTTGGGGTTGCTGCACTGCTTTACACTTTCCTTGTGGGTTTCTAGCTCTGTTGTCCTGTTGTACACTTTCCTTTTGGGTTTGCTGCACTGTTGTCCTGTTGTATGTTTTCCTTTTGGTTTACTGCATTGTTATACGCTTTCCTTTTGGGTCTGTTCCACTTGTGTACTGTTGTACGCTATCCTTTTGCGTTTGTTGCAGAGCTCAAGGTGTCTGGCCTCCACATTCCCCAGATCTTAATCCAACTGAGCTTCCACTGGATGCAGTCTGAGCCAAGAACAATCCATGGGGGCCACCAACATGGATGGGAGTTGGTTCTGGCGGCATCCTATAGATGCTCAATTGGAATGGGATCTGGAAAATGAGGAAGCAAGTTTGACACCTTGGGTTCTTTGCCATGAGGGAGTTCAGTTGTTCTGTAACTCACACTTTCCTTTTGGGCTTGCTTCAGTGTTGTGCAGTTTGCCTTTTGGGTTTGCTGCACTGCTTTGCACTTTCCTTGTGGGTGTCTAGCACTGTTGTCCTGTTGTACGCTTTCCTTTCCATTCCTTTTGGTTTACTGCATTGTTATACGCTTTCCTTTTGGGTATGTTGCACTGGTGTACTGTTGTATGCTTTCCTTTTGGGTTTGCTGCAGTGTTGTGCGGTTTGCTGCACTGCTTTACAATTTCCTTGTGGGTTTCTAGCACTGTTGTCCCGTTGTGCACTTTCCTTTTGGGTTTGCTGCACTATTGTCCTGTTGTAAGCTTTCCTTTTGGTTTACTGCATTGTTATACGCTTTCCTTTTGGGTCTGTGGCACTGATGTACTGTTGTACGCTATCCTTTTGGGTTTGTTGCAGTGGTGTGCAGTTTGCCTTTTGGGTTTGCTGCACTGCTTTACACTTTCCTTGTGGGTGTCTAGCACTGTTGTCCCGTTGTGCTTCAGTGTTGTGCAGTTTACCTTTTGGGTTTGCTGCACTGCTTTACACTTTCCTTGTGGGTTTCTAGCACTGTTGTCCTGTTGTACGCTTTCCTTTTGGGTTTGCTGCACTGTTGTCCTGTTCTATGTTTTCCTTTTGGTTTAATGCATTGTCATATGCGTTCCTTTTCGGTCTGTTGCGTTTGCTGCAGAGCTCAAGGTGTCAACCTGGCCTTCATATTCCCCAGATCTTAATCCAACTGAGCTTCCACTGGATGCAGTCTGAGCCAAGACCAATCCATGGGGGCCACCAACATGGATGGGAGTTGGTTCTGGCGGCATCCTATAGATGCTCAATTGGATTGGGATCTGGAAAATGAGGAAGCAAGTTTGACACCTTGGGTTCTTTGCCATGAGGGAGTCCAGTAGTTCTGCAACTCACACTTTCCTTTTGGGCTTGCTTCAGTGTTGTGCAGTTTGCCTTTTGGGTTTGCTGCACTGCTTTGCACTTTCCTTGTGGGTGTCTAGCACTGTTGTCCTGTTGTATGCTTTCCTTTCCTTTAGGTTTACTGCATTGTTATACACTTTCCTTTTGGGTATGTTGCACTGATGTACTGTTGTACGCTTTCCTTTTGGGTTTGCTGCAGTGTTGTGCGGTTTGCTGCACTGCTTTACAATTTCCTTGTGGGTTTCTAGCACTGTTGTCCTGTTGTACGCTTTCCTTTTGGGTTTGCTGCACTATTGTCCTATTGTACACCTTCCTTTTGGTTTAATGCATTGTTATACGCTTTCCTTTTGGGTCTGTTGCATTTGTGTACTGTTGTGCGCTTTCCTTTTGGGTTTGCTGCAGTGTTGTGCAGTTTACCTTTTGGGTTTGCTGCACTGCTTTACACTTTCCTTGTGGGTTTCTAGCGCTGTTGTCCTGTTGTACACTTTCCTTTTGGGTTTGCTGCACTGTTGTCCTGTTCTATGTTTTCCTTTTGGTTTAATGCATTGTCATATGCGTTCCTTTTGGGTCTGTTGCACTGGTGTACTGTTGTACGCTATCCTTTTGCGTTTGCTGCAGAGCTCAAGGTGTCAACCTGGCCTCCATATTCCCCAGATCTTAATCCAACTGAGCTTCCACTGGATGCAGTCTGAGCCAAGACCAATCCATGGGGGCCACCAACATGGATGGGAGTTGGTTCTGGCAGCATCCTATAGATGCTCAATTGGATTGGGATCTGGAAAATGAGGAAGCAAGTTTGACACCTTGGGTTCTTTGCCATGAGGGAGTCCAGTTGTTCTGCAACTCACACTTTCCTTTTGGGCTTGCTTCAGTGTTGTGCAGTTTGCCTTTTGGGTTTGCTGCACTGCTTTGCACTTTCCTTGTGGGTGTCTAGCACTGTTGTCCTGTTGTATGCTTTCCTTTCCTGTCCTTTCCTTTCGGTTTACTGCATTGTTATACGCTTTCCTTTTGGGTATGTTGCACTGGTGTACTGTTGTACGCTTTCCTTTTGGTTTTGCTCCAGTGTTGTGCGGTTTGCTGCACTGCTTCACACTTTCCTTGTGGGTTTCTAGCACTGTTGTCCTGTTGCACGCTTTTCTTTTGGTTTACTGCATTGTTACACGCTTTCCTTTTCGGTCTGTTGCACTTGTGTACTGTTGTACGCTTTCCTTATGGGTTTGCTGCAGTGTTGTGCAGTTTACCTTTTGGGTTTGCTGCACTGCTTTACACTTTCCTTGTGGGTTTCTAGCACTGTTGTCCTGTTGTACGCTTTCCTTTTGGGTTTGTTGCAGTGTTGTGCAGTTTGCCTTTTTGGTTTGCTGCACTGCTTTACACTTTCCGTCTGGGTTTCTAGCACTGTTGTCTTGTTGTACACTATCCTTTTGGGTTTGCTGCACTGTTGTTCTGTTGTACGCCTTCCTTTTGGTTTACTGCACTGTCATCCGCTTTCCTTTTAGGTCTGTTGCATTTGTGTACTGTTGCACGCTTTCCTTTTGGGTCTGCTGCACTGTTTTAAAGCGCCAGTATTCAACAATTTGTGAATGAGATTCAACTATTCTCCAGAATCATACTCTTATTTATTATTTATTAGTAACAATACACTGCCGGAACCATTTATAATTAGACTGTTGTTGTTATGATACTAGAAAACAATTCAACGACCTGTGAATGAGACTTGACTGTCCTCTAGAATCACTTACCGATCCTAGAGTATTAATGAACAGCAACTGAAAATTCACACACTTTCTGCCTTTAATTTTTGCGCCTCCATTGCACTGACCTGACTGACTGCACTGTGTCTCTCCTGTCCTGGGCCGAGCACCAACCATGCAAACTGTCAGTCCACAAAACTCAATTACAGGAAATCAGGATTCAGTTCAGGGAACCGTCGTCCTCAACATCCTGTTCCTCTGCCCACACTTTCAGCTCCTGGCTGCTCTCGTTCTGGAGAAATGAACAGTGACCATCAGTACTCTGCAGATATATCAGCCATGTTTGATCCTCCTGGTAAAGTACAGGTGAAAGATACTCACACTTTGCCTTCAGGCTCCTGTGGCGGCCCCTCGCCATTGTTTGGCTCGTCTTGGTGATTCATCCTGTCAACCGTCCATCACCTGCAAGATGAGAAAGAAGAGCAGTGGTAGTTTCACGTCTCTTTGTGCAGGTTTTGTGTGGGTTTTTTTGGTGAATTTGTGTGCTAGCTAGCTGACTTTAAAGTTGTAGCTAGCTAGCTATCTATCGTGCTGTACTCAGATATTAGGCTGTAATAATGCTAGTATTAAAACCAGTTAAAATTACACAGCTCGATAATGGCGTCATGCCGGTACCCGGTTCGCGTGTCCTTACGCCGTAATAAATGCAGCTGAGACGATGCTAACATGTTTACCAAACCTTGCACTGCATCTCCAACAACTTTAAAGTCAGCTAGCTAGCTAGCTAGCTGACTTTAAAGTCGTAGCTAGCTAGCTGACTTTAAAGTCGTAGCTAGCTAGCTATCTATCGTGCTGTACTCAGATATTAGGCAGGAATAATGCTAGTATTAACACGTTAAAATTACACAGCTCGATAATGGCGTCATGCTAACACTCTCCAACAAACACACATGTTAGCTAACATGCAAACCTGTTTGTAAAAACACGACGATTAAATGACCCAGGCATCTCTGTAAGATCGTTCTAGTGTTAGTACCCGGTTCGCGTGTCCTTACTCCTTAATAAAGGCAGCTGAGACGATGCTAACATGTTTACCAAACCTTGCACTGCATCTCCAACAGCTTTAAAGTCAGCTAGCTAGCTAGCTAAAGTTGTAGCTAGCTAGCTAGCGGTTATGTTATGCTAGCTAGCATAACCACTCACTTCAACTTATCAGCAAACGTTAGCTTACCACATTTCATGCCGATTTTACCAAAACTACTGACTTGTTTTGAGATCGTGACCTACATTTAATTAACTGTGCGCTATTCATGTCATAAACAGGGCAGACAAAAAACGGCCAAAATCACAATGGAGTTTGGTGCACCAAGCAAAACGTAATGTCCACAGCATTGAATGTAATGGGAGGATTATGTTTGTACCGAATTTATGTCAACACTTAACAGTTAAATGGGATGTCTTCAGCTTTCTGTTGAGAGTTATTTCAGAAACATTTGAGGTAAAAACAAATCTCACCAACATAAGAGGGAGGCTGGCTCGCTTTTAACACACACCTATGTAGAACTTACTGAGCTTAGCCATGGCATGACGGTATGTGGAGCTCTCTGAATGAAGGAAAATCACCTGGGTTTATTACCTGAGATCTGTACATAATAAGTGATCTGTTCAGCTCATAAACAAACATGAATACACCTGTACTGAGCAGCTAACTGTACACATAAAGAAGATTCGTGCAGAATAGTTTACTTACCGTATTCATGTCCTCAAAGAAGAGCAGTTGGGACCAGAATGAAAGGTCCCTCAGGCATTTATACAGGCACCTACAGTTTTGGAGGGAAATGCACTAACTTCGCGCGGGAAACGAGAGAGACCGCCCATTTTTGCGCGTACCACCTGCATTCCTCAGAAAATCTGTGATTTATTGTGTGCAGGATTAAGAAATGCTCTTTAGCTCCTTTGGTAGAGCAGGCATCCAGTGAACAGAGTCTCAGCATTCACCCTGGGTTTGTGTCCTGGTCTTAGATTCTTTACTGCATCCTGTTTTCTGTAATCTCTCTTGTCATAAAAAATAAATAAAACAGATATTAACAGATACAGTTGTCTATGAAAAAAAGGTGTTTTTTGTTATTGATATGTCATCAAGTCATGTAATCAATTTACATTTCTTTGATATTGTCATTGGGTGAATTCAGGTAATTTGGACACTTTAGCTCAAGTGTTATCGATTTCTGTTCTGTACTTTTACCATAAAATTGATAGAAATTAAATGTGAATGATAACTTCATGGGGGTGATGTCACAGACATCATATTATGTATATAAGTCTCACAATCAGACCCATGTAACATTCAGTACTTTTACAATAATTATACTTCCTAGACTGTGCATAATAAGGAGTAGTTTATATTATGCATTTTCTCACATTGTCCTTTACTTAATCCAGAAGGATACCTTCATGATACCTTCAGACTGAAGGTATCACAAAGGCATATTTCATGGGTCTCACAGTAATTCTTACTGCAAAAGTATGGTATGTTCCATGGGTCTGATTGTGAGACTGCAGTCTGCCCCGAATTCACTCCCAGCAGCTCTTCAGAACGGTTTCATTACAATTACCATAAACATTAGTGCATTTGCATTGTAAATCGTGTAAAAAAAAAAAAAATTTAAGCACACTGTGCTGTTGGCCCACAGCAGTCTGGAGCTTTTTCTCTGTAAGGTTCTGAGTTTGAGGCTCATGTGTATAATTCCTCACGTCATCTTGCTCTCTGTCCTCTCATTAGAGTCTGTCGTCGTCCACTGACCACTGTTCAATGAAGCTTGATGCCCGTAAATATAGAAATCGTTCTGACATTACACTTGCAGCAACAAATAGTAAATGTCTATAGAGGCAGAACGTTTTATTAAGGATTCTTAAGACATTAACAGCTCTATAGACTTTCTGTTCAGTATTCTATACAAACAAGTGTATTTTACGCTCAATATCTAGGGAGCCGATTGTTTTAGGAAAGCAACTTGAGCAGTAAAGCTCCTTGATTATCTTTTATTGATACTTTTCCTGCATTTAATGGTTTATTTGATATTCCATAGCTGTGATAAGACTTTTCTTTTTCCTCGTGTTATGTTCTTCTTGTAAAAAGAAATCCACACCAGTGACAACATGTCTGGCTCCTGTCTACTTTGTGTAGCTCTACACAGGTGCAGCAGTTTGGCGTTATGAGCGAGAAAACAGTGTGTTTGTTCTTCCTCTCTGTGTTTATTGGCTGTTCACAATATTAAAGGCGCATGCCAGCCACCATGTACTGTGTGTAGATGCTGCACTTGTTCAGTCAACAAAAGTAACAGCAGTAACCTCTGTGAACCAGCAGAGGGAAACCTCACACCTGATACTGATGATGAATATGGTGTCAGCTGTCAAAAAGGAACAGTTCATGATCAGAATGTCAACATACAGGAAGCTTTCATGAACTGTCTGATGTCACATGACTGACTGACAGGTTTTGAATACAGAACAATAAAAGAACTAAATTAAAGCTTGATTAAATTAATTTTGACATTATTTACTGGGAGACTTATCATGGGAAGCTGATTGTAAGCTGCTAAAATGCATGGGCGTAACCACGCATTCTTCAGTATTGAGAAAATGGCAATCTGTCCCCCCGCCCAATATACAGTAGAAAATGTTAAATATGCACTCTTTTATAAACCCTCTCAACAGATGTGTCTCGTTATTTCTTATTTATTTTCAATTCATTCCTGTTTTTAAGGGAAACATAAGTGTGTGAAATTGCTCCAATTTGCATCTTAATAGCACCGAAAACACGCCTAGTCAGAGGACATGCGGACTGGCTTGAATGTCTTCACTCAGTAAACCCCAATAATAAAATCATATATATATATATATATATATATATATATATATATATATATATATATATATATATGTAGAGAGAGAGAGATGCATAGATACATATACATCTCTCTCTCTCTCTCTCTCTCTCTCTCTCTCTTCTCATTTCAACCATCACAACAAAATAGACGGCGATCCCGACTTATATAAGAATCACCACAGCTGTTCTCAGAGTATGATCAGTGACTGATCTGTTCAGATAAAGAGACACAAAAATCAGGAGTGGATTTTGACTTAAGCACCATGGGTCATCTCTGCTGGAGGAAGCAACAGTTTGATTAGTGAGTGGAGGGTTTGATGGACATCATGATGTTACTCTTCTTACCCACAGAGGACACCTCTGTTACTGTGATTGTGGTCAGGGTTGCTGTTGAATCAGTACGCTGGGTTTGGCTGTTTACAAGCACTCTCTGTGATAAGTGCATCCCATTGGATAAGCTGCAGTCAGTGAATTTGAAGCCTACAGAAAAGAAATAGAAAGACAAGTGATGTAAGCTAAGCTTCAGCATTATAATCATCAAACTGTTTTCCGCTCATCTTCTCACTCACCGCAGGTAGACATCCGACGGACATGGTTGCTGACTGAGCAGACCAGTTGTCTTGAGACGTCTTCTCTCAGAGTGATGTTGTTACTGTCTATTTCCAGAGAGGAGCTGAGAGTCTGTCAGTGTGTGTCCATCTAGAGTCCAGCTGTACTGAGGACTGTCCCCTCCCTCAGAGGAGCAGGACACCCTCATCTCTCCCTGGGACAGACACTCAGAGACCAGCAGGACAGAGGACACAGGAGCTGAAGGAAACACACTCACATCACTTTAGATATTAACATGATCTTGCCCATTCTGTCGATACAGATATATAAAGAATAAATATGTAGTTTAGAAATAAAATTAGTCATGTATGTTGTCAGTGTTATTTAATTCCTTGAAAAAAAGTTATTTACTTCGAATGTTCAACTTTAGAGTTACAGGCTTAACTTTGTATCCTTTCAAATCAAAGCTTTTCAGAATATATTCACCACCATCAGTCCTGCTCAGGTTATTGATCCTACTGAGAGTAAATGAGGATCTGGTTGGCATAATAAAGAAGAAAAATTTATGGCCGTTCTAAGCTTCCGTACTAAAGTACTAATTTTTCAGTGAAATATTGTTTTTAAGTCTCTTTCAGTCACTTTAAACTGTAACTGTTAAATGTTTTTCAACACTTTTATTTCTTACCTACGGAAGCCGAGAACGGCCATTAATTTTTCTTCTTTTTATGCACTATTATCTCGTGATAACAACTTATTATGTCGTTATCTCGATATAACAAAGATTGTTTTCTCATGACAACGAATTAATTAATTTTTTTAATCTCCATATACCAGAGATTGTTTTCTCATGACAACGAATTAATTAATTAATTAATTTTTTTTATCTCCATATACCAGAGATTGTTTTCTCATGATAAAAAATGTATTATTTGGTTATCTCGATATAACAAAGATTGTTTTCTTGTGATAACAAATTACTTAATAATGTGTTGCATAATATTAAATTAATTAATTAACTTTTAATTACGTTACACATTACATTGCTAAGTTAACTTTAGCCTACATTTACGTTACCTTAGCTGAAGCAGCCAGATAGATGAGAGTTTGTCAGCCTCTCATCTGCTAACCAGTAGCCCCATAACAAACCCAGTCAAGTAAACAGACTAACGTAAAGTGTGACTTACTGGTAGGCTACAGCTACAGCTGGCCATGGAAGCCGTTTCATGGCAACTCTTGTAGGTTAAAATCGAGACGAACACGTTATTAATTAAGTCATTATCACAAGAAAATAATCTTTGTTATATGGAGATAAAGAAATAAATTAATTCATTATCATGAGAAAACAGTCTTTGTTATATCGAGATAATGAGATGATAAGTTACACCGTTATAGAGGTAACAGTGCGTAAAAAAGAAGAAAAATCCATGGCTGTTCTTGGCTTCCGTACGAAAGTTCTAATTTTTCAGTAAAACATTGTTTTTAAGTCTCTTTCAGTCACTTTAAACTGTGTAAAAATGTTTTTCAACACTTTTATTTCTTATCTACGGAAGCTGAGAACGGCCATGGATTTGTCTTCTTTTTATGCACTGTTATCTTGTGATAATGACATATATTGCAATTATGTCATTATCTCGATGTAACAAAGGTTGTTTTCTCATGACAACAAATTAATTAATTTCGTAATCTCCATATATCAGATTGTTTTCACGTGATAATGAATTAATGGCTAATGTGTTCGTCTTGATATTAATCTACAAGAGCTGCCATGAAGGGCTTCTGCACTATTAAATGAATTAATAAACATTTAATTACGTTTCACACTGCTAAGTTAACGTTAGCCTACATTTACGTTACCAGAAGCAGCAAGATAGATAGGAGTTTGTCAGCCTCTCATCTGCTAACCGGCAACCCCTAAACAAACCCAGTCAAGTACACAAAATAACATAAAATGTAACTTACCGGTAGGCTACAGCTACAGCCAGTGGCTACAGAAGCCATTCGTGGCAACTTTTGTCGGTTGAAATCAAGATGAACACATTATCAATTAATTCCTTATCACAAGAAAACAATCTTTGTTATATGGAGATAACGAAATGAATTAATTCATTGTCATGAGAAAATAACCTTTGTTATGTCCAGATAATGACATATTATGTCGTTATCCTGATATAACAACATATTATGTCATATGGAGATAACGTCATATGGAGATAACGACATAACATTATAATGAGATATATACATAACATGTCGTTATCTCATTATAACAACATAATTATGTCATTATCTCGAAATAACAACATACTATGTCATTATCTCGAGATAACAACATACTATGTCATTATCTCGAGATAACAACATACTATATCATTATCTCGATATAACAACATATTATGTCGTTATCTCAATATAACAACATATTATGTCGTTATCTCGAGATAACAACATATTGTGTTGTTATCTCGATATGACAAAGGTTATTTTCTCCCCCCCAGCCACTGGCTCAATATAACAGAGCATAAAAAAAGAAGAAAAATCTGTTCATGGCAGTTCTCGGCTTCTGTACTTATCTGCTATTTGTATTTCAATTTCAGTAAAAAATGAAAATAAATTGATAAATAAAAAAGAAGAGGATGAAGAAGTGGAATATAACATCTTGAATTTCCATAAATAGTACTCACACCAGAAAAAAACTTTCACGTTGTTTCACTATCACAGATCTTTGGCAGTTAATTAAAGATCAAAGCTGATAAAAGCATATTTAATTAAATTTGATTCATTTATGTGTAACTTGTGGGTCAGTGATTGAGCTGCAAAAATTTGTCAAATCAAAAACGTTGCAGACATTCAAATGTTGTTGTTCAGTAAAGCCATGAACAGATATATAACAGAAAAACATCTTAGAAGAACCTTTACATGTCAAAGGAATTAGAGTTCTGGTGTAGCGCCATATTATGTCGTTATCTTGAGATAACAACATATTATGTCATTATCTCAATATGACAAAAGTTATTTTCTCCCCCCTAGCCACTGGCTGTTAATTAATAATGTGTTCGTCTTGATATCAGTCTACAAGAGCTGCCATGAACCTTTGTCATAATATGTCGTTATTGTGATATGACAAAGGTTATTTTCTCCCCCCTAGCCACTGGCTCGACATAACTGAGCATCAAAAAAGAAAAAAAATCCATGGCTGTCCTCGGCTTCCATACTTATCTGCTATTGGATTTCAATTTCAGTAAAAATGAAAATAATTTGATAAATAAAAAACAAGAGGATGAAGAAGTGGAATATAACGTCTTGAATTTCCAGTCATACATAAATAGTACTCACACCAGAGAAAACTTTCATGTTGTTTCTCTATCTTTGTCAGTGATTGAGCTGCAACACACCTGAAGATGATGACAAACTATACTTTTTGAAATTCATTCAATCTCACAACTCACAAACAAAAAGTCTGTCAAATCAAAAACGTTGTAATGACGTTCAAATGTTGTTATTCAGTAAAGCCATGAACAAATATATCACAGAAAAACATCTTAGAAGAACCTTTACATGTCAAAGAAATTAGAGCTCTGGTGTAACGACATGATGTCACTGTGATTGAGAATTTGGGGGGTCCTGATATACCCAGTCATAAATGTAAGTATTCAAATGGGTTTCCTATGGACAAAAAAGGTAAAATAGACATCAAGTTTGGCCATATTGGAATTGGAGAATTAAGGGGTCCAGATGCACCAGGTCATAAAAATTAACATTCCTATGTGTTCCCATGATCAGTTAAGCTGAAAAAGATATCAGGTTTGTATTTGTTACTCATGTGGTTCAAAAGTTTTAGCCGGAACCCTTTTCGGGCAGCAGCTATATTGGATGTGGCGGCCATCTTGGCCCCAAGGGGCTAAATCATATCAGTACTACCTTGGTGGTAAACACACATGTGCTTCAGACTGTTCACTGTAACAGGCGACAAAGTGTGTGATTTTCATCTAAGCCAAACTCCTTTTAACCGACTTTAAACTTTGAGCTCTTGCAGTCATGATGGACTGACACAGAATCCTTGGGAAGGTGGGGAGGAAACCACTGTGGTCTGGGACCTGAAAAGCTTCAGAAATTAATACAGAAGTCAAATATGAGGCCAAGTGATGGCTCTTTTTAGCAGAATTAACTTTCACAGACATAATGAAGATTTTCAATGCTGCCATGTTTTCCAGTGTAATTATCCTTAAAACAAGTCACACAAAAACAGGAAATGGAAAAAAAACACCATGTGAAACAAGAGAGTAACAGTTGTGCATTCTAGAAGAAACTGAAATAAATTGTACCTTTTCATTTGTACATTATTTTCTAAACATTTGTATGTCTGTAGATAAGAACACCATTCTAACTTGGGGAACTATTTTACTTCCTATATTAGGACGATCAATCTGCCGCGGATGAATCCCTTCCCTCCGCTAAGGCGTCTGGGAAATGCAGTTCCGTTGCCTCCCCCCAATGTTCTCTCAACATTTCGATGACGTTTGTGCAACGTGATATCACGCGCTGGACAGCTCTTGTTTTGTATTCACTTCCGCTTCTGCCTGGTTGCGGAGTGACCGAGCGAACGTTTCGAAAAGGTTCAGGAAGGTTATCGGGAACGTTTGGTTTGTTGACGGTGTCGATGAAATAAACCTCAATGGAGCCTGTTGAAGAAGACAATCACGACTGGCCGGTGCAGCAGCGAGTGGAGGGTTTTGTGAACAAACATATGGCAGACATTGCTCTGGAGACCCTCCAGCAGAAGCTGTCTGTGGTGTCCGATGAGATGCACAGTCTGGCCGAACAAGTCACCAGGCGGTCAGGGGGAGTGTTCAAAGACGAGCCGCGGCGAGAGGGCCTGAGTTTCGGCGTGGAGCCGCCGCTTCCCTCCGCCTGCAGCTCCGGAGCCGCTGATAGGTTCATGTCCTACCCATCCTCAGGTAGACCGCTGGCCGACAGCCATTTACTTCACTCTTCAGCAACACCTGGACATACTTCTAATGTCTTTAAATGGTCTGTCTGAGTAATGGATAAGTAAGTTAAAGTAAAACTTAATTGAACTGTAATTAAATGATCAAAATTATTTTTTTCCCAGTAAATTAAGTATGGCAGAGTCTGTTAACGGTGAAAATGCCTTGAACTGTTCTATTCTATCCTATTGTTATATTGTTATTACCCATGTTAAGATTTGTATTTTCTCTAAAAACTTCAAAACCACTCACAATTATTCACTAGCCATTTTATTTAGTCAATTTTACTTGTATACTATTTATTAACTATTTTAGGTAGTAGTATCAAGTAATATGACAGAAAATTGTCGACAGCATTATTCTGAGTATGAGAACCAAAACATTCAAAAGCACATAATATATATCAAACTTCTGTGCATACTTTGAATTAATATAAATTTATAAAATTCAGTGTAATAATGCGGCTGGTCTCTGGATGAGACAGATAATGGTACAACATTTTATTAATATCAATAATTAAGACTAGAGGACTGTGAAGCCAAGTATCTGGATTTATGGGATCAGTATTCTATTTTGCAGATGACATATCGATAAGGCACATGTCACAAATGGTTAAACACAGTGCAAGTCAGGTTTCTTTACCCAACTTCAACCCTAATCTTCAACCCATCCTGTCACGCTCATATTCTCTACAGAGAGTGCTGCTCAGCGGAAGATCATTGCCCTCCTGGTGGAGATCAAAGAGGAGCAGCAGAGGCAGTGGGCCGCGCTGAGAGACATTCAGGCCCAACTGCAGGGTCAGACCTGCTGCGAGGAAGAAGACGTGGAGGCCCTGCATATGGATCTCCCCCTGAGGACCCTCGAGCAGCTGGATGAGATGGAGGGACACCTGGAGGACCCCGGAACACAGAAGAGAATGGTAGTTAACAGCCTTGATGTGATGCTCCAAGTGCCTTGAGTCACTAGCTGTGTTTGCCCAGCACACAGTAGCGAAACTAATGTCCATACCTTGTTCAAATTGAAGGTGTCTTACCTGTCACGGATGGGCGGGGCTACAGTTGATGATGCGGTGAGACGTCTGATGCAGGCTGTTCTTTCATTCGCTGTTGGCTCTGAGCTGAACTGGGTGGGACGCGGACAGAAGAGAAGCTTCAGGAACACTCGTCTCCAAGGGGTCCTCTTCCGTTAGTACCCACACTACTGAATACAAGAAACATTTTATTAAAGGGACAGTTCACGTTCAAATGAAAAATACACATCTGTTACACACAAAACTTAACTAGCTAGCCTCTAGGCCAGGGGTGTCAAACTGATCCAGTAAAGGGCCATGTGGCTGCAGGTTTTCATTCCAACCAAGCAAGAACACACCTGATCCAAATCAGGTGTGTTCTTGCTTGGTTGGCTGATTGGTTGGCTGATCCAAATCAGGCGTGTTCTTGCTTGGTTGGAATGAAAACCTGCAGCCACATGGCCCTTTACTGGATCAATTTGACACCCCTGCTCTAGGCCATGGGTATAATCAAACTTCCTCCTGCATGGTGATATGGCTGGTTGCCGTACTGCTAACAACAAGGTTATACTTGTTATACTCAGGATGTCCTGAACAAGTTATTTTGGTCCCAATCCAGATTATTAAAATGTGTCAAGGATGCTAAATAACATTGAGCTGTACAGAAAATAATCAACGTCTTTTCCTAGGTGCCCTGAAACGAACACCAGTGGGTAAGGAGGCCACGCATCACCAGTATGCTGACGTGGTGAAGAAGTGGCTGCGGTTCGCTCCGTTCAGACAAGGAGGGACCGGCCGTCGCTGCAGCAGACCTCCTGTGGACTTTCCAAACTCTGAGGACTGAGTTTTAAGCCAAAGCTGCAAATACTGACATTTATCTCACCAATTAGTTTGTCCAAAGATATCTAATCAATAGGGTTTCCATTTGGGCACATATATCCTCATGTAAATATAACCACACTGTACATGAATGATTGCTGTTATGATAACAATATAGTAATCTTTTTTGTCACCGCTGCACATTTTTGGCATTTTTCTACAGCACGACTGATGATGGTCTGTGGATGATGGTCTGTGGATCAGCCAATTTTGGCCACTTCACAGATAACTTGTCATTGGCACACATGTTGTCCAATATGCGCCGATTTTCTTTTCTACAAATACAATTCAGGAAAAGATGCTTGGTGCTCCTTGTTAATCACCTTGAATAAGTTTTCCTGCCTCCATTGCATATATGTTAGACACAAAATCTGTGTGTGGGCTGATATATTAACAGCAGAATTTTTTTTGGTAATGTTCTAATATCGGTATGGGCCCCAAAAATCAACCATTCGGTGCTAGAGCCTCTTCTAACAGGTCACTATATGATGGAAATGGTGTGTGTTTGAAGACTGGTGTTCAAGGGCACAGGAGGTTCCCTTTCAGTGCCTCTAATTCTCAGGTTTTCGGCAAGGCCTACTGGAGACGGTCAAAGCCCTCTCCAAAGTTAAGGTGTTCTTGGCTGCTACTGCAGCATTCCATGTGGGTTTGATGGTAAGGCTGCGAGCCAACATTCCCTCGTCACAGGTTTAATGAAAGGTGCCCACCGTCTGCGACCAGTGTCCAAGCAGCTTGCTCCATCGCAGGATTTGTCAACTGTTTTGGACTTGCTGGCACTTGCAACTGCAGTGCGGGTCAGTGATGTTCATGCATTTTCTGTGCAAGCAGTGTTCGGTTTGCCACTGGAGATGCAAGTGTGGCGCTACGGCCTAATCTAGCCTTTTTACCAAGCAAACGCTTGAAAGAAGATTTAGGTTACAAAGGTGTAACAATAACATGAGTGAGGTGTCTCATCAGACTGCCCCCCTTGCATGAAGCAACAAAGAGGTGTGCTTATTTTGAATGAGTTGATAACAATGCATCGCCCTGTTTTATAGGGAGAGAATGTTCCTCCTCTTGATACAGTTGTCACAACTGACAGCTAGTGTGGCTGGTGTAATGTTATTGGGCTTCTGAGGACTATGCGAGGAATCCTCTATTGTATGATTTATTTTAGTAGAGTGCATACCTCTGCCAAAGGCCCAATAGGGCCTTTCAATAAAACAGTATAACAAAACATACTTAAATTTGCTCAATCATTTCTGGATTGAATCTTATTTAGCTTTGTGTCAAATTGTACACACTCATAGATACCAGCCACCTAAATAAACATGTTTCTTTTCATCAGGATCCATTTATTATCCCCCAAGAAACTGATGAAACACTCTATACTTTGTACTTTACTCTATACACTCTCACTTTACAAGAAAGAGTTAGGAAAAAAGTATTTTCATCAAATAAATGAGATGCACACAATCCAAGTTTCTTCCTGTCAAAAGGAAAAAGGTAATTCTTTCCTCTCTACTTTATAAATAATGTGAACCCAATCATTTGCTGCAGGTGTATTTCTTGTTTTAACCACATGCCAGTTGTGGTCTTCCTGCCAGCTGCATTTATGTTTTTGATGGTGCCAAGGACAAATTTCTGCTGAGGTAGATGAGCCAGTCAAGTCTAAAAATCTTCTAAGATAACAATCCCTGTAACATCACTCTTAATTAAAACATTCTCCTTCCATTTAATTCATACAAAACTGCAATGTAGTTAAAGTTTGTTGCTGTTCGTGGTAATGACGTTAAAATGTTATTTGTCAAATCCTTGAACTGCTCTTGCGTCCTTTTTGAGAAGTGCATCTCATGGTTGTTATTGCTCTCAGCTGGAGGTATACACTCACGCTTTATAGAGGCACCCTTAACATTTTCCCCACTGGGCACACGTGATATGAAAGTTAATGCAGAGTTGTTGTTTTTGCTCCTTTGCGGTGCTTTGGGGGGAGAAGGCAGAGGCGGTAAGCTGGACAATTAGATAGAAAGGTTCCAGAAGTGTACAGTTTCACCTTCAGATTAAAAGCATAGACTTTGACACTTAAAAGGTGTTTCCATAAAATAAAATGTGCTTCATCACATATACGGCAGCATTAGGGCACTAGTACTAGAGAAGTTAGACATGCCGCCATGTTCATGTAGGTCTGTACATGTATACATATATTGGTGCATAGACCTATACAAATACATCCTGAAAGTGTACTGTATCAGATTCCTTTTATTCTGTATAGCATCGTTTTGTCCTGTTTCTATTTCCCCCAGTTATTTACATCGAAAACAGATATTTGAAATAGGCAGTGTTTAATAGAAATAGAAGTTATTTAAAAATCACTTGATGTATCGAATAGTAAAGTTAAGATTTTTGTGGAAACGAGATGAAAATCAAGTTTTATTTTCTATGTATTATAATGTATTTTAATTTGAAAAGCATAAACGGAAGCCCGTCGTTCTTATGACGTACTTGACACGGAGAGAACGAGGCAGGCAGCTGCTGCTCAGAAGAATCCGGGACCATGGAGGCGACCGGCGCAGGATGGACTCTGCTCACTTGTTTTCGTCACCTCCAACTATAAGAAGTGCTTGGACGCTACTCAAAACTACCAAGGCGACCCGGCATGGAGATATAATGCTATTTACACATCAAGTTACTCGTCCGAGATGCAACGTTTTCTTTTCCCAAACTGGAGTAACAGTCACTCCGCAGTAGGTAAGTGCTGTTAAAGTTAGTTAACTGTCCTTTGTGTGGATCTTTTCTCACGGGTGACACCGCGTTTCTGTCGTCTTGTAGAAACCTCCAAACTCAAAGTTGCCTTCTCTTGAGAAAGCGAGACTCCCCGCCGTTGAATCATTGTTTGTTACTGGACGGTCACACCGTCAATCACCACAAAACAATTTGCGTGAGGAATCTTGCGGGACATGTTCTGCGAGTCATCACCTGTTGAGCGACGTCGATGTGTAACCATGTTATACCCCCCCCCTTTATGAAAGCAAATGCACCAATTATACTGGATATTAACCGTGTTGTTTGCGTCACTCTGAGTACAGACTGAGTTTTGTGTTTACCAAAGAATGTGTACACACACAAGGAACCTGACCCGGATTTAAGCTGCTCGAAATACTATGCACAGGTCCAATAGCAATAGAGATGAGTGAAGACGTTCAGCTGTACAAAGACAACAAAGCTGAACGACATTAAACAAAGAATGTAATATTAATAATAATCAATTAATATAATTAATATTAAGTGCCCATAAATTAATATTAAATGCCCATAAAAAGTATACAACCCGATTGGATGTTTTCCCATGTTATTGCCTTTGTAAATGGAAACATGGTCAATTATCTTTTTTTTTTTTGGCAATAATTTACAAAATAAAACCTTGATAATCTCAAATCAAACAGATTTCTAGGAAGTGATGTCAATAATAATTTTAATAATAATGATAATAATTAATTGCGTAAGTATTCAACCCCTTCAAGTCAGTAGTAGCAGTAGATGCACCTTTCGCTGCCATCACAGCACTGAGTCTGTGTGGAAAGGTCTCAGTCAGGCTTGCACATCTGGACGCTGCAATTTTACTCCATTCAGCTTTTCAAAACTGCTCAGGCTCTGTCAGCTGAACAGCCCTTTTCAAATCCAGCAACAAATTCTCCATTTGATTGAGGTCTGGGCTTTAGAATAGAACAGAATATGCCTTTATTGTCACCATATGTATGTACACTATACTACTGTATTTGACTCCACCACTCCACAACATTCACCTCGTTGTCTTTAAACCACTTCTGTGTAGCTTTCGTTGTATGCTTCAGGTCATTGTATCACTGGAAAATAAATCTCCCAAGTCGTAGTTCTCATGTAGACTGAATCTAGTTGTCTAACAGGATATTTTACCCTCAACCTTTACGAGCCTTCCAGGGAGAATCATCCCCACAGCATAATGGTGCCACCACCATGTTTCATGGTGGGATGTGCAGTGTTTGGTGTCTGTCAAACATAGCGTCCAGTCTGATGAACAAAAGCTCCATTTTGGTCTCATCAGACATGTCTTTGGGTGAACTCTAGTTTAAATGTAATGAGCTTTCTTCAACAGTGGCTTGCTTTTTGCCACCCTCCCACAAAACTTTGACTGGTTAACAACCCAAGTCACAGTTGTTGTATTCGCCCTCTCTCTTATTTCAGCTGCTGAAGCCTTTCACTCCTTCAGAGTAGTCACAGATGTCTTAGTGGCCTTCCTCACTACACTCCTTCTTGCACGGTCACTCAGTTTGTGAGGACAGCCTGCTCTAAGCAGATTAACTCATGTACCATGTTCCTTCCATTTCTTAATAATGGCTTTAACTGAACTCCGGGGGATGTTCAGTGACTTGGAACTGTTTTTTTAATCCATCCCCGATTTACACCTTTCAACAACCTTCTCGTGTTCTTATGTCTTCATGGTGTAATTGTAGCCATGAGTACTGATTAACCAGTGACTGGACATGTCAGACACAGGTGTCTTTATACTAAAATCACTTGAGACACATTCACTGCATTCAGGTGATCTCCATTTCACTTACTGTGAGATTTCTAGCACCAATTGGTTTTACCTCTGTTGATCTAGGTCATTTTAAAGTTAATTTAATTAATTGATATTACTTTGTTCAAATCTGTTTTCACCTTGTTATTAAAGGGTTATTTCAAAATTGTTATCACAAAAGTCAAATTATAGTGACTAGGATTCTGTTTATGAAAAGTTTTAAAAAAGTGGTGTAGGTGTATATTTAAATATGGGCCTAGCAACACAATGTCTGTGTAGGACTCAAGTGTTCCAAACTTCTATCCCACATGTAAATAACACAATGTAGCAATCTGCAAATATTTGATTCATTTAACCAGTTTGTTGCTGCAGCATATAATCTGGCGACTACAGAGAAGTGTAAATTTCAATGTATAGATTTATTGAGTTTGAATTTTACTTTAAATGTGTGGGTTTTTTTTCTATAACGACAGTCTTTTAACACATCTACACATCCCAACTTTTCTGGCTTGAAACATATGTGACAGAATCCATGTTGAGTGTTCAATGAGAGATGTGATTAAGAGGGATCTTTTTTTAATGCCAGTGCTACAAAGAGCTGTTTATACAATTATAATGACTCAGATTTGTGCGAATCGACTAGATTGAACAAAAGGCTTTAGTGTTACTGCTGGAAATGGAGGAATTTACTACAATAACCAAGTAATAAGCACTGAATCAGCATGTCATGAAAACGAACTGAGTTTATCCCTAAAACGCTCATATCCTGAGCATCTATTAATCTGAGAGCAAATACTTCAACTCAGCCAAGAAATTCACTCGACTGTGGTAGCACTGTGTAACTGCTGATTAACGAAGGGCTTTCTTCAGCCCGTGAGTATTTCCAGCTTACACACTAGTGTGTCAGCTATTGTTTGCTTGCTAATTAGACCCCTCTTTAGCAGTTGCTGCAAGGCATTTGCAGGATTCTCGGACTGTAACCTTACCCATTACCACCCACCTCTCATGTCGTATCATCTTCCTTTAGACTTTTTTTGTGGGAAAGCTTGAAAAAGTCAGAGTAAGCCAAAGTACTTTTCCCGGTATGGGCCAGGACCCTGGTTTTCCAATCTCCTCAGAAATCTGCTAATGTGCTTAGCCAGCAGTGTTGGGACCGAATCAGACTAGTACTGTTATCAACCTCAAACCTGAGTCACAGTTCAGGAATTCACGATGACATCGGGAAGTAGGCCGCTGACTGTTGATTAGACTATTACTGAAGACTAAATAACAATTACTGTTCACAGCAGGAATCACTTCCAGTTCAGTCCCATCGCATTACCAAAGGGCTGCTGTGAACAGTAACTGTTATTTATTTCCATGAGGCTCTCTTTGTCAGCAGACAGATCACAGGCAATAAACTTGGCATATTATATTCCTCACTCTTGTAGCTGTCACAAAGTTAGCGCAGATTGTTTCCTGTTATTTTGATTACTATTTTTAATCATTATTATTATTTTTTAAAGATTTTTTTAGGCATAGACACCTTTATTTAGACAGTGGATAGATTATGAAATGGGGGAGAGAGGGGGCGTGACATGCAGCAAAGGTCCGCTGGCCGGGATATGAACCAGGGTCAGCTGCATATGTGGCATGTGCTCTAACCACTCAACTACCTGTGTGTAATCATTATGAATACTACAAAATAATACACAAAGTGGTGGTGAACCTACATTTATTTCTCCAGGTTGCATCTGGTGTTGCCTGAGATGTGACCTGAATTGATAGTCTCTGAGTACTGCCGATCATCAGCAAATGGTTATCAGTTCATCAACCACCTGTCAAACATGTCTTCATAGTTTTTATTGTGCAAAGTGTTATGACCTGAAATCATTATTTTTTTAAAGTTTTTTCCCCATTGTTGGTTACATTACTTTGAAGTGAAGCCTATTTCCAGAAATACCGTTTTCTGGAATTACACCCTGTTATGCATTGATATCTCATCCTTCTCCATCTCAATTAATTCTTATTTCTACATGTAAATAAGTGCTTAATGTGTTCTGTTTTATTCCACATTGTTTTATTTTTAACCATTTATCACTTCAAAAGTGTTGGAAAAAAGCTCTGACCCTCTTGGCTGCACCGTAAAAATGTTTAGGCTATTTCAAATTCATGTGTAACTTAAATTGCTGCTGTAAATATTTGAGTAAACTTAATTTAAGTTAAATAGTTTGTTTGACATCTTCTAAGTTTTCATGTATTTCTTCAGCTGTTTACTCTGACCCAAATAAATATCCAGCCTGATTATCCAAGTCAGCCAAAACAGTGTAAAAAGACCCCTAAAGGATTAAGTGTGTTGAGTATTTTGAGTTTGAATCTTATTCTAGACTGATTTTCGTGGAGGTAGGGTGTCCACAATATTAGTGCTTTCATTGAGATGTGGTGTTTGCTTTGGTTTGGAGTGCAGGCTTTAATAGCTGTCACTGTAGAAAACGCCCTGTCTCTTCAATCAAGACATGTGTGTTCGTGCATGTGTTTGATTTCACCACCGTGTGTTTGGTTTTCCATGGAAGGAAAACTGCCCAGCAAAGCAGAGACCCATCCAATGTAAGGGGAGATGGAATGCATTTGACACACTTTTTAGGAGCTAAGTGTAGGCATTTGGGGAAGATGCAAAATGTCTGCCATCATATTCCCTTGGTAAACCACAGCTCACAGGAAATCCCATCAGGCAGCAGAGAAACGTTTAGGAATGGAGGATGTTGACAGGGTCAGGAGGTTCATTGTTGGAGACATTTTTCAGAGCTGCCATTTCCAGCTTGATACAAGGCTTTACAACTTAGTCTGGCCTTTTTTTTCAGGGCCCAGTATACTTTAACAGAAGCATTTGTAATACTTGAATAGCAAAAACCAGAAAATATAATCATTAGTGTCAGTGATGATTTAAAAGTTGACAGCTAATCGAGCAGTTATTGCAGCTCTAGTAGAATTGTACCATTGGTGCTGGAAGGGCTTTTTACAAGGTGGTTTATAACTTAATAGTGGTTGCTCTTTGTTTAATTGACTGTCACTAATCTCAACCTCATTTGGTAGTGGTGCTATGCTTGTCAAGCTTTCTGTTCTCACACGTGATCAGCAGTTGTCAGTCGTAAATTGGCAGAAACCATCAAAATGTGTTGAAATGTTTTAACTAATAGGTCCTCGATGTCAGACAGAGGTAGACTAAAGCATCTTTGGATTTCTACCTAGCTATAGATTTCATTAGCAGAAATGAAATGATAGCTATCACAAGAGAATTTCATAAAAAGTAGCTAATTTGGCCAACTAAGATAAATGTCAGTGGATATAAAGACAAGCTTTTTCCTTGCATTGCTGTGTGGTGTTAGTTTGCCCTGGTGCTGTATGATAAGGAAGGAAACATGTTATCTCATTCTAGCATAAGCTGAGTCGCTCATGCAAACATCAAGTGGAGAAAGACAGTCCTGCCTTGCCTTGTTATTTAGATATGATTGGACATGGCTTCTTGACCCTGAATAAGGTTGACAACAATGCGGGTATGAAATGTTACAACAGGTATCTTTAATGTAGATGTGTGTTGATATTTTGACACCTCCACCACAACTGCCTCTCATTTTCTCTGGGACAACTCGCTGCCCCTGGGGTCAAGGTCTGGAATTGGTTCCACAGCAGAGTAACAGGATGATAATGGGAAACACAGAAATGCTCTTGGAATGCTAGTTTCCGGATGTGCATATGCACACCAGAGATGTTGTCAGAATCCTAACAGTGGTAAACAGTAGCTATTGTGAAATTGTAATTTGAAATAAGATGCCAAAGTGATTCATGTATGACTTTTGGGAAGACAAGTCACACAAAGGGAAGCCTGGCACATTGGGTTGCTAGATTAGGAGGTGTGGTAGTATGACACAAGTGTTTGTGGTTAAGATATAGTGTGTGAACTCATTTTCACCTAGTTGCTTCATGTCTTAACAGACAGGCTTGGACACGTAGACTCTGCAGCACTGAGCTGTAAGAGAGCACATATTTATCATGCTGGCCTTATTTAACAAATAGTATGTTTTATAAACAGTTTTGCAGTAATGGGGCAGCTAGAGCCATCACCATTTCCAATCTTTTGTTTATTGTAAAAGCAGGAACACACCAGCCCAACCATTGGACGTCTGAAGCATTTGGAGAGACTCGGATGAGGTCGAGAACAAATATGTTTGGTGTGTTCAGCTGCGTCGGAAGCTTTCGGAGCCACTCGGACGTTGTCTGCTCCGGCTGAACATGCAGAGTCTGAGGAGGAGGGCCGTCGGACGTCTGAGCCGTTGGGTTCTCTGATTGGCGATGTGCTAGCGAATGTGGGGGGCTTAAGGGCCCATGCTTCAATTGAAATGCTTGTCAGAACAGCTACAGCAGTAAAATTCCTTCTTTGTGAAATTGTAATTTTGCAGGCTTCCAATGACAATGTTTGTCCTCTCTCAATAATAGACATGCATGCACTGATTGGTCAGCCATGTGAAGTTGTGAGAGAGGGCAGGGTTTCAACCTTTCTAACTCACTTTTTTCATTATTAACATGACTATCCCACTCACACAAAATGAAACGCCTTGAATTCTGAAAAGCCATCCAAAAGTCTGCATTGTTGTACCCATTTGTACTATTAATTGCACTGAGACTGCTAACTTGACTGAGTTCTTGGAGGGCGATCAGGTAGCCGTAATGATAACTGACCCTTCTGCCCTGTCTTCAAGTTTAGCCTCTCAGAATGGGAACAAAATGAATTTCTTAAGCTGTAATAGTGACTTACAAAAACACTGATTTCCTTTCCAATCTGATACCAGTTCAAACCAAGGTTGGTATATCAAGACCAATATGATAAAAATACTGAATACTAAATGTTACAGTATAGAGATAGAAAAGTATAAAGTAAGATTAACAGAGACCTTACATGCAGCTCTGTATTTCTATAGGAGCTACCAGTAATACCCTGCACCTCTGTTACAAGAAACAGTCAGACACAGCCTGTGCTTTGTTTTAAATACCTTCTAGTCGATTAATATACATGTGTACATAACCAATCACAGTCTGGCACAAGGATTACCGAACAACAGCAAATACCAAGACCTTGACCACAATATACAGTCTATGAGTAATTTGTAGTTTTAACTACTGAGTTGTAAAGGGAATTAGAATGGTAGGTTAGGTTAGAGGATGTTATTCATCTCAGATCCCCCTCTCAGGCCATGATTGTAGAATGAGTCATTGACTAGGCCATTATTTTACAACACACTGACACTTGAACTCCCAGAATAGCATACGGTATGTTGTAGTATGTTAACTTTTGTGCACATAGAAATGGTGTGAGAGGCTGGCAATGTTTGTAGCATGGGCCACAATAAACTGGCATGAGACTGACAAAGAACATTAAAGTTGTTCACAGGACACATATGGTTCAGACAAAAGTTTCCTTTATTTGTTCTTAATGGTAAATGATGAGGACATACTTAAGCGCATCTTGCTATACAAAACATGTATAGCTTTAGTGCTATATAGTAGGCAACTGGACTTGTTTCCCATCCAAAAGGCTTCTTCAGTTCTTCAGAAACCCTTTTTGATGAAAGGTGCAAAGTCCATAAGGAAGTGAAACAAGCACAGTTACCTACAATATAGCACTTAGAATTACCATGACCTGGAAGAATGAGAATCGTCACCAACAAAGAATCCATGTATTGCATTAGAAATTAGCCTTGTGAATTTCAGTAAATATATATATGTTCATACAGTATTATTTATAGTTAATTCATATTGACCGTACAGGATTAATTTGTAAAGGATTTATGTTATCTTCGAGAGATTGACACAAAAATAGGAAGTGGTGTACTGTAAACCAAAAAAGGCTCTCCTTCCTTATTTCTTTCTCACAAGTTTGTTTCGGGTTAGGTTTTGGTTGACAACTTGAAAATACACCTTAATTTTCTCATGTCCTTTAGCTTGACTTGCTGAGGAAACAACATTTAGGAATTCAATGTTTAGGTAATCACATAGGAATTGTAGAAGTGTTTCCAAGGATTTATGGGAATTGGCATTGTTTGGACTGCATACACTACATGATTTTTAACCACTATCACAATATATTTCAACTACCTTGTAGAAAAGGAATGTGCCAGATTCAGCGTGTCTCTGTCACACGTGGGCATTGCTAAGAGGTATCACACGGTGCTACATTAGTCATCGTACAGACCAACATTTTGTCACACTATACAGCCCTGCCACAGTCTTTCGTTTTGTTTTGAAGAGGATTATTTGTTGACATCACTAATGGGTTAGGTGTCCACAGAAAATGGGAACATGGAAACCACGCCACTCAGAGCTACTGGAAGTTAGAGTTAGTCAACATTTTGAAACCGATTTTAGGCATGATTCATTGAGCAGTCTGGTTTACTTCACAGTTCAGGAAACAGTAGTAATGTCAGTAGCTTGGCCAACTGATGACCGGAGGTACAGCTGTTGGTATACGAGGAGAGTTAAACTGCCTTCAGGTGAACCAGTGCTGATGGTCCTGGAGTCAGAGGACCATCAACACATGTGCTCCCAACTTCACGGGATGTGTCTTTTCAGAGAGAAAGTCTGTGAATCTCCTGCAGGTGCAGTCAGGCATCCTCAGCTGGGGAAGCTTGCAGCAGAACATGGATGATGGTGTTAGAAATATGTGAATCCTTCACCTTATTTGGATCCACATAAGAAGTTAATGGGGTCTATTGGCCAAGATCTATCCTACAAGTTTTTTTGAAAATTGCTTCTGTTTTTGTTTAATCCTGCTGAAAACCAGTCAGCCAACAAAGGGACACAGGTGGACATATAACCTCATTGTCATCAAAAGCCCAAAACCTTAACTAAACAAAAAAAGCCAAATCTACAAACTTCTGCCGCTTGAAATCAATTTTACTGTAATTCACCTTCATTAAATCAACATTGTAATCATAATTCCAGGTAGCTGCGCAGCAGCATCTGCATGACTATATACAAATATGTGCGAAAATATATATTTATTAATTCTTGGCAAACATTTCCTTTGAAACTTGCGCCAATAATGTTAGTAGGTCACATTGTACAAAATATGTTGGCATGTGACTCAGAGGCTCTTTATTTTTCCTTGATGGACAACCGCAGGGGCCTTCCTGTTTACTAGGCCTGGACTATGAATCACACAAGCTTGAAATCACATGCACAGAAAAAGCACACACATATTGCTCCAACCAAAACAACCCACTGCAAGCCCTCTCCACTGGTTTGTTTTGACAAGAGGGGTTGAGCCACCAGACTCCCACGAGATATGTGAAGAGGACGGGGGGAAAGAGACATACAGGAGATAATGCACAGCAATGTCGCATGCTCCATCTTAACTCCATGTCCCATGTCTCCTTGCCTCCTATCTGTCAAGGCAGATGGCTGCCCACCTAGAGCCATTGCCTGTGCTGTTTCCTTGTAAATGAAACAGTTTGTGCTAGACCTACTCTTTACGATTACAAGATTACTTTTGTTGTCATTTAGTGCTATATAAATAATATTGACTTCAAATTGAATTTACTAACATTCAAATCCATTTAACATTTATGGAATAAGTTGAAGACTGAGAAAGCCAAAACCAAAGGTACAATACCAAATACTAAGACATATTGACATTTATGGATAGATATCAAGGATTTAACATTCACTTAAATGTATAAGCTGATGTATGTACTGAAAAAGTATTTTCACTATTAGTCTCAGACTTTTTTATCCTACTGTATATTGAATCTAACCTGAAGTGAGCTCCAGCCCACACGCATATAGAATGTATATGTACCTAGCACCTATTTGGCTCTGAGATCAAAAGCATTCCAACAGAAACTGGTCAGCAAATGTTTTATCTAGTACATTTCCCCCTTCGCCAGTGGCTCAAATAGCGAACAGTCAAGCCAGTCTAACAAAAGCCACAAAAGTTATGTTTTCACAACAGTCTCCTGCCCAAGCACTGATGCTGAGGTGTCTGTTGTTAGTGGACAGATGCTAATGGTGTTTTCCTCCTACGTTTGTCTTTCTGAACAGGGAGGTCTGGGAGGTGTTTTCATGCCATGACATAGCTGGCTCATGTCAGCTGCTGAAACTAGATCCCCCACAACATCTGGGTTGAGTGTGCCTGTGTGTATGTGAACATGTGTTCAGCCTCTGCTCACGCATAATCAGTAACAGCATTGTTTTGTATGAACCACATGGAGTAGGCTTTGGTAGTCATTGTTTTGAGTGGAATGTCTGTCAGAGCTCCGTCTAAGACCTTGTCTCCCATAGCAAAGTTCTCCTTTTTAGTGTTTTTTGACCCTGTTTTTGTTCATGCATAAGGGTCCTTGATTTGATTATGAACAATTCCATAACAAGCCTAGTAAGCAAGGAAAAAACCATCTCATTCAAGCGACTAGACCAAACTGAGCTGCATTTACTTGTGTTTTTTTTCTCTGCATGGCTCATATGTCCTCTGTTCTTCACAGAAAGTTCAGCAGAGACAGACAGAGGCTCTACAGACAACATGTCCACCAGCACAATAACTCAACCCTGCAAACAGGACAGGAAAGGCAGTTTCTTCAAGGTACGTACCACTCAGATAATTGTACCTGTGGGGGGCAAAATCACATCACACACAGAGCAGTAAAAATGGGAGGTTCCAGCCATTCTAGTTTCCATAAACATCATGGACATCATGAACATCAAGGAAGATGTGTGCGGGTATGTTTGTCATAATATAGTATGGTACATGCATGGTTTTATATGATACACTGACCACAAAATGAGTTCACCAGAATCCCCATTAATGATTATGAGATCATTGGTTGCAACTTTACAAGGTTTTGAATTTAGAGGGGGGACGGGTGCAATCTGTAATAGTGAAGGGGTTTGCACTAAATTGATGTTGTAAGCATACTGATCAGCTGGATTCAGCTGACTACTGTCAGTACAGCTGAGTCTAGGTTGTATGTTTGTGTATGGTGTAGCCTTTATATTGTTGTGCAGGCATTGTGGTGGCAATGGAAATGTGTTAACTGGACGCAGCACTGTGGTCAGTCCCCATTGCTGTGCCTTGTCCATCCATGTCCTTGTAAATACTTGTGTACAACACAAAATCTTTTAAACCTTTACAAAAAAAGTTAAACCTTTACAAAAAAATGTGGAAACACCTGTCGTTACTGGAGTTGAATCAGTGTCTGCAATGAAAATGTTTCTTTTTAGTTGGTGGTTCTATTTTGTTGTATGTCAGAACTGGACTTGACTTGTTTCAGCTTCAAGAAACTGAAACAAGTGCAGTTGCCCTCCATGTTGAATACACCAGAACTGTGATTTCTCTTGAAACAGCTGAGCTAATTAGTTCCTTGCTCAGTTTGAGCTGCTGATATGACAGAAACAGACATTGCACAACTAGACAGAAAACTGGGAAATGAAACCAATGACGACAGTGTGACACTGAAAAGAATCGGAGTCATTGTAAATTCCAGGAAAATGATAGCTTTACAATATTTTAAGAAACAGAAGCTATCAGAGCCTAGAACTGAAATGTATGAGTTGAGGGGCTAGTCAACCCTAGTTACAATCCTCAAGATTTTAGTCCTTGTTGGTTTGGCAACACTGGTTTTATACATGTTAAACTGCCAACAAGAAAGAAAATAAAACCGCTGACCACAACTGGTGTTGAAGACGCATCCATGTATAAATGTTTTTTCTCTGTTTGAACTGATCTCTGACCTGTGTTGTCATTTAAGTAAGCTGTTGTGATATGTGTCTCTGTAGCTGATCGACTCATTTGCCTGGGAAATCGGCACTCTAAAGAAGGAAATGGGGAAAAAGACTCGACCTGCAGAAGGAGATCGCAGCACAGATACAATACTTGGGTGAGCTCATTGTGTGCAGTGTTTCCCCTAGGTTGGAGTTGTAGCTGATAAAGTACATATGAGGTGTGATCAGTCAGTATTTTAAACGCACCTGAAAATGTAAATCTGCACAATCTAATATCACCTTTGGAGACCATATGAAATTTTCTCAAGAGCACCTTGAAGAGTCTGTCTGTCCACGCACAATTTCAATGTTCCAGCCAGTATTGCAGTTTGATTTACTGTAATGCAGTTCAGCCTGGCTACCAGCAGAGAGCACCCTTTAAAGGCATTGAAATCTGTGTTTATGAATTGTTGTGTGAGGTCTCCAGCAAGCTACAGTACATCAGGAGTCAGCAGATAAAATGACAGAGTGATAAGGTGCCCGGGAACTCCAGTGTTATGTGTGTATTGACTATTTCCTGTTAGTCCTTGAACTTGCATAACATCTTAAACTTTTAGAGAAAAATATCTCCCAGGCAGACCTCTGCTGATAAAGCAGTATAAACTATGAGAAGAAGATTCAAAATGTGAATGTGGATATTCTCAAGCACATACACATTATATCTAGTAAATAATTCCTCTCCAAATCTACAGCTTCCTTAGAAGTTAGAAAGTACCTGTTAAATGTTGAGGAACTGTGAAAGAGGCTGGGCAGACGAGTGAATCACATCAGTTCCATTTAAGTCATCTATTTTGGAGTGATTAGTAATGCTTCGTGTCAAATGGTCATTGGCTGTCTGATTTTTTTCTTATCTCTCATGGTTTCTTCGCCATCAGCATTTTAAACTTTTTATTAGTGTTGCAAACACATTTTAAACTGTGTGTGTGTGCATGCTCTCCTTCTACAAATACATTTTATTCATCCTGCCAAAATTAAGATAATGATTAATAAAGATACTCCAGTCACAGTTAAGTACGTCTGATGCCCTGTAAGCATTTACGCAGTAGTTATAATGTTCAGTGGTGCTGTGAAACATAATCACTGTAATCCACTTCCTTAATGTGTTTGATGATCTTATTTTCAGGCTGGGCGAAGAGGTGGGAGGTCTCTTTCTGCAAGCTGCACCTTGTGCTGCGATCAGAGTGGGGCTAGCCGGAGCGAGAGATTCGGGCTACGACTCCCTACATAGGCGGCTTAGTGTTCTGGACAGAGTGGTGCATGCACATGCAGTGTGGCTACAGCTGGGCCTCAGCCACCAAGACGCCACACTTATCTTGCAGAACCAACCCACTGGGGTGAGGAACAGCAGACGCTGTGGCTTCTTGTATCCAACACTGTTAACTGAAAGTTTCCACATAGTGTAAATGTTTCACTTCTTAAGACACACAGACAAGTTGAAACGATAACAGAATGGGTAAAGTACTAGATTTTTTTGTATACATGGTTGGGTGGTTGATTATGCCGGCATTTTCAGTAATTTGGCAAAATGATTAAGTGTCTCTACATGTCACTTTTTTTCTAAATAAAAGATATTCAGTAAATAAATGTGGGTAAATAATTAACTATATTATCAACTATATTTAACTTTAAATGTTCACATTCCTTGCCATATTACAAATGATTCACAAAAATGAGTAAAGTACTTAAGTATATGTTTTGATTGGCTGTGTTTTCCTGGTCTGCAGTCATTCATAGTGAGAAAGTCGACCAGCCTACAGAAGAAAGTAATATCTCTACGCATGGACAAAGACTCTGCAGTTCCTGTCAAAGACTTCCCTGTAAAGGAGAGCCAGTACAGTAAGCATCTGAGAACCCCTGCTTCATTTATTTGACTGTGAATTTTCCTTAGATTTCCTGTATCTGGCAGTGTGATTGAGCAGGCTATCAGGGATATATACCCTTGCAAAAATATGGCTGTGTCCTAACGTTGAGGGTTGTTGTGGTCATACACAACAAAGAAACAGGCTCAGCTGGAATTTTTTGGCTGCTGTAATTATGTAGCTTGATTTTGGACTTGGTAGTCAGGTTTGGTGTGTGAAGAAACCTACCATTATCATACAGGCCTAAGGCATTATGACCCAAATATATTTCGAATTAGAACTTGGATTCACCAAGAAAAAAATGATTGTCACAAAATGCGTTTTATCAAAGTTTTGAAAATGTTGATCTTAGATATTAGACTAGATGCTATGTTTGCCTTACCCCAAACTCTGCACATCACCGTAAATGGACCATCCCCACCTGTGAAGTATGGTTGGTCTTGCCAAAGCCCACACAATTGACATGTTAATTGACAATAAGTATTTTCCACTACCCTGTGATTAAAAATCTGACTGGCAAATGAAAATGTGGCACTGTTTCCCTTGCTGTGAGGATTCATAGGCAACGCAAGAATTCATGGCTTCATGTGTTCCAATTAAAACCATCCAAGGTGCTTGAAAAAGCTGCACAAAAAGGCTCCAAACTGAAGAACCTAAATTACTTGTGCCCTGAGTTAGCCCTCAAGCAAGAAACATCCCTTCTCTTGTCTGTACAGTGTTCCCCTAGAGCACATGTGTCAAACTGATCCAGTAAAGGGCCGCTGTGGCTGCAGGTTTTCATTCCAACCAAGCAAGAACACATCTGATTTGGATCAGCCAACCAATCAGCCAACCAAGTAAGTGTTCTTGCTTGGTTGGAATGAAAACCTGCAGCCACAGCGGCCCTTTACTGGATCAGTTTGACACCACTGCCCTAGAGGCTTTGTTCCAGTGCTATAAAGGGTTATGTCACCTAATTTGTCAGAGGCTTCAACATATTGTGCTCTGTTTGCAAGATGTCTTGAGGAAAAGTGACTTCTTCTCTTACATCGCCCTATCAAAAGTAGTGTTTCACTAATTTCACTGTTGTTTTCTTTATTTGTGTTTAATGTCTATTTGCCTGAAAAAAAGGGAATTTTCCCAAAGCTTTGACCAAATATCTCACTTCTCTTTACGTGTAGTGTGTTCCTCTTGTACCTGTGTGTGCTGACGCTTGTCTCTGTTGGCACTAGTCTGAAATTTCCAAATCCTTACTTAGTGAGAGTTTACTAAGTGTGAATCACAGCCCACTGCATTTGTTCTTTTTCACTGTTAGAGGTGTAGTGTGATGAACCAATGATGTCTCTCTTATCACCTGAAAAGAACAATTGTGAAATACCTAGGACTGTCAGGTGATTTTAAAAAGGAATATTTACAAGCTTTGTGACTCATTTTACTCGACAACTTGAGTGTTACAGTACTGTAAAGGGCCTGTTAGATCTTGTGTTCTTCAACAGAAAATTGTAGGGACATATTTTGTGCAGGTGTGGCAATGAAATCTGTTTGGCCAATGTGCCACGTGTCCAAGTTGAACATCTTAATCCACCTGTAAAGTATGGTCTAATGGTGCTTTTTTGGTTTAGCACTAACCTGAACTACCAGATCAAATAGTTAATTTGGAGCTGTTTTTGACTAGTGATGGACTTTTGAATAGACTACCTTGCTGATCTTGTACTACACTAATTCTTGAGAATTTTGATAAAACCGGTTTCAATATTGAAAAGAAAAGAGATTAAGCATTAAGAAATGGAAGACTGCTAGAACAAGGTCTCAGCTACCTAATCTTAGAAACCCTGTATCATACTATACTACAGTGGTGCTGAGCTAGCAGTATAGCGGCGCAGCGCCGCTGTTCCACTGCCTGAGGATAACCCTGATTTATCTATGTATAATATTCACACTAATTGTGCTTTGTCATTAGTCCCTTAAAACCTTAATGAATTAAATACTTGAAACTGACAGCCTTTGCACGATGGCCATGAGTGTGGTCTAAAGTTTAGTTTGTCACATATAATAACTAAATGACACATGCTTAAGGTGAAATGACATCTTTCACTTCTAAAAGCCAATATTTAAACATGGCTACCTATAATTATTAGAGCTCAGTGGAAACCAAAGATGGATGAGGACAGCTGAAGTTGTGGGCCTGCTGCCAACTAGACATATGTTTGGATTTAACCTGCTTCCCTCATTCCCTCTATAGTGAAAACATTCTTTCTCTTGCTCTCTCTGCACTCTTTATTTCTATTTAACCAATTCTTTATCAGTCACTGATTTAGTGAAGGTATAACTGTAACAGACTAGTGTGTGTATATATACAGTATCTGACTTCATGCTTTTCTTCTTCTTCTTTTCTTTTCTTTTCTTTTCTTCTTGCTTTGAACGCATCAGCATTTGTGACAATCCCTAATTTCTTTCTCTCATACTCACACACGACTCTGTACACACATGCCTGTTATCTCTATCCACACCCAGTTCCTGGTCATGTTTGGTTCAGTGCCAAAGGCCTTGAATGTAAGCTGGCATAAATGGGTGCCAAGTTATGAACAAAACAACTTCAACAAAGTGTTTTACTTGATCTGATGTATTACGTGATCTGTTTTCCAGTGAAGTGTTCAACAGTGTTCTAACAAATCCAATAAGCAGCAATTTGAATCCACATGGGGAAAGTGGACACCACCACTGCTATTTCTATTCACTCATTGTTTACATGACATTGACAGAACCAATTGGATTCTGTTATCCCTTTGAGGAAATCAAAGTTAATGTAGAGATTATAAAGACGAAGTAAACAATTCCTTTTCATGCTTTGCATTAAAACTTGCCTCTCGCTGTGTCTCAGCAATGTCTTCTTTGCCCTCTACCAGTGGAATAACTTAAAACATGTCACGTGTTTGTTATGATTTTCTTCATATTCATTTGAACCAGATTGAAGACATGACCGAACTGACAATTTTTAATGCATATCCTCCGACAGTTTCCTGACATTTGTTGTGTCTTGATCATGTTGTACTGTCTTCCTTCAGCTTTCTCTTTGGATGGATCAGGCCTGAGCTTTGCAGACCTTTTCCGTCTGGTAGCTTTCTGCTGCATCAGCAGGTGAGTTCATAACTCTGAATTATTAATGTTTACAGGAAGTTATGTTGTAATCCATGTTCCACATAAATGTTTATTAATATGTTGTTTGACACAAACGAAGTTATGTTGTAATCCATGTTCCACATAAATGTTTATTAATATGTTGTTTGACACAAACAACCCCTTCCATTTATGAATGATGTCTGCATATTTTTTCCAAGATATTGAAAATTAGAGAGTGGGAGAATTGAAGCAGAGTGGAGATGGGGCGTGAGCCAGAAAGTGCGTCAGAACGAATTATCCCCAGAATCCTAATTCAGTCACATCTGTACAGATATTTTTAGTTTCAGTCAAGGATATCATTATTCCAAATGTCCTGCTTGTGTAACTTGTATAAATCCATATAGAAATAACATACATGTATAACTCTACCATTTGCTGGAAAATCACCAGGTTTTTAAGTTTTGGTAGTTTGTAGTCATTGTACTCTCATGGGTACAGTGTACACGGGAACCACAGGAACTAATTCATGTGTACATTTGAAATAATCAATTTGAAATATCAAGAGTATGAAGAAGTAACACTTTTGGCGTTATGTCCAAAATGCCTATGTACTGCTGTCATGGAATGACTTTTTAACAATAATAAGATAAAAATACGGAGAGAAGTCCTCTTGTCCTTGATTCTATACATAAAAAAAAACAAAGAATGTGCACCACCATCTGCAGAGTGTGGGACAACAGAATATGACAAATACAGTCACTTTTGATAACTTAGGCCCCGTGCCCTGTTCTTTATTACTAAGTTATGTTTCTATTAAGTGTCACCCACCGACATACATGACGTGAGGTCTAACAAGTGTGTTGAACTTTTTCCTCATAAAACAAAACTGATTTTGAAACCTCCTTTTTCATCCATGATGGCAGTCTTCATCTTCTCTGCTTTTGGCCAATGGATATGTTTCCTGCTGTGTTAATGCCACTTGTGGACTAATGAAATAGTGTAAAAACTGTTGACAGGATTGTGTATCATGCCGCCTGTGTCACCTTACGGTTGGCAAGTCAACCTGTGGGTAGACATTTAAATGACCTCCATATACCCTGTGTTTATTTATTGATAACACATGAACTGTTTCCTAAATACCGAAACTGCCACATCACATTTATGCAAATAGAGAGCTCCTACCTTAGCCAGACATTTCTAACATGGGGTCATAGCTTTATTTTAGTGAGCTTCACATTCTGAAAGCTCTTATATTTCTTTGCGCACCTGATAATTTGATGTCATCAATTTTAGAAGAAACATTTGGCCGAGGCAAGCATTGGAGAACATACAGTTGTGTGTGTGTCAGTGACGAGTGTGATTTGTTGCCATCTAAGTGAGAAAGTAGAGTGGGACTATAAAGTGCTGAGATTGCTTATGTGTTGCATTTTTACAGTTGGTAATTATCTTGGTGTGATACTCCTAAGGCTCTTAAAAGTCAGTCATTTTCACCTTAGGAGGTCACTTTGTTAAGGGCTTAGATTCTTTGTGAATTCTTTGAATTTTTATCAGGATCTAGTCTTAACTTTAAGGGAAATTTGTAGGAAACAGAATAATTATGAGTTTTTTTTTTTTTTTTTTTTTGAGAATTTTGTGCAAAGGAGCAACAACGCCCCAGATTTGCATCGACTGAAGCTGTAATTTTCCACTTTGATCACTCAGGTTTCCTTCACTGAAGCCTTTGGAAGCTGTGTAAATGCTTTGAAAAGTCTTGTAAACGACCCACAGGGAGGAGAGCAGCAGGCACATTTTACCCTCCAGTTTAGCCAGAACCACACATCCAGGCCAAGCCACATATCTCTTTCCAGCATAGTGACTCACACACTTTTAGGACTTACCCTTTAGTCCTGCTCTTTTTTTCTCATTTTCCTTTTTTCTGTTGAAGTCTTTCACCCTTTCACTCAATCTTTTCTCTTCATATTAGGGATGTGTTGCCCTTCACGCTGAAGCTTCCAGAGGCCATCGCTTCAGCCAAAACGTCTGCTGATCTTGAGGAGGTTGCTAGACTCGGAGCAGGTTTGTTTTCTCTTTTCTCACTGAATATACTACAGATTTAGGGGGACGAGCATGCAATTGGGGGAATCTGTGGCAGGCAGTAGGTTTCTGGACTTTATTACAGAATAAAGAAATGTAGACTTTAACTTTAATCTAAAAAGAAATACTACAAAATGTTACAAATGTTGCAGTCAGGATTTACACCAGTATCATATGTAATGTTTTTACAAGAGACCCAGAACCATGCTGAAGCAAATCCACCATCCATTCATAGTGAATAAAGAAGCTGCTCTGTAGTTTGATGGGACAGCATTAAAACAAAGCTTACTTTGTTTGTCCATTTACATAGCCACAAATAGATACATTACCACAAACAAATGAGTTTGAATAGTAAAAGAATTATTTAAATGTGTTGCCTCTGTCTTTTACGCACTAACAGAGCTAAGTTAGAGGAAGTGGTGGTGGTCATAACGCTTTTGTCCACAGGGACTGCCAGAATCAACACGCAATTTAAGTTCCTTGTAGCTGCTTTATGTTGTGAAAAAAGTGTTTAATATGTCAGGCGGGCATGGTAAAATCACCATAGAAGAGTCTTCAGAAAGGATTACCATAAAATCTGTGAAAAGCAAATGAAGAGAGTGAAACCAGAATAAAGTAGGTTATGTGTGCAGAGGTATGCTATCACTGTCATGCAATGATTGTGTTTATTATAAATCTTCCTTATTGCACCAACAGGGACACTCCTTCTGTCAGTTTGAAGCATTTATGGGTTATGTTCCATCCAAACTGATTAGAAGGAGACAGAGACTAGTAGAGTGTCTTCCTCTGTCCCACATCTGTTGTGTGTAAAAATTTAAATTCCCCCCCGAGTTAAGACACTCGTAAAGCCTATTTCAACCACATTCCCTCATGCTTGAAGGATTAAATGGCATGCCAGTACTAAATGACTCACCCCCAGGGACAAAAGTATCTTCAAGGCCCAGATCAGTACTGTGCAGCTGCGCGCGGACTCACGTGAGAGCTATAGGCCTTCACCACAAAACATTAGACCTTTTCATTCATATAATCTGATGCCTCCATCTGAAGAAGGTCTAATCATTTTTCTGTAATAACGACCATGGCTGTTATCATCACAAAATGATTTCATTGATGCATAAAAGAGCAGCAATTATTTTTACTTATACCTGCGTCTTCTAAATTATACTACATCATTTTTAACTGAAGCCAAAATAGGATTTATCTTCCATGCCACTTCTGTTTTCATAACCCACTCACAGTGACCCCTGTCCATTCTGGCTCAGTTACTGTGACTCACCTTTGAGCTGTAGTATACTCTGCCAGACTTCCAGTAGGCCTGACAGCCTCTTAAAGAATTCACAATGACACACAATGATTTGTTGACACCCTCCCTTTAATGTGGTCTCAAATTGTCTACAGACATTTTCTCTCTATTTTCCCCTCTCTTGTATTCCTCAGTCCATCTCTCTCTTTCATTCATAAAAGGGTTCCTGTTTAGTCAGAAGACACAATGGTGGGTTTTGTGTCCATGAAGGTAATTGTGTTACTGTAAATAGACCATATAAAAGGCAGCTCTGACGTACATATGATCATGTATGGCTGGGAATAATAAGAACACTGACGACTCTGATGTCTGCTGACAGTGTCATATTACCTGGTATATGGCTCACCACCTGTGATAGCAGTTTGGCTTCGAAGACAGTGTGTCATCTTTTTTGATGCCTTTTTAAAGCAATTCAGTTCATTGTACAATTATTAACTTGACATTAAAAGCAATAAGTTTAAATATGAGAAGCTTGTCAAATATAACTCCCCAGAGAGCTCTGGAGCAAAAATTAGCTGTTGGATAGCATATAGTTGTGAGGCTCCTCAATTCATCCTCCGCACTCCATGTTAAACCTAGTTTTGTTTTTTAATTTCTACAGACATTTACAAATATAATACATATATATACAACACATATATTGGTATATTTTCACAGGTTGACAGTGTAAAGAATATTGAAGTTGAATATTGAAAAATACTGATTACCAATCTGCAAATTAAAACTGACAGATATAGCCATTTATTGAGATTATGTACATTTTGGCTTTAGAGCTGCTACATGTTCTCATGATGCAACACTTTATTATAAAAGAGTTACCGTAACATTTAAAAGGATTGTAGTGTTGCAATCAAAGCCAAATCTGCTCCCACCACTGGCATGTAATAACTACATGTTTGTTTGATCTACCTGTAATTAAGTTTCTGAAATAATTGCAGCCCCGGAAAAGCCCAAGTCACTGACTTCATCTCTTGCAGTCTATTTTTGGCTCCAGTTCAGCTGTCATATCTCTCTACAAGTTGCCCCGACTCACCCTGAACTTTCCCAGTTCAGCCACGTCCAACCACATTCCTCTGTGCTGTATGTCCCAACTATACCTTACATCTATGTCTGTGTTTGTACACTGTACAGAAACACTTTGCCGTGCTTTGCTACTTCTTCTGTGAAGATGCCTGTATGTATTACTGATTAATCAAAATAATTCCGCAAAATGTAAAGGTTATAGGACCACAATGTAAAGTATCTTTAACAAACAAAAGTATCAAATCTGTATTTAGTATGTTATTTACAACATTAATAAGGTAATACAACCAGAGCATGTAACAGAAGAAAAAGTAGAAGCTATTAATAGAAGACAGAGAAAAAACGAGTAGAGTTGGTGGTAAATAGGAAAAACTTTTATGGTGGTGTGTTTGAGGTCAACAAAGAGAGACAGCCCACGCAATTCAACTGAAAGGGAGGGAGGTATCTGGGCGGGAATACTGTGCAAACAGCCTGCCCATACACACATTAACAGGCGTGAGTCATAACACAGATTGAGCGTGAGTGAGGCAGAGAAACCAGTCGAGTTTCAGCTTGTGCAGGCACAGCAGTGCGTTTTCCGCAACACCATCAGAAGTGGACAGAGAAGTGTGACTGTGATCATTGAGCTTTGGGATCACAGTGAGTATTGTTGCCCTCTCTTTTTCTGCTCTGTATTTGCTTGAAGGAGCTGCTCTGTGTCTGGTACGAGTGTTCCTCGTGTGGTATTATTCCATTGGTGTGTGCGTGTGTGTGTGTGTGTGTGTGTGTGTGTGTTTTCTCTGTCTGGTACGGCTTGGGCTAGTAAAGATTCAGCAAAGTATTCTGTCACAGTAGTTTATTTTTCCACATTCTTGTTCTCTATGAAAGCGCTCCCGAAGAGACTGAACCTTTCAAACTGCAAAAATAAACAGCAGTGATTTTTTGCAGTAGAGGTTTTTTGACAGACTGTAATTGAAGGACCTGTATTGAGTCATTGGGAGTGGATGAGCGGGCATGTTTAAATAGATATAAGTTCATTATTTTTCATTGTTTTGCTGATGCTGACTGTGGTTAAGCACTGTTTGAATATATAAAATTGTCGTCTACTAAAAGAACAGCAGGAGGCAAATAGCTGACAACAGTGTCTTTGTTGGTCAGAGGTATAAAGGGACATAAAACATGGTTTGATATATGCAGAGGTTTTAGGGTTACAGAAAGGAAATCAAAAGTTTTCTATATACATGAAAATACTCCCAACAATCATCTTACATCTTATATATAATTTAACAATCAAAGATATAATGCTTGCTGCTGGAGTCCAACATTTGCACATGGTCAGTAAGTAATCTGGTATACAAAGTATACACATTGCCATTGTTCAGTAGTTCCAACTCAACTCCAAAACTGTGAATGCATAGGAAAAATATTTCAGTGGCATTTGCTATTGCTTTAGATGAAGACAAGACTATGCAGTCTGTCTCAGAACACCTCCAGTAACTGAAACACGTAGGTGGGGCCATTACAAATAACTTAACTTGTTTAGTGGAGCTTTTTTCAGACACATCTTTGTCAACAATATTACAACTATTCTAGACTGATTACTTCCTCATATTTGAAAACCTCAATAGTTACAAACAGGGAATATGTCAGACCAGTGATTTCATAAGCTGGCTAGTGTCCTTACTATAACTTGGGTAAGATTCAACGACTACAAGGCTGAAAGAGCATTAGACTGTAATTAAACTATTTGACCAGTAAGACTGCAAGTATTTTGGTCATGTGGTGCAACAAACCAAATGGTATGTGCTGTACAGTGTAGTTTATGATTAATTTATGACAAATGTGATGTTGCACCTCAGTTGTTGTACCAATGTAGTTGTGAAAATGATCCAACAAAGTTAACTTGAATTGTGTTTTGTTAAAGATAAACTACATTGAATTTACACAATAAAAGTCTGTTGCAAGTTGTCTGAGGATAACACACTGCATGTGTGAGAACAGCTGTATAAAGTCTTCTGTGACTTCAGGGGAAGTATGTTAAATGTTGTTAAGTGATGAGTCAGCACCAGTTAGGGCTAAAAACGAGTTGGAAAATGAAAAAAATCTGAGGGTATGGAGTTGGAAAGAATTGAGCTTATCAGACCTCTGTAGCCTGCTCCTCATCTCTGCTGCAGGTGAGAGGCTAAAGGCTGCAGCAGCATCAAGTACTCAGATCTTTGACTGAACTATTGGCAGTTGCATTGTGGGTAATGTTGTCCAGGTTTTGGCAAAAATAAGAATGCATGGCATAGGAAGGATGATATCCCTGATTTTGCTTAATCCATTTTTAACCCTAAAAACTCCATTGTTAGTCCACCAATGTTTTAGTAGTTCAATGCTAAATCAGTGGAGTATTCTTAATTCTTTTGTCTAAAAGCTGGTAAAAAAGGACTGAATCTTTGGTTCCATTATGGACCAAAGATTCAGGTCCCTAGTGCTGGCTTCAATCTACTCACTATTGTGTTTTGTGGTTGATGGCGTTGCTATCCCGGGGATGAGACAGTTCCTGGAAATATTTAATCTGGCACAAAAATGTTGTATCACACCCTTCCAACTTAATATAGGAAGAATATTTCTCTCACTGTCGCACACAGGTGTCTGGGATGCACAGTTTTGCCACAGGAGAGAGGGCTCAGTCTCCTTGTCAGGAATAGCTGCTCCTGACAGACCACCTCCCCCTGCCCAGAGACCAGTCTCCTTAGAAACCACCCCAAGGCGCCCTAGGCTCAGAACTCGCACCCCATCTGAGCTTGAGTGTTGCCAGTCCAACGGAGCTCTTTGCTTCATCAACCCCCTCTTCATAAAGGTTCACCAACCAGATGGCGACAACTGCACCACTTCAAATCAAGGCCTGAGGGAGGAAGCTATTAGCAACAGCCTAGAAACCAACAACAGTAACCCTGAAGAGTCTTGTGGAGATAGTATGCACATTTGCAGCTCAGATCACAGCGACAGCAACCAGTTGGGTCAAAGTAACCTTTGGAACCTCAGCAGAAACTCAGATTTACTGGACGAAAACATTGAAATCAGCAGCAGCAGTCAGAAGCTGAGCACTGTAGACAGCGTGTCACAGTCCCCACCTCCTCGTCCACCCCCACCTCGCTTTGCAACACGACGCTCGGCCCCTCCTCCCCAGCAGTGCAGTATGCCAGAGAAGATCTCTTGGATCAATGTCCCCAAGGAGGAGAGGGAGAGGGGCAGCAGCCTCCTTTCTCGTCTGGGCTCCTCACTAAGCATCAGTCCCTCATCCTCCCCTCCAAAGAAATTCAGCATCAGCTCCCCCATATCTATCCCTCGGCCCTCCCTGCCCATCTCTCTATCGTCGTTCTCCTCTTCCCCACGTCGGGCCAAGGCCTCACCTTCATCCAGCCAGGAAGATGCCCAGTGCCATTTGGCACTAGAGGAACAGACTATTGAGAAAGCCCTTTTTAGGGCCAAACTGTCCAGGTGTAATGCCACCAGAACCCAGGATGCCAGCAGTCCTCCCGACCCCTCACTGATGACAACAAGCAAGCCGGCAGAAGTAACGGGAGGAGGAGGAGGAGGAGGAGGAGAAGTAGTCAAGGAATGTAGTGGCGGCAGCCAGCGGCTGAGTGATATGAGTATTTCCACAGATTCCTCAGAATCTCTGGACTTCTCTCAGTCGTCGGTCTTCTTCCTTCCTCCACTGCATGACCCCAGCCCCCCCACTGAGGCTGATTTTAACATCCACCTCCCCCTCTCCCTCCCACCATCACACCTGCCTTACTGCAGCATGGAGGAGGACGATGATGATGAGGATGATGAGGATGAAGAGGAGCCTGATTATGGCGTCAGTCTTGAGAGCGACCAGGACCAAGACCAGGACCTGACCATGGTGCCACCAGGCCACCGCACAAAGCGTCGCCCCAGTGCCAGTGCTTTGGTCCTGCAGAAGGCCCTGCGAGGGCACCTACGCAAGATGAGTGGTGTTTTTAACTCGCTGCTGACACCCGAGAAGAGGGCAATCCGCAGGGTGGTGGAGTTGTCCCGGGATAGAGGCTCGTACTTCGGCTGCCTGGTGCAGGACTACCTCAGCTACATGGGCGAGGGTGCAGGCACCCAGGCCTGGCAAGGTTATGCTTCCGGACTGGAGCTACTGCAGACTCTCCGCCAGTTTATCACTCAGATGAAGAGTTACCTGAGACAGAGCTCTGAACTGGAGCCTCCAATTGAGAGCCTCATTCCTGAAGACCAGATCGGTGAGTACTAGAACAAAAGTTCCATCATCTTTTACTCACTTTAGCTCTTAGCTGTGTTTTGCCACCTTTGTTATTTCACTAGATTTACCACAAGTGGCTTTTGTAATGCAAATGTAACTGTTACCTCACCCCAGATTATATTAACTGTGGATGCATGTCGTGTGCCTCATAATGTTGTCATCTTCTGACTTGTTGGAATGTATATTACACTATGTAGTTGCAACATCTGTACCTGACGTTAAACATCATGACCTACTCCTCAACCCAACAGTGGGGGTTGTTTGCGTCACTGTGTTTGCTGATAATTTCGTGGTTATTTTTAGGAAGTGTGGGTGACTGTTGTATTTATGGAGAAGTCTCGAATTAGATGGAAACAGTGTGTCACAGAAAGCAAGACGAACGTCGACGCAGCGGTTTCACTTCGATTTTTAAACAGTGAGGACATTGAAAAACTTGTCACGTGTTTGCAGCTTGATGTGTACATGTGTTAATGTGTATGTACGCATTCCTGGTGAAGCCATGGCCATTAGGCTCATTTTGTATACATTCTCATGTATGCTGTTAAGTCAGGACCTGTTTGCAAATACAAAGTAAGGACAGGTGAACACGTAGTCAAATATCCTTTCATCCAGTTTTAATATTTGGATTGCCCTTTAGTTATATCCATCATCGTCATATTGACTGATAATACCATTACTGCGACATGAAAGGGGGAAACCAGACACACTACATAAACACAGGAGTGCACGCACACACCTGCCGGAAGAGCGGCCTGAATCATTGACGCCAAGATTCAGTGGCTGCATCAGACCTTGGACAGAGTAACACGTAAACAGAGAGCACAAAGAGGGTTTTATCTCAGGAGGAAGGGGGCTGCTCAACCAAGCTGTTTCTATTGGCCCCGTTCAAATAGTTCACCAGAGGGCTGTACTTACCAAGTCATGAATTAGGTGAAAAACAGTCACGCTTGACGTTAACATAACATTAACACGTAAAGTGAATGCTGGCATTTTACATGTTCAGCCAGTTCTGAATTCCAACATTTATTTATGTTGGATGGAAATGGAAATGCAATTACAAAATCTGTTATGTGATCATCAAAGCACAACATTTTTTTTATGAAATGGGCGCTTCAAACCCACTTTCACACATGAAGTTCAGTTTAGTCCTGTGAAATCCTGTGATCCTGTGAAAGCAGTTGTAAAATGTCTTCTGTGGCTCTGGAGGAAACTTTCCTTGAGAGTAGGAATGGAACAATACACAATTTTATTGCTGATCACAATAAAGATCACCAGGACAAGTTGATTGTGCTGAAAATCTATTTCTGAAATATTCATGAACATCCTCACAATGATTTGGAAAAAGCTGTCTAGCTTGATAAAGATAACAAAGTTTACTTGGAGGAGCTGTATGCAGGTTTCTTGATGCATCCAGAGAACTGATGCAGAGAGAACTTGGACCGTTAAACTGGAAGATAAACTGACTGGAGTGGAGAGCTTAATCACCTACAGGTTTAGTTTTGTTGACATCTAGTAAAGGTGCCATGTCTGAAGGGACCAAAATTAAAAAAGTCAAAAGCAGCTGTATTTTTCTAGTTAGCATGTGGTGTAGTGTGCTTGCATCATCTCTAGCCCGTTTGATTCTCGGAATGGTTGCACAATATTTTGTTGTGGCAGCCTCAGAGAGACATTTCTGTTCAAAAGGAAAAAAAAAGCTCAATGAACAGGCGGCCCAGATGCGTTTGGTTGAATGTCTGCCAAGTCGTACAATCTCTGTCTTACTCTCCCACTCCAGTTCCTCTAAACCATCTCTCCAATCAGAGAGAGAGGATTTGAGGCAGGCCCCCTCCACTTTCTGTCTCGCTCTGCCCTTCTCAGACACACTCTTTGGTGTTTGTGTCTTTTTACTCTCTGTCTCCTCAAAAACCCAGTCCCTCTCTTCTGCTCTACTTACCTTAAATTCAGTATTAAGTCTAAATGACAGATCAGTGAATGGGATTCGTGATATCTTCACATGCTATATGGCAACTCAACGGGAAATGCTGTCCAGTAACAGTAATGCACACTTTGCATATTAAGCAAATTTATAGCAGACATGGAAACAAAGAAGTGCAGACATAAAGGTAAAAACAAAACTGCAGGAAGGAGATCTGTCAATAATTTCTCCCATTATCAAAGAGTTTCAAGATGGAATATGCTGCTGCTGCTGTTGCTGCTGTTGTTGTTGTTGTTGTTGTTATTGCTGTTCTTGTTGAGCACTCGCTCAAAAATCCAGCCGTGTCTGTGTTTGGCTTCAGGATGTTTAGGCGGGGTGAGGGGAATAGAGGGGGGCAGAATAGAGTTCCTTGTATTCCACTCATCCCACACTGTGAGGCTCTCCATCTGCAGATAGATTGAGACAGCTCGGCAGCTCATCATAGAACTGATCTAATAATATAAACAGCTGGATCAGACATGCACTGGTCTTTGCTGTGTTTGTGTCAGAGGGTTGCAGGTATCAGCTTGATTTTTAGAGCCTCTACTGACAGCCTCACACTCAAGCAAAGTTTGCCTCATGACAAATTGAGCCTCATGTTTAGAGTTTAGACCTGGGGCCTGTTAAATGAAAGTCCAACTCCTGACTTGAATTAACCTGACAAATTATTTTAGGCTCAAGTTGTTCCATAAAGCTCAATCCAAGTTCACACAAACAGACTTATTTAACACAGGTTCAACTAGTCAAGATTATTGAGTGTGCTCGTTATTGAGAAACAGACCATGAGGTCGGACACAGATCAAAATAATCCTGCACGGCAAACAGCAGCATTGAAGAGGCAGCAGCAGTGTTAACAGCCACAATGCAGCCCTTGCTTGTGGAAATCTACAAAGTGTTTTAACATCTAATCGGTCTAGAGTCTAGACAGGCTAAGCGATTGAATGTGTAAGTACCAACTAACTTAGAATGTGAATGTGTACTTTGGGCAACTCAGTAGCTTAAATGGTTGAGTGTGTGCCCTGTGTACACAGGTTTGAATCCAACTCTGCCGCCCTTGGTGGGGAGAAAATAATAAGTCTATAGGTAAAAATTAAGTTTTTTGAAATGTTACTCAAAGTGGTAGGTTCACCCACTGGCTATAAAAGCCCTTATATAGTGATACTATTATTTCTTATTTCACCATTTTTATTCTACTTACTTCTGACACATAGCATTATGTCCTTCTTCAACTAAAAGACATGCACTCACTAAACAGTAATTATTTATCAATAAAGTAGCAGGTTTGAGTTTCTTGTTGCAAGAAAATAGGTAAAGTGGTTAACTCCCAGTAAGCAAAGGCACACCTTTCAACACAGGTTAAAATGCACTAAAGGTGCAAGAATGTTTTGTACCACAACAGTAACTGTAATCTATTAGAAACAACCGTAGAATTAGAGGGGAAGAACAGCATTACCAATGACTGTGTCACAGGTAACATTTAAACACTGTTTACTTCAACCATACTTAAAGCATGCTGGGAAACTTCACCCACCAACCCCCAACACTCTACAATACGATTGTCATTTTATAATTTATTCACTTCATTGTTCATTATTCATTTGAGTTGATTTACGATGAACTTTAATTGCTCTGACTGATATTGATTAATTAAATCAAATAACATGACAGCCCACAAAGAGTCAGTTGTGAAATCCGTTCTAGCCCTGGATCAGGTTAGTGTCCCAGCATAAGTTGCCAAAGTCACTAAGCTTGAACTATGCTGACATGCTTTATGGAACCAAATCAACAGGAAAATGAGTCAGACTGATGGAACCTGTTACTTATTTGTTAATCTTGCTTGATCTTGCCCGGATTATTACTATCAGTAAAGTTGATCAAGAGAAGCCTGACTAGCACTAGTGTTCAATCTAAAGTTAGCAGATAAACCTTTTGTTTTTTTAACTTTAAACTCTGTTTAGAGAATACGGGTGGGCAATATGATGATATCTGACGTGATACAGAACATTATCTTTATTAAACTCCAATGTGCAGAACTGTTTTGGGGCAACGTTTTGTTTTGTAATTTTGGTTTGGTTGTTGCATAAATGTGGTAAAGAATCATCATTTGTCAGATTCACTGGGTTAAAAATAGTTTTAGATTCAAGGAAATGCACTTATTCACTGTCGAGCAGAGAGTTAGATGAGAAATCCATACCACTCTCATGTCCCGCCATCCAATGTGAAACTGGAGCCAGCAGCCAGTAGTCACATAAACACCCATTATTTTCCTTTTATAGATATGAAAGTGGTATTGATCTTCTCATGTGACTCTTATAAGAACAAAAAGACAAAACAAAATGATCCATCTAGTCAAGTTTGAGACTATAAAACATTCTTTGATCACTACATCACTACAAACGCCTCCCAAGACTGGTCGCTCCACTCTGTTTATACCTGTTGTAAGTTCACACAAACGCACAAAGGCTATTTTTAAATTGTATCTACAAAGGAAGTAACTAATCTATGTATGCTTGGTTCAGTGACAGGACAGATGGTCACACCTCTCTGCCTGATTAAACCAGGTTATTTTTACTTCACATGGACACAGACTTATTGTCTGCATGTCTTCACCATTCTGCGTGGGTTTACATGTGTATGATTATGGGATCTGTCTGCCTTAAAGAAACTCTAAGCTATAAATAAAAAATCAATGATAAAAGCATCACAGTTCTCAGCCATAAATGGCAGAGCAGTGATGGCGAAGAAGGACAAAATGAAAATGTGAGGATTACCACTTTAATGCCGAAATTTCCTTTGTAATTTGTCAAGGAAGAGATGTGGGGTTGAAGGCTAGCACAGAGCCACAGAGGAGCACAGAGAGGATGTTTGGTCACAGGATGTTTATGTCAAGCAGGAAGAGAACCCGTTTTGTGGCAAGAGTTGTGTGTTTGAGTCTGATTGCCTGCTTTGGCTGTCCTTGGCTGATAAGTTGACCTTCAGCAGACGTGACTCCTTTGTGTTTTCCACCGTCTGATTACAGAAAAAAATCCCACTGCCTGGAAGACACACAACTTTACTTTGAGAGGTCTAATTTGTTATTGTGTGTCTGTAAATCTTACCTTATCCTCCCATTAGATCTACATGAATGGACCCCTTAACTTTATGCTAACAGTGAGGAATATTGTCACATATTCCCTGGTTTTAATCACTTTATCAAAGTGTAGTGATTATTGAGTTCTAGGAGATGTGTTGAGGAATAAAGAAAACACTAGAAATAAGAGGCTTCAAAGTATTAGATTCTTCCATCACTCAATTAATTTCTCTGTGATCTAGGGCTACAGCTAATCATGTTGACTAGCGATTCATCTGCTGATTATTTTCTTAGCTAATAATCTTGTCAATGGAATGTCAGGAAATTTTGGAAACTGCCTGTTATAAGTTTTCACGAGATCACGTCTTAAAATGTCTTGCTATAAGTGCAGAAACATTCAGTTAACAATGATAGAAAATGGAAAACAGCAGCAAATCCTCACTTTAGAAACTGGATGCTGTGGTATTTGTTCCTTTATCAAATCACTTAAAACAATTAGTTGTTTCTCAAAATAGTTGCAGGTTGATAACAACAAATCAGTTGTCAGTCGACTAGTTTGTGTATCGACTAATTATTCCAGCACTACTGTGAACTGTCTCAAACCATATTGGTAATCAATTTATTATTTAATTAATTTTTCAAGGAAATGTCTCCAAATGTCTCTTACATAAAGTTGATTTGATACGTGACGTTTGAGAAAAGACTTCGTCCATCCTTTTTGTCCTTTTGTCCTAATTTGTATATTTTACATTAATCTTTTTGCATAGCCCTTAAAGCAGACAACGGTCTTTATGCATATGGTTTGTTTTCGTGAGAAATACACATTTGAATCATTTGAATCCGGAACAAAAGGCGTAACAAAAGGACACTGTTGTGAAGATCGGAAGAGTTTTACCTTAAAATGCTGCACAGAAATGGTGTAAGACAGTAATTGTTATATCCCTCCCAAGACATACGATAAAAAAAAATGTTTTTCCTTGTACCTGTTTCAGGTCATACAGGAAAGCACCGCTCAAATACCCTTTTTGTAAAACCATGTCTCGTCACATTTTTGTTCTGTACGCACACTTACGGGATGTCACCAGGAACATAAAATGATGGTGTAGTCATCATCCTTAAATGCAGAGATTTACCTGCAAATACCAGCAGAGTCTTGATTCATTATCTGTGCCAGTCAGAAGTACCAGAACAAGAACAACATCAATTGTGCTGATGCCGGTTCATCATGCTGGGTGCCCTACTTACTGGAAGCTTCCAATCAGTATGTAGCTGTGGAATTAGGGAAGTGAGAATGTGCTGTCGGGTGCAGTGCCAGCAAGAGGTATCAACAGGTAGCAGTGATGCGGGTGTGGAGAAAAATTTCCACTCGGTTCAGTCACTGAGGGGGAATTCAGAGTGTCCGAGACTGGCTGATTTGAGTGGCATATGCTGGATGCCATCCAGCTGTGGTGGAAAGTAAAATCTGTGTCTGCAGATGTGCTCAGCTGAAAAAACCGCTGACTTCACTCTTTTCTGGATAAAAGTCAGCAACACACGCACGGACAGCACTCACACGTGGCCCTTATTCAGCAGTGCTGTGGTTTGGCCTTCCTGCTGTCTGTATTATGATATCATGGTTTGTGTTAGTCAGACTGCACGAGCTGAGCTTGTAAAAGCTGATGTTGACATTCACTGTGTGGATACACACCTCGCTCTGCTCCAGCAGCAGCAACACACAACACTGTGTCTGACTTGAATGTATACAGATGGTGTAGAGTCAAGGTTCGGGTGAGACAGCAGTAGTGATCTGATCTCGACAGTCTTGGGAAGCCTGTAGGTCCTGATAAGGAGGTCCACAACAAAACTTATCAGGAATAAGATGTCGTTGTTTTCCACTGAAACTAAAGGACCTTGAAATAGAAAGCAAGTAGACAAACACACAACTGAATACTGACACATCAACAACACAGGCTACCAATAAACCCAACATTAGGGTGGGACTGAAGATAAATGTTTACCAGTCAGTGTGATCTATGGACCTTTTATATGGTGCTGCTATCTGAGGGTAGTATTTGATTATACTGCAGATATTAAACAAACACAGGAGTGGCAGTTCGCTTCCTTGATACATAAAAATGTCTGCTCACAGACCTAATTAGCGATTCAGAGATTGTCAGCAGGGTTTCTGAGTTCTTTAGTACATGTCCAGCGGGCAAAGGTTTAGGCTCTGTGGTCTTGTGCTGCTGTGATTTCCCGCTGCTTCTGCAGCCCAGCAAAAAAACTGACATTACGGTTTTCTTTTCTGGGGCATGAAAAACTACAGGATTTTTCACTGGATAACTTGCATAGCTCTGTTTGGAATGAATTTGTCATTCTAAAATGATTTGGTCAGTTTGTAGAATTGTGCATTTAATCAAACACTAAAAGTGGGCCCTTTGTTTGATGAACTGAACAAGAATAATTGTGATTGATGGTTGTGTGTATGCGGTGTGTGCAGAACAGAGTTAAATTAAAAAATAACGATAAACAAACCCATGTGAAATAACCTGCCCGTGTCCTCCTCTTCTCTTCAGACCGAGTCCTGGAGAAGGCCATGCACAAGTGTGTCCTGAAGCCCCTGAGGCCTGTGGTGAGCGTGGCCCTGCAGGAGTTCCAAGTGCGCAGCGGGGCATGGCAGGAGCTGAAGGAGAACCTGTCATTAGCAAAGGCCCGGCAGCCACAGGAAATGGGTGTTGCTGACGCTCTGCCCCCGGACCCTGTGGCCGTAGAGAAGATCAAGCACAAGTTCCACACCATGAGTAAATTGTACTCCCCTGAGAAAAAGGTGACCATGCTACTGAGAGTCTGCAAACTCATCTACACCATCATGGAGGACAATTCAGGTGAATGTTGTATCAGTTATCTGCAAGAAAAAAAGATGACAGATAAATAATCCTTAAATGAACTAATAGAGATGAAGATCTGTAAAAAGTACCAAATTAAGAAATTAAAAGCCTGAGAGCTCACCTTCTTGCTCCGTCTGCCTCACAGGTCGTCTGTATGGTGCTGATGACTTCCTGCCCATGTTGACATATGTGTTGGCCCAGTGCGACATGCCCCAGCTGGACAATGAGATCCTGTACATGATGGAGCTGCTGGATCCCGCACTGCTCCATGGAGAAGGTCCGTTCATCTGAACTGCAGAGCCTCCACCATAAACACTATAAACAACCCACACTCTGAACAAAATGCAAAATACTTTTGGAACTACACAAACTAAGACAAGATGATTTGCCTTTAACGATCTTTTTACATTTACTCAACCCTCTGCCTCTCTGTGTTCATGAGCAGGTGGCTACTACCTGACCAGCGCCTACGGAGCTATGTCCCTGATCAGGAACTTCCAGGAGGAGCAGGCAGCCCGAGTGCTGAGCTCTGAAACCAGAGACACGCTCCACCAGTGGCACCGCCGACGCACCACCCAGCGCTCTGCCCCGTCTATTGATGACTTCCAGGTAAAAAACGGGCCCCTTCAAATGTCTTCTTCAATCAATAGTAATTTTAAAAAGTATCAGTAGATCATGGATCAACTGGAGTACTGGTCTGATTTTTTTTCTTTTTAAATCTGATTCAAACAAACTACTTTGCAGTTACAAGTTACTGATGCAGCTTGCAATCTGCAAAGTAACTTGTAAGTGTCCCCACATAGTAAAGAAAGTGCTCAGTGTGTGACAGAGCCGCATTATTTATCTAATCGTCTTTTTCTTTTTTTTTCAGAACTACCTACGGGTGGCGCTGCAGGAGCTGGACAGTGGCTGTACAGCCAAAACCCTGCAGGTCCAGCCTTACAGCACTGTGGAGGAGGTGTGTCAGCTGTGCGCCTACAAGTTTAAAGTGTCAGACCCTGAGAACTACGGCCTGTTCCTGGTTATGGAAGGCAGCAGCCAGCAGCTGGCACTGGACACCCACCCTCAGAAGATCAAGGCAGAGCTCCACAGCCGCTCGCAGGCCACTCCCTTCCACTTTGTCTTCCGGCGCGTGGCCAACAGCAACGCCTTATCATCGGCTCTCCCTGATCCTACACCCAACCTCAACAACCTCACTGTGACCTCTGACCCCCAGGCCAACCTGAATGACCTCAGCACAGACCCGTCAGCCCCATCCCCCCAACCCACTCCAGGCTCAGGCCTCAGTCCTGCTCTGAGCCTCAGCCTGCCGCCAAGCCACCACAACGGCAACACAATATCTGTGTGACTGCAGCAGGGGGACCGGCTGAGAGTTTGAACAGCGTCTTTGTCAACCAGCTGCGGCACTGTGGCCCATTATCTCTAACAAACATGCCTGCATGAGACTTCAAAGAATAAGCATGTTGACAGTTGGGGAAAAAAAGATGTGTCGAGCCAGTCTTTACAAAGCCTGACTTCTCCTTTCGATGACACGTGTGTCTCAGTGAACATCCGCCTGCTGGAAAGTTTTGTCTGACAAACACATCTGAAAGAGGAAAAGAAGAAAGCAGGAAAGGAAGTGAGAGAACTGGAGTTTGTTTGTATCCTTCCTTGGCTCTAGCTTGGCATCAGAGCAACACTTTACAGGACACAGCTCTCAAAGTCTAAACACACTCCACGTCGGACATGAAGTAAAGTGTAAAGAGCACATGAACACTAGATTGTGTTCGGCGTCCTTCAGGTGCTGATTCAAGGGGAGCTGTTGTTGTCGTTACCTTTAGAGGGAAATCACATCTCAGATACATGTGAGACCAATCGTCGATCAATCACTTTAAATATACAGCAGATAGTTTATTTTGGTGATAGGTTTAACTATGATTTATTTGTTACAGTTGCTGGTAAACTGTGACACAATGTTGTTTGTTTTTTGAAACTGTTAATCCTTGATATGTTTTGATGGTTTGGTGACACCCAGTGGCGGGTGGTGCATATAACAATGTTATATTTTATATTTAAATCTGTTTGAGAACATTAGTGGCTTCAGGTGTGAATCAGTACTCCTGACGGACAAAATTAATTCAGAAGAAAAATAAGAGGAAAAAGATACCTTAACTAAATTGGAAGATAATCCAATTACTGTATTTCTTCATCAAATTAATCAAACACTGTGCACAAGAGTGGGTATTTGCAGGTAGACCCCAACATGCTCAGTTCAGGGTAGTAACCTATGTATACATGTAAAGTGGCATTTTGATAAAATAATCTCAAGGATTAACATTTTAAAAATTTGTAAAATACTGTAGCAATTTGTAAAATATTCTTGCATGTAGTTTAAGTGTGTTGTTCGAAACAGGCAGGTCTGCTAGTGTTTAAAATGTAACATTCATTTATATATTTACTGATTATCCTGGTGATAAGATATATGATTTGATATCTTACTTGATCGATTTTGCTTGTTAAAGGGCATCTTTTCCATTCAGAATGACGATATGTGATTGAGGGACAACTATGGCTGGCTGCCATATCATAATTATCGACAAGTCTCTGTAACAGTGACAAATAAGAAATGTTTTTATGTTGGTTAAAAAAAAAAAAAAGAAAGAAAAAACGCATATGTGGACTTGAAAGCTGGTCTGAGGTCACACAGTGAAACATGCTGTATGGCTCTTGGAGATATTTGGAAAGACAGAGATATGTGAGGCTACAGTGAACAGGAGACTAAATGTTACTGAGAAGGGCACACAAATATAGTTCTCATCAGTGTTGAGTTTGGTACTGTCACTCACAATAAATACTTGAAATGTTCTTGTGAAATGTGCAGGTTTTAGCAGTTGGAAAATCAAACTGATAAGCTGTTTATTGTGTATTGAATAATAACACATTCATTCATTCATTCATTCATTCCTGTATTATGTCATCAGTGTCTGAGTGAGGCTGGTTGAGGGGGAACTGAAAAGTGATGTAGCTGAAGGAAACCTGAGAGCTTTTTTGTGAGGCAGTAAAGTAGCATTAACGCCATACATCATCTGTATGTAACATTTACCATGGACGTATATCCTGTGCCATGTATTTTCCAAGTATGAATTCACTCGTACTGACGTAACTGTTAATCTAACTTTGTTTTATGGAGGAAAGTGAGTGTTTATGTGTCTCTGTGCAGGGATTTTTCACAGAATAACTCTTCTATGTCTAAACTATTCTTTGTGGTGAAAGAAATCGGTCATTTAATGATATCATGAACATTCTTCTGCACTTAATAAATGTTGAAAATGTTATTAAATGCCTGGCTTCATGTTTGTATTTGATGAAAGGGGTTGTGTTAAGCCCTGTTGTAGCAGACCTTCAGCACTAGAGGGTGCTCACGCCTTATATTTTCATACCAGCACCAGTGGTTCAGAGTGCTGCCTTACTATCATCCGTCATCTTGGGTGTCAATGAGTAACAGATCGGAGTCTGATGCAACATAAAACACTTATCCACATGACATCAACTAGTTACGAAATGCATTGGGAGCACCGTCTATCAAATCACTGCAAAACAGAACAAATGGAACTTGCATTAAATTAGAATTTTTCTGTTCCACTACCCACCACTCAAAGTGCCACAATCATCTTTAATAATTTACTCTTACCTTGACCTTTGCAGGGACGACCCACTGAGACAGACAGTCTCTTTTCCAGGGGTGGCCTGCAACATCATGCAAAAAGGAAATCGACAGATACATATTTACATACACATTCTTGAGCATGCATACATGCAGTACAAGCTTATAACTCAATACATCTGTGCACCATTAAAAACAACTGCAAACTTGGCCTTACATTGAAAGTTACTCCACATAATGGGTGCAGCAATACTGAAGGCAGCCTTCCCATATTCTGTCTGAATACCTTGGTGCTTTTAGTGTGATCCAGTATGGAAATCTAGTTGCATGTCACAGGTTATTGGTTGATGATACATTATTCAGGTACACAGGATGTTTAACAACTAGTGCTTTAAGAATAAAAAGTATACTGTGTTGTGTCCTCCTCTGCCCCAGAGAGGGCCTACCAACAGCTCTACACAGGACACAGTGGAGTGTTTAATCCCAGCACCTGCAATAAAATGCAGTGCAGTATGACAGATAGCATCCACTGGCTTAGAGACTTAGGCTGGTGCATGAAAATAAAGTGTATCGCCATGGTCCAATGCTGGCAATATTGTTGCCCGCAAAATCTTGAGATATAAAATATTTAGGAAAACATGGCAGGTTGTATTCCTATAAAGAAAACCAATTCTAGGTTTAAGTTTGCCCATTCATTTTCAAATATGTGACCTAAAAGACAAAATTGTGATCTAGCCAAACACCTAAGTACTTACACTGCACTTACCTGTTCAATATTTACATTGTATACAGTAGACAACTGTATATTTTTGAGTTCAATGTCTGTTCTTGCAAATATCATATACATTGTCTCATTTTGAGGAATTTAATCATAGTTTTCTTATAAAAACTGACTGTTGACAGTATTGGAGGCCTTAGATAAGTCAATGAAGAGGGCTGCACAGTCCTGCCCTTTGATGATCATCCTCAAATCACAAATTTCGCAACCAGCTTGTCAGGTAGAAAATCAAAGTTAGATAACTTCCTGTTCCCAAATTCTGTTAAAACTGACATATTGGTCATTGGGCTCAATAACTTTTGTCATTTTAGTTTACTGTTATTACTCAAAGTACAACAGTCAACAATCCTGGTGTTACATTTGATCCTACCCTTTTTTTTAATCAGCACATTACAGAAATTACGAAGATGACATTTTTTTTTTCACTGAAGCAACATGGACAGAGGACAGAAGGGGTCATCTGAGAACCTTTTCCAACCAATGTCTTCATGTTTATGACACTTGAATAGAAGTATTAATATACTCATTCCATATTAACTGGTAAATATGAAGGTAGTGGTCAGCCCCCATAGGTATGTTTTTGCATGCATGTGTGAGTTTGTGGGTCCAACACAAAAACGCACTGTATGACAACACTTGTGTTACCTTAAGCAAAGACAACTTTATTAATGCTCAGGTAGCAAAATGATCTCTAAAATTACATTTGAAACATCTAAACACAAAGTAAACCATTCTGTTGAAAAGTTCCTTGTGTAGAAAGAGGTAAAGCTTGGACACGTAGAGAAACGCATCGTCTGCAAACACTCACTCTCCATCTCTTACATCCTATGCTAGCCACAAGCATGCAGTCATCTAGGATATCCAGTTCAAACTAAATCCAGTGCCGTCAGAAAACTCATTGGACTGTCATCCCAAAGTACATGAAGATTTACCATAAATAATTTATTATATTGAAATATCTCCATGCGAGTAAACAAAGGACAATAGTTTCAGAGGTCTCAAAACACATCAAAACAAAGGGGAGTACGAGGGAGACCTAGGATCTATGAAAATATATTCAACAGATATACAGATTGAGACAAAAAATATATAATACATTTACACCTATCTATATACATATGTACATCAGCAATATCACCCATGTGAATATCACAAATTATTTAGAAATCTCCTCTACAAGACGACTCTTTTCAAAACATGAGCGCCTTCATGTAGTTTGGTTAGTTTTAAAGACATGGTGCCCTATGTTTAGGTGTAAGTTACTTGCAGTGAATAGCAGCACAGAACGTATTGAACCAAATAATCTGTAGAATCAGTTGTTAAATGGTAAAGTGCATGATATCTTCTGATATATACGATAAACTGAAAAAATGCCCTGGGTCAAAAAGATACTGATCATACTTCAAAAAAGGATGACATATGCCTCGTAATGACTATTCATCAGCAGTCAGCATATTGCATGGTGTAGAGTAAATATATGTGGGCAGAACAGAGCTTGTGGCAAGTGATTCACTGGTTGAGCCAGGATGCTGCAATACAAATTTTTAAAGATCCACTTCTTATTTGTATAAAATACATCAGCTGTTGTTTTTAAAATAGAGTGTGTGGACCAACAATCATCAGCATTTTGGGAATGGTGACAGATACAAAAATATCGGTTAACACTTTAATTCATTGGTCACATTGTTTCCTAACAATTTCCTGGAAAGAAATTAAAACAGAGACAGAGAGCAACTTCCAATCAATTAACTGCTGACTTGACCGAGTCATTGCACAGCAGGTTGGATGAAAAGGTAAATATGCAAAATTGTCAATAATTTAATACGTTGAATTAAGCTCCCGATTCAAAATAAATATTCATTTGGGTTTAATGGATCTACAGGAGGTTTTCACACTATAAATAGTTCTGTGATTTTACATTGCTCAAATTACGGGATAGTAAGACTAAATCATGATATGTATCTTACAATATAGTCAAACAATTTGAAATAAATTACTTACATTCTCATAATTGTGACCTGACATCTCATGATTTTGACTTTGAATCAAAGTTTTCATTTGCATTCACAACATTTTATTATGTCACCATTTTAATTTAAATAACTTACCACCTCATAATGCTGAAACAGTTAAGTCTTAGAATTTTGACTTCAGTCAAACATTTGACTTAGAATCTCATTACTTTTAGTAAACATAATTATTTTTAGTTTTGTCACTCGTTTAACGTTAATGTTTTTTTTACATGAACTAAATTCTTTGTATACTGTCTCATACATTATTACAATTTTACCTAGAAAACACAGTTCTTTCAGGGAAATTAGAGGACCATTAATCAAATGTTTTTACTGAGGTGCAGCAACATTTCTACCCTGATATGACACGCCTGTGATAAAGACGGTTATTACCTCAGATTCTAAATATCAAGGTCACCCTCATGAGAGACATTAAAGCCAGAATCTACAGTATCAGATAATAATCCAAACAGTACAGTTTACTAGGACTATAAATATGCTGTGAGGCAGAACAGGCTGATGATGGTTGTCGAGCTCTGTGTGTTAATAACAGTCCTGTTTTGATTGTTTGTATAGTCATGGATAAATACTTTCATAAAGAGTGACGAGCTGTGCCACATATTGAGAGACAGCATTTACAACTTGAATACATCTACTTAAACTATTATAAATGTGTCTTTGATCAATAAACCGGCATATTTACACATTTGTAAGCTTACAGTTATTGCATTACAGAAGATTCAAAACACATTTAAACCCTGTTTTCCGGTGATAGCACAAAGTACTCTGCCTGTGTCTCTGAAAGAAATAAATATGTTAGATATGTATATGTATATGTATGTATATATGTATATATATACATACATCAATTAATGTTTAACAATCGAAAGACAGTATCGCCCAGATTTAATAATACTGATCAATAAATTAAAGTTCACCTGAAACAAATCAGACATGTCTTCCCTCAATGAAGAAAAGAAAAGAAAAGAAAAAAAATGACTGGGGCGCCTGACATTTCAAATGAAGGTATCTGGAGGAACAGCTGACATTTTGATGGACGCTGTGTGAGAATCAACAGGCCCTGACAGACGAGCGCTCGCTGGAAGTCTTTGAGAAATAGCATGACGTCGCTGGCTCTGCCTCGCCTCCGTAGTGGAATAAAAATCACCTGTTGGGTTCACGAACCACATTGCACATGCTCTAAAAACTAGTAGGAATATTTAAGTACCACAAACCTACCATATATGGACAAGTCTAGACAGTAGGTATTACAAAATACAAAGAACTCCTGGATAAAAATAAAGTCGACACCCCAACGTTAAAGTATCTGCGCTGGGATAAAAAGTACTGATGCACTATATTGCATCTTTACTCCTACAATACTACCACGTAGACACCTCGCCTCCTCTTTGGGAACATTGGGGGGGGGGGGATAGGACATCCATCCACCACAGAGGAAATATCTCATCCAACTTGCTCGGCTGCTGTTTTAAAATAATGCCACCACTGTTTTGATGCTATTTGGTCCGTGTCTTTGAGAAGAGAGAAAGCAGCGTCCCGTCTCACCACAACACTGACCCCGCCCCCCCCAACCACCAAAAAACCCCCACAACCTTTAAAACCTCAATATGCAAATCTCATACAAACCTGCGTCATTTCACAAGGATGCTATCCTTATAATCAGCACGCATTAGGAGGAGGAACAGTTGCAGTCTCCCTGCGTAGCTAGTTTAAGCTCTTCAGTGCAAGTTCAATTTGTGTGTGTGTTTATTTTTTAAAACATCCAGACACACCTGGTAACTAAATCGAGTCATGAACGAACTCAACCCTTCAGAGGAAATTGTGCTTGTTTGTACACAAGTGGTCGTCTGAAAAGATCTTAGGTGTGGATTTCAGCGACACTGGGTCCCATAAATTAAACCTGCGCCGGTGTTTTTTCGTGACCTCCAGCTCCGGCGGAGAAATGTGCGTAAGACGCGAATAAATAATAAATATGACATCTGGGTCATACACAGGTGTGCTATTTACAAAAGGACTCTCCATAAAGCTAACGTAAAGCTAATTAATCTCCATTACAAAACACAGAAGCTACAGCTGTGAGGCTATTGAAGTCAATTTCTAAAAAAGGTGACTGAATAATGCCCTGGTTTTCTCTCTGTGTACGTGCGTGTGTGTGTGTATATGTGTGGGTCATCACATAATTGGAAAACACTCTACAGATCACATAATGGAAATATAAAAAGTCCTACAATGGGAGTTTGAAAAATGTGCTCATCTGCATAACAGATTATGTTTTGTGCCTCAAGACTCCAACTTGTGGCCCTAATTCTATTTACCATGACAAATTTCCATTATCTGTACCACAGCGCTAAAACTACACCCTCCCACCCGTTTACATCATTGCTTTTATCGTTATTACTCTCAGCTAGAAGAACTAAAGGACCTGCCTTTCCTCTCAGGAGAGGATCGCAGCTAGTAAACATTGAAAACGTACACACCTAAACACGGGGAGTTTCAAGCAGGAGTCGGACAAAGTTCCTTTGTTGTCGCGGTCGCTGTCCTCAGTGCTGTCCCAGCTTGTAAACAAGTCAGTGATTTCCATCCCTGCTCCTGAACTCAGTCCCACACTCTGGTCCGGACCTGAACACCAGAGTAGCTCCATATTGCACTCAGCAGAAAGACGGGCATAAAAATGGGCAAAAAAAAAAAAAAGAGTGGAGTGGGATCTCCTCTCACAGAAGAGTGTCAATCAGACCAGTGTCAAATGGCATTTGCCCTAAACTTAGAAATATACTTTCTGGTTCTCGTCACCATGTACAGCATTTAATACGTTGCTTGGAATCCCTTTGCAAAACACCATTTCTAGAGTGAGTGCGTGTGCACGTATGTACATCAGTGTGTGTGTGGGCGCGCGTGCGTCTCAGTCATCCCGGCAGGTCGGCAGGTTGACGAAGGTGAAGATGTTGTACTCGATGAGGCAGGAGAAGCACAGGAAGACGGAGTAGAGGAGGAGACAGGTGAAACCCAGACGCTTGTCCAACGTCCACTTGTTCAGGTGAACTCCCAGTACCTGGACAGACAGACAGACAGGGAGGGAGTGAGACAGGTGAGTCGAGAGACAGGCAGGTAAACAGATCAATGGACAGTCTGAGTATAAAAACAAAAACACATGGAGAGAACGCAGACCATCCTGCTTATGTGCCGACACATTCTGTTGTATACTCACAGTTATAAACACAGATGCGAGCAGGAGCCCCACAGAGAAGATCAGTCCTTTGCTGTTGAGCTTGATCTGCGACAAGATAGCGTGCGAGACATCACAATTAAAAAGAAAGGAAGTGGAAAAAAAGAACAAAAGACATTTTGGCAACTATTCTTTGATCACACTGCGAAACGTAACGCTGCTCTGATGCTTCTCCTTTCAGGACCACAGCTGGCACATCTTGCAGCACTGACACGTCTCCGCAATCAATCCCTTATGCCAGCAGCAGGGTATTGTTCTCAAGCTTGTTCAACAACTTTTAATGATTTTTGCAAAATAAAAACAAATCTGGCGATGAGCACTTTGTTGCATGGAAGCTCATTTCTTTGTGTTTATCATTTGAGATGCGCAGTATAAAACCCAGCTGATCTCTTTATCACAGCAGTAAGTCAGCAACTAATTCCACACTTACACTCTCTACCCCCCCTACACACACACTTATTACCACATTATCTCCATGACAGCCTCTGTTCATGCTTATTTCTCTTTTCTGTTGTTATCATAAAGTCTCACTTACTTGATCAGCAGCTGCGTTTCATCACCGCAGAAAACTCAAATTTAAAAACTTCTGTTAAAAAATCTGACGTGTATCTTATGTGTTCAGCTTCTGACTGAGTGTACAGACACTGTTAACCGCAACTCCGCCATGTTTGTTCCTGTACACTGTGGTACTGATTTAACAGTAAAAGATGATTGTGTCCGAATGCTGGGGTGACTGTGTATTGAACCAAGAAATAACATCAAACTCTGACTCAGTGTCCTTGATCCAAGCTGTGGACTGTAAGATGTGATCATCTGCAATCATGTTATCATGTTATATTATAAAGTTGGATGTTCTAAGTGGTCACAAATTTGTTTACAGAAAGGGAATTTTTCAAATAACTAGTAAAAATAATATGGTCATTGCTATGCTATGTGTATTCCATTTGTCATGAATGTTTTCCCCATTATTGACCCCTATTTTTTTCTTTTTTCTTAAAGGGCAACACCGCTAATTTACTAACTGCTCATTTACAAAAGTGTGTTTACAGGCCTTAGAGACCTTAAGGAGAGTTTGAAGTCTTTTGTGGCTCCAGAGGAGGCTGCATGTAACCCAATATTATTCCCTCCAGTGATGTCACTCAGTGGCACTGTGGGTAATATAGGCTCCAGGTTTAAAAAAGCAGTCCACTGGTCTGGCATTGCACTCCACTGTTGGGCTCATTATGGACAGTTTCAAACAAACGATCGATATCGATACAGAAGAACCAGAGATATCACCATTTTTGTTCCACACCTTCTTTTCCCTTTACAAACCTGTTGCCTACATTGCCCACGATGCAACTTAGCCACTGAGTGACATTTCTGGAGGAATTCAGTGGATTGCATGCAGCTTCCTCTGAAGCCACAAAGGGCTTTATTCTACTTTTTTCACATATGCAGTAAGCCTCCCCAAGACCTGTAAACACACTTTAATGTGCAGAATTTGTGCAATAACCCTTTAATTCCATTTGGCATACAAGTGTTTTGAGTTCTGACACTACAAAAACCATCATGCCTCAGATGATGCAAAGTGCTGGAAATACATGGGAAGATAAAACCACATAAATTACTGCTGAAACAGAAAAAAAAGTCACGGTGCGACCCTGAGATGATGGAGTGTTCAGTACATTGAGGATGTGCTACTTACATCAGAGCCATAGCTGATCGCCAGGGTCTTCAAGGCCCAGGGGAGTCCAAGCCCCACCAAGATGTCAAACACGTTACTGCCGATGGAGTTGGACACCGCCATGTCTCCCATTCCTGAACAGCCACACAGAGACGGTGTTGTAAAACAGCAGAAACACAGAGGACAGGAAAAGAAAGTTACTTAGGGGGCATGAAAGGAAAAGTGAGTGGGCAACAAGGAGACAGGAAGGTAGGCTGGGTGTGTGGCGTTCGTTCGAGGGTGGGGTGGGATGCTACTGGGTGGGACAGAGGTGGGTTGATACAGATGAGATCAGTGGAGCAATCTGTCCCCCCCTCCCCAAAAAACAACGTTGTCGCGATGAAGAGCAGCTACAAAGTGAACAATGGACGACCAAACTGCGGAGGCGAGGGTGCACCTCTCAGCCAGCCGCCGCATGCAGACAGACAGAACTGTTTAAATATTTGATGACAGGAGCAAGAATAAACACAGATGAAAGGGTGGAGGGAGGGACCCCATTGGGCTGTCTTTCCCTCACCAACCCCCCCTTCTTTTACAGCCTCGCCACGGGTACAGAAGAGGGACAGCTGAAAAAGATGACAGGCCTGCAATCTTAACCCACCCCAACTGCCACCCCCGCGTCAGCCCACCTCTATCTCTGTCATCTCCTCCCCTCTTTGATTGTGGCTTCACTTTGAGTCTGCTGTTTGCCCTCCCATCAGACCGTAGGTGTGTGTGTTTGTGTCAAATAATAGGCCTAGCAATCTGCCATTGTGTGGGTGTGTGTGTGTGTGTGCACGCAATTACCTTGTCGTGCCACTATTAGGCTTGCCATGCAGTCTGGGACGCTGGTGCCGGCTGCCAGGAAGGTGATGCCCATGATGACATCTGGGATACCAAGTGTAAAACCTATCACAGTCACCTAACCGGAAAGGAAAAGACAGACGGACTGTGACTACTTGTACTTTGGCCCGTGTCCTTGTGTGTCCTCACTGCACACGTGAGATAAACAAAACAGGAGCCCACTCCAAAAAAAAGAAAAACGTTGGTGTTGCTTTGTGTGCAGCGAATCTGTGAATAAGCCACAGTTAACGGGGCTAGCTTGTTACCTGTTGATAATTCTTGTTAATGTTTTCAAATAAATTTCAAATAAAATTCTAACATATTTATCAAGCTTTATAGAATATTTTTTCATATATAAAATACCCCAAAAAATGTCCCTAGACTACAATATGTCTTCTATGATCATACACAATGTAATAGCATGTGTGTCATGTAATGTAATAGCAATAGCACCACTGCTGCCAACTGTTATCCCTTATAACTCTTTTAATGTTTATTAATTTTCTAAAACTTTTTTAGCATTCCTCAGGGCTGCTACAGAGTAGAATATAGCTGATATTAATTTTGTTTGTAGTTTCTCCTGTATGTTTTCTTGCTGCGATTGGCAATTTGCTACTAAATTATGTATTTCCTCTGCACACCTTCCTTCATACTCCAAGGACACATGCTAATTTTGTATATTAACTGCTGCCGTGGATATTAAAGATGAAGGAAAACCACAGGCTGCAGCAGAGTTGCATTATCTACATCTCTGTCATCTCTGTTTGCATCCCCTTCTTTTTTTCCCCCTCCCCTTCACTCACCATCCACACCATGATGTACGAGAAGCCGGCGATCCACAGGGTGGAGCATGCGAAGGACAGCAAGAACCAGTTGTCCCAGCGAGGTGTGGAGCAGTTAGGGACGGTGAAGTACAGCAGCAGACACAGAGGCCAGGCCAGCAGCCACTTCAGCTTGTTACACACACCGGCTGCAAACACACACATGAAAAGACAGCGTCAAGACTGAGATGGACTGCGTGGAGGGAAGACGGGTAGAAAAGACAGACTATTATGTCCTCGTGAAACATGTTTCCTTTATGACATATGACATTAAACACTTTTGAGTTATGCTAAGGATTTCCTCTAAAACTGACAATAAACACAGTCAGTTAACTCTTGCATCATCTTGCAGATGACCCTCAGAGTTGTGGTTCTGCTTTTGTTCAGCTAATTTAAAATCACATGGTTTGTGTTTTTATCTAAATTCAGATCAAATCAATCCAACTTATACTGATGAAATTTGTGTTTCACTCTTTTTATGTAATACTTGAAGCAAAGATAGCCTTTAGCTGTGTTTGAAATGTGCCAGTGTGTGAGGATTGTACTGCTGGATGGAGACTGTCGCTCTGATGGAGCAAGTGGAAACACCCTGAATAAAATGAAGGCTAACTGAGAACCATACTAAAAGCACCAAATAGCTCTGTACGCAGATGACGTAATTATGTTTCGCTTCAGTCTGGAATGAACCCTGCCTACCTCACTTCACCTGATAAGTACGTTTGGCATCTTTTCAGGTTGCATAATAAACAACAGCAAATCTGTACTAATGTTTATGGCAGAGAACGAGGGGCTTAACCCTCCAAATATCAAAACTGGGATACACTTCCCTGGGCGTTAATATCACCCTCTCTACTGACCAAATCAAACCAGCTAATCACAACCCCCTCTCAGATGCAGTTGTGCAGCTTATCATTTGGTGGCAGGCAGTGCAATGGTTTGTAGCTCACCGCCCCCCCCATCTATCTACTCTATAAGACATCACTTTAAAACATTCAGAAGCCAAGGGACGTGTGTCTTTATTATACAATCTGTTTGTGAGCAAGTGCAAAGAATCTTCAAAAAGTATTCTGCAGGCTTTGAGAACAGATTTGAAAGAGGATGTAACCAAGGAGGAATGGTGAGAGGGTTGCTCCTGAGCTCAAACACAAGAAGTAAACACACTCCTGCACCACCTTAACCCAAATATTCCAGAAACATGCCTCAAATATAATCACCAGAAGGGGTCTAAAGATGGCACGTATGGAAACCAATTCTTGCTAATCACCAGTCAAGCGCAGTGACAGCAATCACTCCTGAGAAGAAAGCAATTCATATTTCGAGAGATGTTCAACTATTTCTATAAACAGAAGTGACACAAACACATTTACACGGATGCAACTTCAGCAGCTACCTGGACACTGGTGGGGAACGAAGGGTCCCTCCCCTTCCTCCTCTTCTTCTTCCTCGTCATTTTCGTTGTTCTCATTGTCCTCGTTCTCCGTCTCGTTGCCCGCCTCATCCTGGCGAGCGCCCCGCTCGACCCCAGACAGCCCATTTTCTACGCCTCGCCTACTTCCTCCTTTCGCAGTAACATCGGAGTCGCCATTGGTCAGAGTCCGCGTGTTGATTAGGCGCTGTCTCTGTATCACACACAGTTAGACACACATACTGATGGAATTAGCCTGATTAAACCTTGAACACTTAATTACCTTTATAGTACAGAACATTATTAAAAACACAAAAAATTGAGAGCATAAAAAATAATATTTATTTGTTTATTTGATGGGAATGTTGCAAAATCTACTTAGTTTTATCAGAGTTAGCTATAAGCTAATGAACAGTAAGTTGCTGTCGGGCACTTAGGATGCTAAAAAACTCACAAAACCTGGTTCACCTGACTTAAGTAGCACAAAATGATATCTGGTATGAGTTTCAGGATTGCGTGACTCAACAGGGCCTCCGACAAAATTTTAAAAAAGACAAAACATGTCACAATTTAACAGTCACTTAGTGACTTACACCAAACAGGAAGTCAGCCCCTTTGAATTTAGAATTAATTTGAGGACGACTACAAGTAAGTGAGGTTTTTGTATTCCTATGTAAAATAGCAAATGAGACAGATCATGTTGAAGTAGCAAGTTTCTACATCATGTCTTGACAACTTGATGAGAAAAGGATAAAAACACTCTACAACTGTCAGTAGCGGAGCTGATTTGTAGGCTGGGGCCTCAGTGCAGCAGCTGATTACCTCGTTAATGGGGCTGTCTAGAACGCTTTTCCCTGCCTGCACAAAAACACACTGCATTCTGCTTCAAATTGGAAATGGCAGCGATCTTATTTTCAATCAAAAGCCGAGCTGTGGTACGCCTATGCGCCAGTTGCGGTAAACCCCCTCACCTCGGTGATGAGCATCCGGGAGGCCATGGTGAGGCGGGTTCTGGGGGAGAAGTGGCTGGTGATCATGATCCTCATGCCGGCCTCGGAGAAGGTCAGCTGGTGGGGGTACGCAGACAGCAGCTCATCTACCATCAGCACCGACGGTTTCCTGTGGTGGTTTGCTGTACGACACACACACACACACACACACACACACACACACACACACACACACACACACACACACACACACACACACACACACACACACACTTAATCACACAATGCACATGACTGCAAGAGAAACCATCCATTTACTGCATTTCATAGCTTGTAATATCTGTGCTCTGGCATCCATGGCACACAATAAAATCCCATGTTAACAATATAACATTAATGAAAATAAAAAATACATAAATTCACATTAAAATTCTACTTAATAATGAAATTTAGTTGAGAGTTTGTTACATGTGACGAGGCTGCAGAGGAAGGACGGGAACTTTGAGTCCTGCATCTCTCTCTCTTACAATTTTAACTACTTGCAACAATGAACTTGCAAAGAAGCAAATTAAATATATAACATACATGACAAAAAGGGTTTGAACTAAACACTGAGAAGTGGGGATATGGCGCCCCCTGTCGTCGTTGCAGGAATAGTTCTTTTGATAAACCATTACGCTCACTTTTTTGTCTTATTGTTACCAAGACGGAGCTGTAAAAAATATGTTTACTTACCTAGTTGTTAGGCAAACAGATGTCAAATGTAAAATATGTGTTGTTTAAGACCGGTGTTAGGATCGATTTGTGGACGAGGTAGCGATCACCTGTTGATTCCCAGAATACTAAAAAAGTTTACCTTTCTTAAGTAGAACTGCAGTCGCATCACAGCCGTCATCTAGTTCAGCGTTACTGGCCGCGCCGTTTCTCAAAGTGGACGAGTTCTTCTTCTGCCTCTCCAGAAAACGAACAATGTAGGAGTTCATCCTGAAAACAGACGTGGGTAAAATCCAGTTCAGTTCTAATATTCATGTTTTGTTTTACTGAGCTGCTGCGGGGCTGCTGCGGGGCCCGACTGCACTCCACATAAAATCAATGTTTCAATTATTTATCCGCCATTTCTATTTAATGCGGTCTTCGTTTTTTCTTAAGTCTTCTATCAGCACTAAATACCACCATTTTTACCCAGGCCACAGAGAGCACTCACAACCGGCCGGCTGCAAGATGCACATTATTGTCGGTCTCTGACTTCGTGTCCTCATCATTATTATAGTTTGATACTCAAACACAGAAAGGTGTTCAGTGAACTGACTCTGAAAGTGCCAAGACATTGTTTCAAGAAACAAAAAATAAACAAAACAATATTGTATTTATAATTTGGCCATGGTGTAGGTGGCATAATGTAACCTGTCTAGGTGGTCTGGCTATCCTCTCTCGAGAAAAGCCATCACATGTCAGAACTGTGTGCTGTCAGAAATCAAACTAAATGACTTACTTCATGATCAAAATGTAGACGAAATACATCAGAATCAGCGTGAGCGCTTCCCACCTGGAAAACACAGTTCAGATCAATTTAGCCAATGAAGGATTTAATAACTTTGAGGCTGTGAGTGAATTTTGTGTTTTTCCTGTTGTTAATTATTGTGATTCATTTTCAAACAATCGATACTTAAGTCGTATCAAATTCAGACTTACCAAACCACTTTTTCATCATAAATGAACTGTAATACGGAGGAGGAAAAGACAGAGAAGAGAAAAACATATATTTGAATGATATTTGAGTGATACGGATGTTTAAATCACACACATTGGACACACTTGAAGGTGTTACAGTTGAGTTAGTGAATTGTTAAAATCCAGGGGCAGGTATAGACATTTGAAACACCTGGGGCCAAATCCTATAGAGAGGAATGTGTAAAACTGAATATAGAACTACACGTAAACAGTATTTATTTGAAATACTTGGCTGGACTTTATTTAATTCCCTCTCAAGTGTGTGACCGCTTTAAGAGTATCCATAGATTTCTTCCAAGTTGCATGAGCTCCACGTCCTCTTGTTGTTAAGACCTTGATCTATCTAGCGTGTGCAGTTGTCTGAACAGTACATGCGAGAAAGAGGCAACATACTGTTAACAATATTTTGCCCAAGATAACTCTCCAACTTTTGGGCTGAAAAATGTATCTGCGTGTTTTTTTTTTGTTCTGTAATGTTGTCTGTTGACTGGTGCAGGAGGAGAAATGCACTTTTTTTTTTTTTTACGTAACATCAGAGAGAGGTGCTCAGACGAGTGCTGAGATTCTGTCAAAGGTTGACCTGAATTCAAACACACACACACACACACACCTCTCCGTGTGGGTTGCTGCTCACATTAGGTCATGGCTTCTGCGTTTCTCTGGATTTGAACGTTGTTGGAAACAATAATGCAAGTACACAACTAAACAAAATGTATAGCAAAGGTGGAGTGCTGTGCCACCAGACTACAGAGCAGCTCATCCTCAGCATTCCACCATAAAAAACAAAACAAGTTTTAATAAACTTCAGAGTCTGACCCTGTGGCAGGAAGGCTATTCTCCTTCTGTTGTAACGTTGATAACGTTACATTAGCTGGCCTGTCTGCCCATGCAGAGGGCAGCTGCACACATCACTTTCAACCTTTTTCTGGTTGAGGGTTGCCAGGCTTCTTCCACAGATTGGTTGAAAGTGTACGTAGTCACAGGACTGTGTGTGTAGAGTGTGTTTAAGAGATGATCTGGCAGAAAAACACACAAAACGTCTGGAGTGTGAGAGCCAGGCATGGGAGAAATGGGGAAAAACAGATAGGTGTTGGTAGGCGTGTGTGTGTTTGTGTGTGAGTCAGGTGCCCAAGTATGATAACAAAGTTTGCTGCAAAAGTGCTTTTATGAGGCCATAAGTCATATTCGTCTTAAGTATTTTGGCAGTGGGAAAGGGATCCGTGGCTAAAGCCCAACACTCCTGTAAATAATCAAGCTCAACGATCCTCCACTCAAGAGACTTCAGGTCATACGACTGTTCGGCTGGCATCAAGCTGTTCCTTACCACTATGAGAGCAGAGATAGACAAGGTGTAGTAGACAGAGTCTCTGAGCAGAGGCCAGCAGGAGAGACGTATACTCTGTGAGAGAGAGAGAGAGAGACAGACAGGAAAAAGGAGTGAGACGATGTTTTAACCTGCAGATGCTGAACAACATTTTTTGGTCCTGTTGAGTAACACATCCGACAAGGTGCTAACTACAGTGCACTACTAACAAGATAAACCGAGCTCCGAGTGTGTGCTTGCGTGTAAGTGTGTGTGTCTGTTTCGGCATTACATAACGCGTAATCTAAATAGGAAGAAAATTCTTTCAAGTGCGTTTTCTCTTTTCCTCGTGGGATTACAGCAGGGAACGGGACAGATATCATTTTTCTGACTCACAACACACTTTTGCTGCAAAATAAATGCGGGAGAGGGAGGGGGGAGAGAGAGAGAGAGAGAGAGAGAGAGGGAGGGGGAGAGAGAGAGAGAGAGAGAGAGAGAGAGGGAGAGAGAGAGAGAGAGGGAGGGGGAGAGAGAGAGAGTGAGAGAGAGAGGGAGGGGGAGAGGGAGAGAGAGTGAGAGAGAGAGGGAGGGGGGAGAGAGAGAGAGAGAGAGAGAGAGAGGGAGGGGGAGAGAGAGAGAGAGAGAGAGAGAGAGAGGGAGGGGGAGAGAGAGTTGTCTCCATCTAAGGCTTTAAATATAAACTGTGATGAATCAACTAAGACATACCGAAAAAAATATCAGACCTGCTTCAGGCAGAAAATTAAAAATAAATGTAGTTTTTAGAGTAAACAGTGGCAAAGACGAAGCAGACAGAGTTTTGCACATGTGTCAACCACTGTCTGTTTTCGTAAACGTAGACGTATATATGGTGGCTATCGCAGTTGAGTTGTTCCTATTAAATCAATTGTTCTCTTAAATGCATAACAATGTAGTGTTTAAAATGTTAAACGTTTGTGTGAATGTGAGCGAAAAAAGAAGGGAAAACCTCACTGACAGCTATTTCCGTGTGTTTGTTTTGTACTGTACCTGCACAGCAAATATACCACACACTCCGATGATGCAGAGGATGTTGAAGACGGCTGAGCCCACGATGGTGCCGACCCCGACGTCACCTTTAGTGATGAACACTCCTGTACAGCACACACACAGACATAAATGATGACCTCTTTGTTTACATTTGGTTTTAGCCTAGATTTCAGGACACAACTACTTGCTGAGTAAAGATATCGTGGAGTCCAGACTTCCTGAGCAGAGAGAGACGTCACACTCCCTCTCTGTGTCTTGTTATCAGGCTTCTAGTGGTGCTACCTTTTATCAGTAACAATGATTCTCAATTAAAGTTTTGGTTCCCTTAAAATGTCAAATAAATCTATACAATTGTGTGTGCATGCATGTGCATGTTTCTCACCGATCACAGAGGTAAACAGCTCAGGAGCTGAACTGCCTGCTGCCATGAAGGTCGCTCCTGCAACATCCTCACTGAGTTGGAGACGCTGGTTGAGAGAAGATAAGAGAGAGTGAGAGAAACTGGGTTTTTCAACAGAAAGGCATCAACAGAGCGTTACACGGACAGTTGTTGTGTGGCGATGTTAGCTCAGTAGGAGTGCAACAATAACCTGCGGTACTTTCTTACCTCACATATCTTCTCCAGTGAGGGGACAAAATAGTCATCGCAGACCAGTGCCAGGGCGTAGAACATGTAGACCGCCTGCAGGGCCAAACACAAAAACCAAGCAGATCATAATACAATAATACACACATATTATAACCTGCTCTGGTTGTGGAAAAGAACCCAATAAATGGAAAAAGCTTTTTGGATTGTTTCTTCGGGGGAATATAAAACCGAGAATCGGTCTCAATAAACTTACAGAGCATAGAAATAAAAGGGGGATGAGGAATACCTGGAATATCTACATATTATTTGGCCTTTAATGGGAAATACCCTTTGTTTTAGGCTGCTCATGAACATGTGAGGCTGGCAGCAGGATCAGAATATTTATTGATATACGGCTGGAAAAGAAAATTGTTAATGAGAGTCAAATCTGATTATTTACAGTCAAGAGATATGAGGTAGAAAAATAAAAACAGCCTCTGATAACGTTTTTTTGGTTACTGTATACTGTTAATACAAAATTAATAGGTAAACAGACAATATATATATATATATACACAAACGTTAAGTGATTAGGAATGATGTCACCTCTGTGTGACATGTGGAGCAGTTTTGGTGCATCCTCAGATCACATCCTCTGCTCAACATTTGCACTACACCAAACTGGCAGCCAGATCAGTGCGTGTCCACAGTGTTGTCTGTGAGTGTGTGTATTTGTATAGGATTACAGCAGAGCTCACATTTCTCCCATTATCACAGACCATCAGAAGGTTATACTAGAGACGGATCTAGGTTTTATATAGAACTATATATTCATACATTTTTTGGTGAGGGTCTCAGAATGTTCTCCGCGCTAACTTCTCTGCATGAAATGTAAAAAATTAAATAGTATTTCATGTTATATTCGCCAGCATGCTCGCTCATTCATTAATTCCACTCGTTCTACTTGACAGTTTTCTTGAATCACTACTTAGTCGACATCAACCCAATTCAAGCTCCTGTCCTGTCGTGTTTCATTCACGGGAACAAACTGGCAGCTCTCACTGAGTGTGTAATGCTGCAGGTGACACTCACACAGAGGACGTGCAGGCCCACAGCTCCGTCCATTCGCTCCTGGTTGGTGAAGTAATCTCTGGGGAACTCGTGAATTGCTGTAGAGAAAAACACACACACACACACGGAGAATAAATGTGAAACATTTACTGCGGTGATGGAAGGAAACATCCTGAGGGACTCAACCAAATAAACACAGAAAAATAAACAAATATATAAATTCAATGTGACAAGCGCAGATAAAAGTCAAATCGACCACTGAATTCAATATACATGGGAAGGGCAGATGTATCAATGGAAAGTATTGGCACTACAATGAAGCCAAATGAAACCATCTTAAATCCAGTAAGAAGACATAGAAAATACATCTGATTCTTGACTGATTGCTTCTGTTCTGTGTACACCAGAATACCAGAACTGAAGTATGTGACCAAAAGTCACCAGAGATCACAGGCAGGAATCAGGACCTGGTACCATAACATGGTGTTGTTATAGTGACCAACAGAACCCCCCATTTTTTTTCTCTGATCTCAGTGCAGCTGTATTGAAACATACAGTCATGGTCAAAAGTTTACCTTCACTTGTCAAGAAGAGTGTTCAGCTCTCGTTACTTTTGTACAGAACCGGAACACTCACGTCACAGTCCTGTTGGAGGGGGGGTCCAACCTGACACTCCAGGCTTTCAAGATGTAATTAATTTGGAGCAATTCAGATATGCACGGCATTGCTGTGCTCCGGCTAATGTTGTCAAATCTGTTGATTAGTGCCAAAGGTGCAAGAAACACCACAGAAATTAGGGCCTCAGATGCTCACTCACTGTCTGCCTGGTATGTCAGGGCCCATGGTGAAGTAGGACAACAGTTGGAGTGCTGGAGCGATGTTACAGACCAGGCTAAGGAAAGGTAGTTATATATATATATATATATATATATATATATATATATATATATATATATATATATATATATATATATATATATATATATATATATATATATATATTATATATTATATTATATATATTATATACATTTTCATTCATACATTGTGTCAAAGTTAGAAATTAACATGTCGTGACGACACCAGCTTCCACCCCAAAACAAAAAGCTGAAACAAAAGAAGAAGCGTCTAGAGTCTGCACACGCTCGGAGTGAAGCAGCCCATCAGTGGGATCAGTCTGACGCTGCTCCGTGCCTCCATCTTTAACCTAACAGAGGTGTCAGCATGAATCAATCAGTTCTGCGGCCAATCACAACATGCCAAAATATGCCAAATACTCATTCACAGCCATCATGTGCATTTCCTGTTGTATGTGAGTCGCAAGTGGCCGGGCTAAAAATAGCCTCAGTCCAGTCTGACTGTGTGTGCGTGTGTGTGTGTACTCGGGATTCACTCGGTTTTCTCGGTGTGTGTACTATCTGCGTGCTGTGCGTACGTGTGTGTTTGTGTATTTTTCCCGCGTGTGTTTATGTGCTTGCGTGCGCTTGTGTAACGTGAAGACAACCCAATGTGCAGTGACATTCTGTCTCTCAACAGCCGAGAGCTTGTGAGTCAGGCGGCTTCAGCATCAGCCTGCCCTGTGTGGCCCAAACACAACACGAGGCCGTACGCTCATAAGAACTGACAGCAGCACAGAGAGTGGGAGAGAGAGGAGATGAGGGCGACATGAGGGAAAGACTAAAAAAAAAAAAAAAGAGACATATTTAAGAATCTGACATGATGTGGAGTTCGAGTTTGAGGACGAAGGGGAGGCTAGAGCTACAAACCTTTACTGTACCCTGTATTCACTCACAAAATTACAAAACTACAAAATGAGCGATCCACTAATATTTACGATTTTTCTCTTGAGCCGTCCACAGTTTCATTCCACTTAATATTAACGGTAAGCCTAAAACTTTCAGGGTTTTGTCCCACATCACATACCTGGTGTTGAAATGAAAAATGTAAAGACAGAAAATGTAAGTGTTTGTTTGTTCTGGGCTAGTTTAGAAACATGGCAGGTTCAAAATGGTGGACGTGGGTTCATTGCTGCTTTAGACAAAGACTTTGCCACACTGCCATTTCCATAATAAATGTTTGAGCGTTTCAAAATCTAGTATACATCTTGTGATCATCAACAATGAAGATATTCTGATTCATGTTCACTGTGAAATTTCACAAAGCATCAAAACCAAAGTGGGTCACATGACCGCATCTTGCGTGGTTGTGATGCTATTGTCCTGAAAAAAAAAAAAAAAAATCTGTTCATGGACAGACAGAGATGTAAACACCTGGCAAAACACTCTAAATCTCTTGTGTCCAAGACCACATTCAAATATGACAGCACACACACTGCTCTACTGTCGATGTGATAACACCAGTGACTACTGTTCTCCTCGCTAATGCTGACCTGCTACAAACAGTATTGAAAAATCTCCCCCAGTTGACAAACAGCAACGCATTGTTGTAGTGATGACTTTGTGCCTGAATGGAGAGAAGGTATGCACAGAAACTGACAAAGAGTAGACACAGAGTAGACTGTTCAGTCAGCACCTGTGAGCCTACTAATAAATATGCGGGCATGTTTACACTTAAATACAAGAAAATATATCCATACATGACATAACAGGTAACACATCTGGGGCTAGGTTGATTTGCAGCTGGGTCTGAATCTGGACCTTGGTCTGGACTTGAGAATCCTAAACCATGATTGTTATTATCAAAATAACCACAATCCTAAAAAAAAATATAATGGAGAATGAACAAATACACATATTCTTAAGCTGCAATTAAGGGTACCACCTGTAACGAATATGACGTCTGGAAGTCTGGAGAATGCACTTTCTACATTTCTGTCTGTTTGATCAAATAACACATACTGTCAAAGGTAACCTCGACTGAAAGCACTTTGTGCCACAAACCATTAGAAACACACTATTTGATTTCTGGCACTAGGGATCTCTCAATTAAAACAAAAAGGAGTAAGTAGCGCGTGATCATGGGAGTTGTTGTCTTTACTGGTAAACAATCAACGTCACTGATGAAAATCTATCTGACTCAACTGAGGCAGAAGTGCTTCACGGATGAGGTGATTTATTAAAGTTTTATGAAAGTCCTGTTTATTCTCATACACAGGCTCCTTGCTCACTCTCTGACTGTCTCCTGGCAGCGGACCAATCAAACACACAACCAAAATTAATGATTTCTCTGGGTTGGAACAGTGTTGGAAGCTTTCTGGATAATATCAGTGCACATATCAATAAAAATACTAGTCATTTTAAGACATTTCAATGCAAAAATGTTACATATTGTTACATATTATTACATATCTTTAAACTTTAATGCTGCTTCAGATTCTCCCACTAAATCTGGTTACAATGAACACCTCACGTGAGAAACATGGAGCTGTTAGTCAGAAGTGCTTATCACCTCTGTGAAAAAAACAAAAAACTGCTTTAGTTTGTTTCAGTAGAATGTGTTTACCACTGAACCTTCACTGCCAGGACAGCCTGTACCTAGAGTAGTGCAACACACACACACACACACACACACACACACACACACACACACACACACACACACACGCACGCAGAGCAGAAAACAATTAAGTTCAGTCTCTGTATTGTCTCACGTCTGACACATATTGTCATATTGTATGCATATTCATATACATAGTCACAATTAAATCCCCTGCACACACAGCCACATTGCATACGCGAACACACACACACACACACACACACACACACACACACACACACACACACACACACACACACACCAGGCCTCTATGCATACTGATGAGACACCTCTTTAGCCAATTCCACAGCCCCAAAATAACAACAGTCCGGCTCTATTGGCATGACTGCTTCTGTTGGAGCGTCTATGAGGAGTCTTTGTCTGTTCAATTCACAGATTAGAGCCTCACTGAAACTGGCCAATGCAGGCATGGATAATGGACACAGGCCAACTCTATTTCTACTAGAGATGTGTTAGTGTGTGTGTGTGTGGGTGTGTGTGTAAATTTATGCGTGACAGGCCATCACGACAAAGCTGCCCATTCTCTTTCCTTTCACCTCGACCTGGCACTGATACAGATACTTCCTGAGCAGATGATGGGCGACATGTACGACAAAATATTACTCAAACACATGATCAGTCAAACACACGCACACACACACACACACACACACACACACACAGTTCTGCTAGACGAGCCAAGTTTCCAAAAGGATTAAATCCACCTTATCTGCCTCTCTCCATACCAGAAATTCAGAAAGGCATTTTGAAATTGAACCTAGAATTGTCGTATAGAAACACGTGGGTTGTTTTTCCAACAGAAAGACATGTTTTTTTCTGACAGGAAACTGGGATATTCCTACTCTAATATACTTTACAACACAGAGCAGAGGATACGTTTCTGCTGCTTCTGTGTCATTTTGCTGTGGTTCTGAACAGGTTGAGTTGAAACAGTGGGCCAATTTCAGGGTTTTAAAATGATTTTCCGGTTCAGCCAATCATCTCACTCACTGCTGAGGAGAGAATTCAGAACAAACACAGTCAGTTTGATCTGTCATAGTCAGGCTGCACTTTTAATAATTACAAAAAGACACCAACCAGTTTATATTCTGAATAGAAATGTATATTGTAGAATGTTTCACATCCAGTATATCAGTAAACATATTATGAACTGGTCTCTAATTGTCCTCTGATGGTTGTCAGATAATCAGTATCTTGTTTTATGAATTGAAGTATTTCAGTTCAGGTGCTGATTCCACGTCAACACGTTCTTCTAACTTCATTCTTTGACCATTGACCCTCTCGTGGTTTTGGTTGCGTGTCATGTGTACATACGGTACGTACATACAGGGTTTATGTCGCGACTGCCCTCTGCCACTCTGGATAAAAGCCTCTGCTAAGTGCTCAAAATGTGTCTTTCCGTCCATGTCAAAATGCATCAGTCATATGAGCATCCATCATGATTTAGGATTAAACACCCATATGGTAGCTGGTGATCAGACCAGCCTAACATCAGCGCTGCACTGACGTCACCCTCTCATACTGCACTAATCTTGTTAAATATTCTGTGAAAAAATGGATGTCGAACAGTGAGTGAGACAAAAGCGTTGCATAATCTGCGGATTTAGAAAAAGAAAATAATAATCTATATGAATTACAGAAGCCGATGAGTTCAAGTTGTTTCTGAAAAATGTCTAATCTGTGTGAGCTTGTATTTTGCGGAGTTAAGTGCAGCCTGCAGCCGCTCTGAAAGGCTTTTCTACAGTATAGGATGAACAGAGCAGAGCGGGACATAAAAAGGGATGGACAGACTGTTGGCAGCCGACCATTTGGAGAGGCCCAGGAAAATATTTTGGATCTACTCGAAAGCATTAAACTGTAGCTTCCATATTTCAAAACGACTGAAGAAATATGTCTTCCTTCAGTTTGGAGTTTCTAAAAAAAGGTTTTCCTGTAGCCTTCCATACTTCCACACATCAAAATATTATTGAGATCTCAACATTGGCATTAGATAAAGGTGAAATATGGGAAAAAACAGCATTATAATGAAGTACATGCAGAGATGTCCTGGCCTACATGTCTTGTCCTCCAGATGTAACATCTGTCACATCATCATGACTTCAGTAGTTTTTTTCAGTGAAAATGAAAATTACACTGCAGAAATGTTCGTTCCTACTAGCCATGAATGATATCCAAATATTACATATTTAAAATGTACATGTACAGTTTAGATACAGAAGTGCATAGAGGAAGTCTTTTCCTCTATCACAGACCACAAGTCTAGAAAACCTGCCTATAAATGTTCAGCATGTAACTTCTGTGAATTCCTTCAAGGGACATCCAAAGTCTTATAGCTATAAAAAAACAATTCAACCATGTGTTCTTGTAGTATAAACTGCTTATTGGCATCATTTTAATATGTTTAATACAATGCTGAGCTATAGCAACATCATTAATATATGAAAGAGAAGAACGTGCCCTTCAGCCACTGGTATTTCCATATATAGTTACAATAAGTAGTTTAAGTGTGGCTGCCCAAAATGAGGGTAACTCCAGAAGGAGCTCTTGAATAAATTGTTCAGTGGCTTGGACAGGAACAGTGGCTGGGTTCACCCCGAACCCTAAACGTCCCGGTGGATCCCAGAACCCCGAGACATTGATAGCAGTTATATTCTAGCAATGCAGTTTGATCATTAACATTTGTGCCGTTTAATTGGGACAGAACATGTGGCACAAAACATGTGTATTCAAATTGAATTTCAATACAATTGCATTTAAAGTCAAAATCATAAAATAAATATGGAGGACGCCCATAATTGTGGATTAAGACGCTGACTGCTGCTGCATCCTTCTCTGCTTTTTATTTCCTGTCATCTCTCCACTGTCGGTAAATGAGGCTAAAATAGTGATGTGACCATGTGAAAAGCACCACCTTAGAACTCTTGAGAAAATCCTTGAGGCCTTGATGATGGTATATAGTATAGACACTGAGTCCTCATTGGATGCTGATGCAGTTGCAAGAAATTAGTCCTTGCATTTCAAGAGGGTCTGCGCACCATTCTGTGCTTTGGCCCCAATAATATTTGATGAATTGCGACTGCAATTTTGGTTATTTCTGAGAATTATACAAATGTGAAGCAAATCTCTAGTAGACGACACACAACACACATCACACAACACACACACACACACATCACACTCACACACACACATGCGCACACACACACACACGCACACACACACACACACGGTCAGCCATCAAATCCCCAAGCTGTGGGAGATCAATGTGGATTGACCCGAGCGGAGACGGACAGCTCGTCACTCCAGGGGCAGAGAAACAACAGTCGACCCCCCCCCCCCCCCCATGCTGCTGCCACCCCTAACACTTACGTAACACCACAAGCATTACATAAGAGCTCTGCGGCTCCGATAGAGAGAGACACAGAGGACCGAGAGAGAGAATCCGCCAAATCCTACACATCATTAAAGGGATCCGAGGAGGCTGCAGTGTTTCAAGAACAGCAGAAAAGACGCCGCTTTACGCAAATGACAGATGGCTTTTCCTCCATCAATGACAAAGCATGCTTAAGCTCTGTTGTTATCGAGGGTTACTAACACTTACACACACGTGTATGTGTAGAGGGAGAGTGCTGTTGCACACAGGAAATAGCCACTACAGCCCTGCTGTCATGTAAAAGCCATCTCTAAAATGCTATGTTGTATTTTTGAGTTGAGATAGTTTACCAGGTTTGAGGATGTTACGTGTGCGTCACTGGTTTCTAGTTTCGGTTTGACACATTTTTTAAGAGAAAATCTGAATTACATTATTAAGAAAAAAAGTTGGGGCGCCATTTAGCTCAGCTGGGGCCCTTTGCTGCACATCACTGTCCCTCTCTTTCATCCTGATTCCTGTCTATCTCAATCAGTCCTGTCAATAAAGGCCCCAAAAAAATAAAAAACTACACAAAAAAAATAAACAAACTGTACTTTAAAGAAAGATAGTTTAAAGTTTAAAAATGATCTGATTCTAGCTTGTTAAATATGAATATTTTTTGTTTTCGAGGATGTCATCTTGCACTTTTGGGAAACTCCGATGAATGGTTTTCATAATTTAGTGGAACACAGTTAGCCAAGTCTAGCGCAGAGAAAGATGCAGGATGAGAGCTCTAACCTGACTCCGTCTAAAATTCAAATGTTGGCTTCTCATGTCAAAATATGTTTTTTGTATTGAGCAATGTCAGCTTTGGTTAATTTTGCTTTTAATAGCCTGAAACCAATTAACTGGTAACTACCGGGTTAATTATTCTGAGTTAACAAAAGGGGGGTGAAAATGTGAAATGATGTCAAATATAAGACGTGTTTAATCTCTGTGTCTCTGTTCTGCATTTTAATTTAGAGTTGACGGTGCATTGTCAATGTTTTTGTTTCCTTGGCAACGCGAGGCTAACCTTCCTGTGCCGCATCTCACAAGGTTTTAAAGACACTGTGAAAAACTAGTCCAGGCTGGTTTGGGTGAGTTTGTGAAAACAAAACCAAACAAAACATCATTACAATACGTTCAAAGAAAGTAAATCCACTAGTCAACAAAAGCGACATTAGGCTAGGCTCACAGCTTCGGCAGCTAGCAGGAAGCGTCCTGCAGGGCTTCACCTGCAATGTACAGAAAGTTCAGATAGTGAAATGAGCAGAAATTACTGGCTGGCAGACGCTACACCCCATATTACACTAAAAGAACTCAGCTACAGAGGCCCGGCTACACAACTCAGCAACACAACCAGGACTGCAGATCCACTGTGCCTGCAGGACAGAATGAATAACAGAACTACAGAAACTAGAATGCATCTCTCTGGCCTCCTCTGATAGGGCACGGGTCAGCAGAATCACTTTCAAGTGGAGCAACAGTTTGGTTTTAAGAGTCTCGCAAGCATAATCCGTGTTTTACCTCCTACTGATACAGTATACTGGACAGGATTTGCCATCCTCCCTCCTTCTCCCACACACACAGTGTGCCAGTCTTGCACCAGCTGTCGTCGTCCTAAAGATGATGGTGTAATGCACTGAGGTAAGCACAGCACTTAGGCTCATACCCTGACAAAGTGTCATCTGAGTTCACTGTTTAATGCAAACAGTCTCCGGCTCGTGTATTCATTCTTTGAACTGTCATGCTTCGTACACGGCAGCAGGTATGAGGGAGAAATATAATGTAAGTTTAAAATGTTCGACCCTGTGGCCTTACGCCTGCTGGTGTTTAACAGTTTAGTTTGTAAAAAAGTGGGCAACTACACACACACATGCATGCGCGCACAGACACAAGCTGCAGCATGTGGTTGCATTTATTTTCTGCCACAAGTGCTTACAAGTAAGTGGGTGGTATTACCTAACACGTCGGACATTCGTCAGTGGGGAAACAAAGTGTAGAATCGAGAGAAAACAAGGGGGAAGCACGAAGATAAGTCAGCTCTATTTACAACATTTTCCTGTAAACCGCCCACTAACATCGGTGTTGAATAAATACAAATAAACATGTCCTTTTAATGGCTCTTTCCTTTTAAATAACTTTAAAAAAGAGTAAACCGTGAATGGAAAACAAAGCAAATCAAGGAAAATGAAATGGGAAGACAGAAGGAGGAGAAGAAATGAGGAGAAACAACAGTCCAGGTTGAGCTGCACTCCGCTCTGTTCCTCTATAAACTGTTCCTGTGTGTGTCTGCAGCCTCTGGCCACAATTAGCACCAAAGGTGGCTCAGTGATGGGGGGTGCTGAGTTCACACTAGCCCACCCTTGAGCTACAGTAGCAGGGAAACTAACCTCAGTGCTGCCCTGCTCTCTCTGCTGTAGCCTATGGATACAAGCCCCATTCACACTGCCCTTTTAAGGCAAGGAAACAAAAAACAAAACAAAAAACCAACACCACACAGGCTGAAGCGGCCTGGTTCAGTGTGAACAAACAAAGGTGGCGTAAAGGCGAGCCTTAGGTACAGCAAAAATAGGGAACCCCTGTGTGAGGAGGGCTACAGTTTACCAACTTTGTCTCCTCTCTGATGCAGTTCCACTCATTTGATGTGTTCAAAGTAAATGAATTTAGCTTGACCCACCCTGTTATCACTTACTAAAACAGGCTTTTCACCAAAGTGATTACTGAATAAGTGCTGAAAATACAGCAACACTGCAACCACAGTTGCACCAGAAACTTGTCCGAGGTAGAAACCTAAAGCGCACCTGAAGAGTGAGACGGACCTGGATGCAGACATGGCAGAGATGGGTCATGGTGTGGATCATGTGAACATAAGCCTGTACAAAATCCTCAGATAAACATATGGTATGTGAGCGAACAACATACAGGCTATTTATATATACTGTAATATAAGAAATCAACTATAAGTGGTGAATTATTTTGTGCCGGGTGTAGGGAGGAGGCACTGGGGTCTGGTGGCTGATGGTTTGAGGGGAGCCTGCCAAGTGCTTTGAGCTACGTCGCCGAACGAGTCTGTGGTCGAACGTGCTTCTAAGCCGCCTCAGTTTAACACAGAGGGGATGAAAGGGATTGTCCATGATAGCTTTCAGCTTTGCGCTCATCCTCTTCTTGGACACTTCCTCCACACTGTCCAGCTCCATCCCCACCACAGAGCTTCCTAATCAGCTTATTCAGCTTGTTTGTGCCAGAGTGGCCGATACCACCTCTGCAGCAAAGCAGACCACAGCAAAGCCGTTCATACTGGCCTCTGACCACTGTAGAACATCCGTAGCAGCCTTGTGCACAAATTCAAGGACCTGTAGAGGGCATCGATGTTGTCCGACCAGTCCATTCCCTAGGAACTTGTAAGCATCAACCATCTCCACCCCCTCCTCTATTTATTGCAACAGAGGTGGGGGGAAAGTCCACCACCAGCTCCTTGGTTTTCTTGGTGTTAGCCTGTAGATGATTTCTGTCACACCAGGGGGAGGTTGGGAGGAGGAGAGAGGGGAGGTGGTGGTTGAGGGAGGTAATGTGAGAGGGAGCCAGTGGGGAGGACAGGAAAGCAGGGGAGGGGGAGGGAGAGGTCAGGAGGAGAGGAGTGGAGGAGAAAAGGTGAGAGGGGAGGTGGTGGGTGAGAGAGGTGTGGCCTGGAGGAGGAGAGTAGAGCCTTAGTGCTAGCGTAAAGGAAGTCCAAGGTCTTACAACACGGTTTCCACCGGTCCTGTCTCCGACACGTAAAGTCTCCGATATGGCAGTGAGACCTAATCGCATCGCGCAATGCTCATGTGTCCACCAGCTGCGCCACGGCAACTTTCAGCAGCATCCCAGTAGAGGCTCTCCGCTCTGTGCTCAGAGAACACACTGCGAGTCTATTTTTGATAGAAGCGGACCGAGGCCCTCGACAATCTGCACAGAGCAGATGGAGCAAGACAGGAAGTCAGACAGCAGAATGGAGAAATGATGAAGTAAAGCTACGATAAATAAATTATAAACGTCTGAGCAAGTCAACAATATCAGCCGGGCATGACCCTCCACATCTGAAACGCTGCCAGTGGGATATGAAGTCGCGTGGAAACAGCGTCGCACACACCAGGTAGCAGAGATGTGCCCAGTAGAATGTGAAGCGTAGCGTTAGTTCATGCAGGACATGGAAGTCATACGCCCCCAGCTGCAATCGACTGACAGCCTGCCGATCCAATCGTCATTGCCAATCGGTCTCACACCAGTCAGAGCTATTCTCACCAAAAGGAGGTGCATTTAAATATGGATCCCCACTCACTCATAATGACTCCTGTTCAGAAAAGCTGCCACCCACTGGAAACAAAAGGGAGTTGTAGGGAGGACTTAAACTGCCCAAACTACCAAAACTAAAAAATATGGCTATAAATCAATTAATCAAATACATAACATAATAACATAAATTGATATATCAGTTTTTATTTGTGACTGTTTTTGTTAAATTTATCTACTTTTGCACTTCATTTTCCATTTAATGCTATCTATTTTAGTTACTTATATATCTATTACTATACAATTCATTTCCACAAATGTTTTTTATTTCAGTATTTTTGTTTTACACTTCTTTCTTCATTATTCACTTGTGGGGTTTTTTGTTTGCTTGGTTGTTTAGCCTCTGAATCTGACTGAATTCCAGTTTATAATGGAGAGTCAAAATAATAATTTGATTGATCAGCTTCTTACTTCATCAAACCTTTCTTTTTAGGGGTTTCTATACCACATTCTCAGCAATGAACGTGGGGATGTCCAGAGAAACAATGGAGATCTATGAATGTTGGTCATTCAAAGCCAAGTCATAATAAAATGAGCAAAACACCGAACATGATGGTCTCCAACTGGCCTTGACCTGGTCTAAACTCCGTCTTCACATCTTTTCCTAGTAACTGTTAACACAGTTACACAGGGTCACCTCTGGTAATTTATTCATGAACATGGGAGAGAAAAGAGAAAACACAGAAAGAAGGATGGAGGGAGTGGATTTATCTGTGTATAGTCTATATATATCCATTTGAGGAAGATGAATGACAGCAAGAGCAGCTTTTTTTTTGCAGATGCAGAGAGCTACACGCTGAAAACTTGTGTGTGTATGTGTGTGCGTGTGTGTGTGCGCACTACTCCCCAGCTAAAGGTTACATGGTAATACTGACATTTAATCAGTGAGGCAGCAAACGTGGGCAGCAAGAAATCAGATGATGACCCGCTCTGACCTGGGGACTCATACGATACAGGATAGAAATCAATATAATATTTCTTCACTGTCTCACCTGTGGATGATGGAGTGTGTATGGTATGTGTCAAATATATATCCTAGTGTTGTGTTATCACTATCAGTTGTGTAACTGTTATGTCTTCTCAGTCCAGAGAGGAGTGAAAATAAAAGGGCAGGTCCATTCATGTCAAAAGGATTCTGCAGCCCACAGATCATATCATAGGCAACACTGATTTAGTGGTTTGCAGGTCAAAAGAACTCTAGAGTTAAAGTTAAATGAAGTGACTTTGGGGTTTGTTTTTTAAGAAATGTTACATTTCAGTGTGATACAGGACACAATTCTGTTATATGAGCACATTTAACAGAATTTCACACATCAACCAATAGGTGAGGAGGCTGACTTCTGAGCTCTGCAGCAAGTTTTGTAGAATATTTTGTTCAAAGACAAATGGAGCATTATGTATGCACTCTAAACTGTATGTTACATAACTAGCATGTCACTAATGTTAGCTAAATATCCTGTTGAACTTTTCACTTCAAAAAATGTTTTAAGAATACTGTCCAAAATCTGTCACAAATGCGTTAACACATCCACACTTGCTAATTAGCACTAAGACAACGTATAGCTGAGGCTAATGGGAATGTTCAGCTTGAAACTGACCTGATGACAGAACTAGACAAAAAGTCACTAAAATCACTGAGATGCATGATGTGGGAACCTTGAGTACTGAGGTTAGTTGCCCCGCTACTGTAGCTCAAGGGTGGGCTAGCGTGAACCCAGTCCCCCCCCCTCGCTGAGCCACCTCTGGTGCTAATTGTGACCAGAGGCTGCAGACACACACAGAAACAGTTTATAAAAGGAACAGAGCAGATGGAAGCTCAACCTGGACCGTTCAATCGTTTCACCAAGTCTGCTCTTATCTTCTGTGTTCCCATTCTCCCTGTTATTACTCTTTCTCTTGCCTTCTTTCACTCTTTCCACACCATCTCATCCTCAATGCACACATTTTAGATAATAAAAGGATTTCATAGTAATTAATAACTAATTAATCCATCAGTCAATGTTTCCTCACGTGTTCTTGCTGCTTTGTTGAATGTATAAAGCAATTATCTGTGAGCGTATGTGCATGCCAACTAGGCATAATTTATAGTTCCATTGTCTTTAGCTGATAGTAAAGCTTAGAGAAATGACAGGACATTAGATTGGAGGGAGGGGATGACATGCACAAAAGGGGTCACATGTCAGATTCAAACCCTGGGCGCCCCCAGTTCTATTGCTTTAATTTAATAAATGTGACTCTGTACAGTGTTTCCCATTAATTAGCGACACTCTCGTGGCCCGTCATTGCTTCAGAACAGCAGTGCTCCTCATCAGAGCTCGGCCTTCCACTGCAGATCTCATGGCACAGGAGAAAAGATACCGTGGACTGTGACTGTGGACACTGACACCCATCTTCCAGCAGCATTTAATTCATTGCAAACTTGCTTTTTGTTGGTTTTTGGCTGACTATTAACCATCCTGAGCAGTTTTCTTTCAGTAGCTGTTGATAGCTTGCATTTTCTTCCTGATTGTGGTATTAACACATCTGTACCGTACACTTTATACTGAGAAACAATTGTTTGTGCAGATGATCGTGGGACCTGTTCCTGATTTGAAACGACTCCAGGTGACTTTCCTGACTTCCTCCAGATCAATACTGAGCTCCTTAGAATTTCCCATTGTACTGTCTGTGGCTGAGTCTAAAGAGTGTATCAAACAAGCCCTATTTAAAATGGGCCCAGAAAAATCATAAGCCGTTATTTATCATAATTACTCAGAAGAAGTTAAGAGGCCATGCTACAAAGGACATTTGATTGACACAATGTTCGCTGTGTTGGACCCGGCAGATTTGGTCACATTTTTAAAAGACCTATAATAAATTCATTATTGAACCGAACGTCATGAATGTTTTTTGCAACAAAGTAGTTTGAATGAGAACTTTAGAAATCATTGGAACTCATGACTGCCATGGTACACATGTTCTTTACAAGTCTACGTAAACTGCTGACCATGACTGCAGCTAGCTTTGTGAGAAAGTAGCATCTCCATTCCTACTCTCGCTTGCTAAGCTGTGTCAGGTCAATACAAGTGATCACCAGAGTGATTTGAAGGTCAAACAGGGTGTAAGCTGCAATTTAGCTCTTTGAGACAAGGCAACAGCATCTGAGTGATTAAAGCATCATTCCAAGCATCCGAAATAAAGTAGATAAATTAATAAATGAAAGTAAATTAAGAGAACACTGTTCATAATTATTACTTCTGCATCTTGTAATTGCACCTTAAAGGAGAAGAAAATACCACAATTATCTGTCTGTGTAATTACGAGACACGTAGGCCATAATTAGAAGATGTCTCTTCGGTGAATGCAATGTGCCTCCATATATTTCAAATTATTCTGATGGCATAATTGTTGTTTGGAAAAAATGGGGGTAGTGGCATGAAATGTAGTCTGCCTGAGTGGTTTTCAATAATAGGAATGCTAAACCTGGAATTATTCAAAATCTTTGCGTGGCGACAAAGATTCAGCTTTAGACCCAGCCTTGAAAATTTGACAAAATCATCCCCAAATACTTGGCACATCAGTTCCGATCATGGAGCTGCTTTCAATCATCTCTGCTGTATGTTGTATAATCCTGTGCCTCTCCCTCCATTCCTTCCACATGAGTAAATATCGCGAAATAAACGGCACAATCCTCCCCTGTGACCAATAGGGAGATTACATATGCCATCTCTCTAGCATGTGCCCTCCTAACATGGGCTGTGCAGACCATTATCATCCGTAGAGCTCTGTAAAGCCCGGCCTGCCCCTGCACATGAACCAACACTGGACGACGAAATGTATTGTTCATGCGCATGTACTGTTACACTGTGGAACACACGCTCCTCACTTTAGCCCCATCATATATATGTGACATCCATATCTACAAACAGATGGGCATGATATTAATCCCATCACACACACACACACCGCATGTTGCTTTAATGTTCCTTTTATTCCCTGGCCTAACATGATCCTGCTTTACATCCACTCAGCGGCAAGTCATGACATCACTCTGTATGCGCGAGCGTGGCTTTCCTATGCATCATCTCGCTGCACTCAGAGCTCATACATAACATTGGCAGCGGCAGAAACATTTCGGTTCTCTCTCACTTCGCTGATGTATATTTCAAGCTGTCGTCGCTACATCAGAGCCCTGCAGCACATATATAGTTATGTTGTTGCGGTGAACTTTTGGATGTGTGGGTGCACAAGATCGAGGTGAAAGTCAGTTTAAATCGATGCAATCTGCATATTTTTCTGCAAAAAAAAACAAGTCTTGCATCTGCAGGTTGTGAGGGTTAGAGTAGTGATAATGAATTATAGTCGTCATATGTAGCAAGTATAGATATCCAGGGTGGGTGTGTGAGAGTGTATTTGTGTAGCTACAGGGGCATATCATCATATCCTCATTTTCTGGGCTCTAATTGGTGATATCCACACGTTGCAACAGCATTATGTTAGAAAATGAGCTTTGCAGCTGACTGATTCGAGTATGAAAAACCGCGCAGACACCAAAAATAGACGAAGCTGGAGAGGAGTGAAGAGAGTCAGGAGTTATTAGGATTCGATATTGTTCATGGGGCAGAGGAAACAAGCCAAACAATGTTGGGTTTAAAGGAGTTGCTTTCTAAATCCAAATGAGGCAAAAGCATGCAACTGTGATGTATTTTGAAAAAGCAAAAAATACATGTCAATACGTGCCAAGAGGAAGCCTCAGCTGAAGCCACTGTGACAGTGTTCTCCAAACACAGTTCCAAACCACACTGATCAACTAATCACATTCCAGTGTCTACGAATTAAGAGAGATTTAGGGGCTTAACTGGAATATCATATTCATAGTAATCTTTTCATTGATGTATAATCACCTGGAAAAAAAGAATCATTGTGCTTTTGTCACTAAAATGAGCCCTTTATCTCCACCGAAGGAGGGGGTCCTATACCACAGAACCTGCCACGTTGCATCGCCATGTTTCTCCAAAAGCCCAGAATGGACGAACGCAACACTGGCTCTACAGAGGCATCTAACCGCTGAGTTATTATGTGCCTGAGAAGTAAAAATAGGTAACTTGGGGTTAAAAATATTATCTGTTGTCTGTTAGAATGAAGTAGAAACAGTGTGACACTGTTATAGTGCTGCAGTGCCTCACAGGGAAGAAAATCTTCTTGATAAACGTTTATCACGAGGACTTTATACTGGATATTGATATTTCAAACATCAGCAGCATGTACTTGTGAAACTGATATATTGATTGATCACAAAGCTATTGGCAAATCAGCTGGTTCTAGCTAGTTATGTCTAATTAGCTAACTGCTAACACAACATGCAGAAGTTTCTTCCAAATGATTTTCAGGACAGAAATGGCTGTTGACATTTGCTGTGTGGAAATATTTTTGATGGTGAAGCAGTTGAATCAGGGTGAAAAATCAGCAAATAAAATGCCCAACAACAATGTTCCCAAGACTCAAATTACCACAGAACCATCTGCTTGGCTTGTGACTGATTTCAGACAAATACGAAGTAAATGGAAGAATGAAACCCAAATGCAAAAGAGAACATTGTGTGATGCGGTCTTGAAAATATCTTTATCCGTACTCTTTCTGCAGTCAGAAGGAAGATGTTGGACATAGATACAGTATACTGTACACAGAGCTTTGCCTGCAGGAGGCGGTGAGCTCTCCGTAACAAAGCTGTCTGTTCTGTATTCCAGTGTCCGTGTCCCTGTCTCTCTCTTCCTGAACCCCCTGACTCGGGGTCTGTCAACTCCGGCTCTTTAGTTCTCCACCAGGAGAGGTTTGAAATGTAAACATCCCCCATGGAGCTGAGGAATGCAGAGCGGCACGTCGAGGCACCAGAGAGGGCCAAGCTCTGCTGCAAAGCCTCTGGTATGCCAACAGCTGGCACGGTGCACTGTAACTGGCTATCAACCATTGCTGCAGAGAGAGGGAGAGAGAGAGAGAGAGAGAGAGAGAGAGAGAGAGAGAGAGAGAGAGAGAGAGAGAGAGAGAGAGAGAGAGAGAGAGAGAGAGAGAGAGAGAAAAGAGAGAGAGAGAAAAGAGAGAGAGAGAGAGAGGCAGGTGTGTCCAGGTATGAAGGCTGACATGCAGAGGGAGAGAGATGTGCAACACTGCAGTATTAAAATATGCATTGGACATGGTGTGTGTCCTGTTCTGGCAACTTCTTCATTTTTTGTAACACACACACACACACACAGTCCACCGGTAGGTCACGAAGTTCACTGGTTGCCATGACAGCAGGGGGAGTAGGGTCTATTCCCACCAGCTAAAAATTTGCTGATTTGCCCGAGTGCAGAATGGTTCCTAAAGAGTGTACATCCATTTCACACACTCACACGTACGGACACACACATGCAGTTGCAGTGACTTTAGCTAGGTTATGGTGTGGGTGCCGTGTAACTACTCGCTCCTGAGAGTTTGTTTGTGCTGGCTGCAGATCTGTGGGGGCTGTGACAGCATCTGGTATGCCTCTAATACATTCCTGTTGTTAAAGGGGAATTCCACTCCCTTTTAGAGACTATAACATATAACGTTAGCAATAAATATTTTGGTGTAATTACAGTTGTGTGTGTCCATGTTTCGACTTACTCTGGCTAATTGGACCGCCTCCTAATTCGAGGTTGGGCAATGACTTGCAGAGAATTTTCCAGAGTCCATATTGTAAGTTCTCAGATATAAAATGGTATCCACATAATGTTCAAGCTTCAAATATTATCCCTGGCTGAGACATGCATAAACAAGTAAAGGCCAGTCGCTAATAAATGCAGGGTGGCTGAGGGAAAGATTGTGTCATTCTTACCAGTCTACTGCTGTCCGTATTCACACAAATACTGTTTTAGTTTTTTTCATAAAATGCTTTTACTTTGCCTGTTTTTGTACTGTGTTAAGCTATGAAGCCATCGTCAATAAAATATATAACTTCCTGCATATGGTATATGTCAAAGACAACATCCCTGCGAGCCTGGACCCTCACCAGTATGCTTTCAGAACAGATCGACAGAGGACACCAAATCTGCTGCTCAGTCGTCAAACTCCTGGATAAAAATGAACAGGTACATGACGATGCTGTTTGTTGACTTCAGTTCAGCATTCAACACAATCTCACCTATGGAGCTGACTGGAAAACTGAACACTCTTGGCTTGAGTATAACACTCTGCAACTGTATATTAGACTTCCTCACAAGCAGAGCACAGAGAGTTTGGACTGACACTCAGACCTCCTCTCCGTTAGTGCTCAACCCTGGAGCACCCCAGGGCTCTGTGCTAAGCCCCCTCCTGTTCACACTGCACAGCCAGACATCAAGAGAATGCGATTGTAAGTACATGGACAACAAAAAGAGATCATACTGGGAGGAAATCAACAGTCTTGCAGAGCAACACACAGAAAGCCATCTGCTACTCAGCGTCAGCAGAACCAAGGAGCCGATTGTTAGCACAGACACCTTGTTCTTCAACCATGGAACTGAGGTGGAGCAGGTGAACAGTTAAAGGTTCCTTGAAATGACCATCACTGAGAACCAAAGTTTGTCATTGCACACTCCCACCCTGGTTAGAAAAGCACAAAAAGGCACATCTTCCTATGGAAATTTAGGAAGGCTTAATTCCAGAGCAAGACACTTGTCAGCTTTTATAGAGGAGCAAACAAACATCATTTATTCATGGCCCAGAACAGAAAGGCTCTAGAGCTGGTGATTAAAACGACCCAGATCATTATTGGTACCCATCTGCAGAGCATCAGTGACATCACTGAAGTGAGATATCTACACAGAGCCCAAAAGATAGTAAGAGACAACACCCACCCAAGCTACAGTCTGTTCACCCTGCTGCCATCCAGAAAAACTACAGAAGTATCCACTGCCATACCACCAGACTACGGAACAGCTTCTTTCCCAGGCTGGGAGACTCCTGAACTCATCCTCAGCACTCAGTAGTTTTAAATAGATATAGCAGGATTCGAGGACTTGCGTTTGATGCATGTGCTTGGAAACTGCATGTCAGATTATAAATAAAGACAGGCGCTAATATTGCATCTGCCTTTTCTTTTTGTCAATGAAAGACCTGCAGTGAAAACAAAGCATTTAATTGCCAATAAGGTCAACGGTTCATCCTTCACGCCACCGCTTCTACGGCCTCCAATAACAGATCTAAGTCTCAGGAGACGCTGAGCTCCTCAGTAATTTCCTCAGAGTATCATACACTGACAAGAATCGTTTTTGCATGTGCACGTGTGATGTTCAGGATGGACCCAGGGGGTAAATTCAATTCAAGAGAAGAATAACGACCATCCCACAGGGCTCCATACTAACACATTTATCTCTTTCACGCAGCAAGGTATCTGGCTTAAACACAGCTACCGACAATTAACATAGTATTTCCTTGAAAGACTAAAAAAAAACAAAACAAAAACACCACAGATAGACTGCTGGGATGTGTTTGTGTGTATGTGGATTTCATGAGTGGAGCTGGTGAGTGCATGTATGGTGATTCATCAGCTTAGCTGAAACACGATGACCAACCAAATCCCCGGTTGAGTTCAACATCCTGGCGATCAGTAACATTTTAATTTCTGTAACCTATCTATCTATCTATCTATCTATCTATCTATCTATCTATCTATCTATCTATCTATCTATCTATCTATCTATCTATCTATCTATCTATCTATCCATCCATCGATTGAGTTACTTCAACAGTTTCATTTCTGGCTGTCTCACTTGCATTTACCACTCTGCTGGATTTAGCTTCTCCCTCTGATCAATGGCAGGGAATGTATTGGGAAAAAAAAAGAATGACAGAACCAGTTACACTCTGAATTTCTAGTTAGAATTTCCCTTATTTCAATGTGCTGAAGTAACTGACACATTCAACAAGTTCAATTCAAGACGGCTAGTCCGGAGTCATGTTGTGTTTGAGTGTAAACACAATTCATTACCAAATCTTATTCAAAGCGAGAATAGAATCCAGACCTGGTATCTGTATTCTTGTAGCATTTTCCAGTCATCTCATCATTATGTGATTTTATGTTACTTTCTTTTGTAACAGTCACAAGAAACAGCACTGCGTTCTCTTTATCCAGAAAGACCTTCTTGGCATTCCACCAAAGTATCTTTCATGTCTTCTTACCCATAAATATAGATCACACGGCACTCTTGGGACTGTTTGGTCCTAAAGGATTACCATACTACATGAAACACTTCACGCTTGTGACTTAAAGAAGATTTGTGGAAGTGAAGGTACAAAGCAACAAAACATAACGCTATTATGTGAAGTGAAAACTAGTTTTTCATATGCTGTTATCAGGGTGTCATTGCAAAAGAGAGCTTTCTCCCATGGCCTCCCCTGTTTGAATACAGATGATGATGATGATGATGATGATGATGATGATGATCAAATATCAATGGCAGCCATTAAATTGCTTCTTGCCTCCGCTGTTATGTCACCTCCATGGAAAAAAGGACTGTGCTGACATGACTGTCTCTGAAAACTGCCCCAGAAGGTTGAAGAGCCTCATGGCCCAATGGCATTTGAAGGTAAGCATGAAGGTAAGCAGACTAAACACACACACACGCACAAACTCGCAGCCACACATAAATGGTCACTTAACGTTTCCCTGACACTTTCACACCTCTTGGTGCTGCATGGCCTGGCTCAGCAAAAGGTGAAGCAGAAAGCTAAGCTCGAAACCCGGTCCTGCTGAAAAACGACAATCCACGTTTATAAACAAGCAAGAAGACCTGCAGTAAAACACACGAAAAACCTCCCGGACGCTGATGAAATCCGACACCTCATGTGTAGCCGGCCTTGACACCGCACTGCTGAGTAATATGACATTTAAGCCATCATCTCCATATGTGTCTGAGGTCGGGTTTGTGTGTGTGAGTGCATGTTCCCATGCAGACCGAAAAAGTAAGTGCAGTGACAGACTATGCATAATATCGCGCCATTATGCAGAATGTGGCCTGACTCCCCACTGCACGCAGAGGAGACACAGCAGTAAGTGTCAGATTCAAGCATGCACACACACACACACACACACACACACACACACACACACACACACACACGCGCACGCGCACGCGCACACGCACACACACACACACACACACACACACACACACACACACACACACACATTCATGACAGTCTACTCAAAAAAGGATGAAGTAACAATCTGCTACAACTGTTACAACTACATCACACTACTGAAAGACAGTGTGTGGGAGGAGAGCAGTTCTTAGCATCATTGCTTTTGACATCCCAGCAGGTGTTTTCTTTATAGTGACACTAATGTGGTGGCTGAATACATCGTCGACATGTTGCGCTACTGCCCCCCTGAAAGCCCCCAAGCTACACCGGAGGCTCAAAATGTTCTGACGTCCTCATCTTAAAGGGATAGTTTGGGCTTTTTGAAGTGGGGTCATATAAAGTACGTATCTTTAGTCGGTCTGTTTCCCACCATAATTGCCGATCAGTGCAGCCTCAGCCCCGTATAACCGCCGTATCCCTACGCATTAGTGCAACTGGGCCTCGCACTGTGGTCTGACGGCGATGTAACGCGGTGTGAATTTTCTCTATACAACATACACTTGAACTTTTTAGGTGAGCCTTGTTTTAGGTGGTTAAAATTCGCTTTGCATCTGGACTCTGTTCACTACGGTACAAAGCTGAGCGTCTGGGCTGGAGCGGCCCTCTACTTCTCCAAACTGAGGCTGCGCTGATCGGCAATTACAGTAGGGAACAGCTCGACTATAGTATGTACTTTATATGACCCCACTTAAAAAAAACAAACTATGCCTTTAAGATTAAAGATATGTCCAAAACCATCTTTTTGATAGACTCACACTATACCAAACCTGACATCTGAGCAACATCACTGAATCTAATCCTCGTGGTTGCTCCACGGATCAAATAACAACTGTGATCACAGTTTTGCTGTGTGATTATTAATGCAACATTTAAGTTCAAGGGTCCAATCACAACCTCTAATAGCTTTCAATTGCTTCTCTTGTTCTACATTCAACACATTAGGCAAATTTACAGGGGGTGCCATCGCGTGATTTAACAAAAGATCTGCAATGGTAATGACTGTAGCACTAACTGAGCTGGCAGCAGCTCACTCTGTAGGGACTTGGCTTAGCGACTTGCCAGTTCAAGACCCACTCAGACCAGTCAATACAGAGCGTGGACTGGTAGCTTTAGAGGTGACAGTTTGCTCCCTGGACACTGCTGGGATGCCCTTTAGCAAGGCACAAGAACCCTAGCAGCCTGGAGCGACTACAGCTGTTGTTTACAGCGCAGTCTCCTTGCTGACACCTGTCCATATATTAATACATTCATTTATGAGTATTTTATAGGGCCTGTGTGTGTATGAGTCAATACTTCCTCAAGTGGATGAATAAATATAAATATAAACTACTTTAGCATCCCTCTATTCTGGTTTTAAATGCTAATCAGATCTGTCACCTTATATTCCAAATCAATACAAGCCTTTATATGAGGGACCTACAGTGAGAGCTGCACATGGTTGTCATTGCTACTTCATGTCTCACTTACAAGCTCACTCTGACGTTCTTGTGCAATTAGCTCGCCAATAGCTTTAGCAATGTGTCTGTGTAGCCTTTGGGAAGTGTCCAGTACACGCAATGAGTGCATCACAATAAAGGCAATATTCTATTCTATTCTATTCTATTCTATTCTATTCTATTCTATTCTATTCTATATAGAGAGTGCACATAGACGGGCAGGTAGACAAGAGCAGGTAAGCAGTCCATTAATTTCATTTGATCTGAACAGGCACCAGATTGATTTTTTAATTGCTGTTGTGATGTTAAGAGTTTTGTCCTTCAGAAATATAACAGAAAATGTTTCTAGAATGTCGTACCAACCCCTTCCTTTAAGGGTTAACTTGGAGAAACCGACTGTTTTGATTGTAACACGAAATAGGCCAATTTTTTTGGTGTGCATCTCCTTTGCTGTCTCAGACTTTGGATTATTTCGTGCTGGTGGGATTTCTTAACAGGAAATGATGCAATATGAAGTGACAGAGATCACCCCTCCCTCCCCCACTACATACACATACATGCACACACACACCCTCGCAGCTGGCCGGCAGTCTCTGACATGCCTGGTGAGCTTTCTTGGAGTGACAGATGGGCCGCGGGCAAGGAGGGAATGGCTTGGTAAACATACTCATATAATCACACACACACACACACACACACACACACACACAGAGGTACACTTACACATGTAATTGTCCCCACATCCGCACACGGGCTGGCATCACGCTCTCTCCTGCCTTCGCCTACAGTCTGTGTTCATGGCTGGAACCCCAGGGCATCACATACATTGGGATACACAACCTGCCTGCCTTTCACAACCTGTTTGTTCTCCTACGTGGCCAAACACCACAGGCCACGCAACAGCAACAGCTAGCCTGCTTCACGGGTTATAAATCTGCAGAGGGTTCTTTCTTAAAGACCGGAGCCGTTGTGAGCTGCTGTTGCTAAATAAATGCGTGCATTTTATGTACACCATCTAAGGTTAACCACTCAAAGACAATACAGCTTTAATTCGTCTTTGGGTTTAAAGGATGGTATTTAGTGACCGTCTATCCATACTGTGATCCAGAGCAGGATATCACACTAGCGAAAGACCTGATATGAATATGCAAGCTGATACACAACAGATATTCACTCTTTACTAAGACATTTTCTGGAATATGTTCAATTCCTACTCATCTTAGTGACCCCATGATGTGTTCAGAATGCTAACATGCTCACGACAGCTGTGGCCCGAAATCTCTCCCTCATTCATCCATTCACTCCTTCCTTTAGAGCAACAGACACTCACTAGTTAATTCTATACTGATCAGTAAATTGAGATGTTAAACTCTTAGAATCATTCAAATTTTTGCCTCACCGCTCACAGCTGCAACATGTCAAATGTTAGTATGCTAACTCTAATTAGCACTTAACATGAAGTACAACTTAAACACCAATGTGTTTAGCATAGTGATGTTTATGACGTGATGGTGTCACCAGGTTAAAATGTCAGCAGATCACCACAGTCGAGTGCTGCAGGGGATGATGAATTTTTGTGGGCTGACCTGGTGATTAGCATCCCTCTCATTCCCTAAACGAAAAGGCCTGCTGGATTTTGGATTATTACCGTGTTCCGCAAAGTGATCTTCACAGATGAACATCATCGCAAAAAAATTCAACATCCGGAAGTGAAAAGCTATTGTAAGGCTATAAACAAACTGCATCATGGCTTTAAGGTGACTGCTGCTAAGCATCTTCCTGCTCTAAACTATACACACTTCAGCTGCTATAAACTCATCTACAAGTTGTAAAGTTGGCTTTAGAATAGTTTGGATTTAAAACCTGCCTGTAAATACAGACTAGTGAGTAGATGAGTGTCCAAGTTGGTCAGGATGAGTTTTAATGTCCCTGACAACCTCTGTTGACTGATTTAGCCACTTGTTAGCGATCTTCTTTTTAATTAATCCTTGTACCCCCCCCTCCAAAAAATGTTCCATCCAGCATTTTCAAGTTTGAAGATCTAACAGCACAAACCCCAGCATTTCTTGTTGTCTCCCGTTTCCATCATTCCTCATGCAGTTCCCTCCCTGTGGCTCTGAAAGTTTTCAGAAATTGCAGTTTCTTCATTCTCGTCGCTGCCTTCACTCTGCCAGAGCTTTCTCCAGATAGAACTCTGTCTCTCAGGTTCACTTTGCCGCAGTGTGCAGTAATGGAAAAAGGGAAAATAGTCCCATTAAGCAGATAATTAGCTGCATGTTAGAAAAACCTGCAGTACACATGCTGTTTATCATGCTGTTCTGTGAGTCGAGGCAGTGGTTGCTCATGTGTTTTTAAAAAGGAATTTACGAAGCATTTGACTTTGAGAGACGAGGCAAAACTGAAGCAGGCCTCAGCACCGATGGTATTGACTGGGAAATAAAGGCCTGAAGCCTAAACCACCACTGGCTGCTCCTCAGGGCTGCTACACCACTGGCTCATTACACCTCACAATGTGGACGACGAAACCTAATAATCAAATAATATGAAAGCTGAATGGAACAGCATAGTATGGCTATTCTTAGAACTTTCCCAGGAAAGAGTCCAAAATGGTTAAGTCTGCAGTTTGTGCCATGAGGTCACCGTAATTACAAGATTTTAGAGCATGAATGTGATTCATAAATGTCCTGCCAGTCCATGTTAGTTAGATTCTGAGCATGCACAGTTGCTTGAAAACTTAGATATGGAGAGTGAATTATTTTACATATTTTGAATATTTTTACTAAAATGCGTATGGATTTGATCCCTGAAAAAAATATGTAATTTGAAGATTGTATTATGTTGCTACAGGCGACTTAAAGAATTCCCCGAGGGTGAATTCTTGGTCGTCAGGGTGGGGTAAAACTCAAAACTAGGAAGAGTTCATCATCAGGAGAGCGTGAATGTGTTCTGCAACTTTCACAGCAATTTGGTCATCAGGTTTTGATGCATGTTAGGTAAAGCGAAGGTTTTGGCCAATTGTTGGACTAAAGAAAAAAGTAATATAGAGGCTGATCCTCTTTGGACCATGATTTCTCCTTTATAGCAAATTTCAAAACAGCTAATCTTTAAAAGTTCTGCTCAAACCCCACAAAAACCGTTGCAGTGAGAAGCAAACTACCAAGAACCGTGTTTGTTTCATCAGAAAACTCTAACCAAGAAATAAAAAACTCAACAGAATGAAAGACGGCACAACGGCTGTTTTCAAAGTCATACTCAACGACCTGCATGCATCCGTGTGTGATCGCACATCAGTTACTCCTGACCAAAATCATCGTTCAAGTCAAGCAAAGAAGCCTGTTGCCATGGCCGGCACAAACACACACATAAGCGCACACACACACAAATAAATACACACATTGTAATACACCCCAGGTTGTTTACAGTGCATGAGCAGAAAGGAGAAAGTCCGCCATTGTAAACATGACTATCTCTAATCCAACACAGTCCAATGTTATTATAGCTGAAAGTGTGTGTGTTTGTGTGTGTGTGTGTGTGTGTGTGTGTGCGTTGGTATTTGACCTTAGAGGGATGGAAAATGACAAAAAAAAAAAAAAAAGCTGCAGCCATGCAAAACATGAGCACAAAAGCAAAGCGTGTGCTGTTTTGTTGCTTCACATACATGCACATATTTCCTGCGGTGGCGGACCCCATCTGTGTGCTGGATTTGGTCCGCTGTGTGTACGAGGATGTGTTGCGCTGTCTTGTATACTGTGTGTGGTGAGTTGACGGGGAGGATGTTAAGTGCCATTGATCTGACCAATTACAAGACAAACAGAGTGCTGGAGAGACAGTTGCTGCTGTAGGAATGCATAGAAACATCTCTCGCGACAGATTAGTGGAGACATTTCTGTGAGTTCTGTGTCAGCTGCCGTGAGAGTTTAATGCAGAGTCTCCAATGTGGCTGGTAAAGCTGTCAATGTTACTGTTATACCTGCACAGGTAATCAAACTGAGTTTAATTAAAAGACAATAAATGAATGCGCTTCATATCAATTTAATTGGTGACATTTTCTAATCTGCATGTCTTCCATTTTGTTTTGTTTGTTTGGTGCTGCTGGTGCTTTGTGCTGTACTTCTCCCGTCAATCAAATACTGCTAATGCTAATCTAATTTGTCTTCAGGCGCAGACTACATACACCGACATATTTGTGTGAAATCAGGGGCGGTCACAAGGCCTGATGAGGGTCTAGCATCTCAGGCATTCAGTTTATTCAGTCATATGATTGAGGAATGTTTGCCTGTTCAGTAATGAAAATCCAATAATGACGAGTTTTCTCTTCTAATCAAAATGTTTCTGCCAAAACTACAAGGTGCACTTTTAACAGTTGGGCGGTACAATACATTATATTGTTTAAGCATCAACATCACAATGTACAGATGCGCAATAGTCATATACCAGAATGTGCAAAGTCAAGTGATGTGAATCAACATCATGGAAAAAGGAAACTCACATGGTTCTTATCATCTGGCTAATCTAGAAGAGTTCGTCTCTTCTAATAATTTTCTCTAACATTACATAACAAAGTCCAATTTAAGGGTTTCTGGGTACATGGGAGTTTGTTGCAGCCCCTGCATACACAATGAAACACCTATCACAATCTTTTCTGACTCATAGATCACAGAAAGCGGGGTTTGTTTGTTTCTCATAGTGCACTCCACTACAAAATCACCCAAATCATTCCTGATTTTTTTTTTTTCTAAATAGAGCTATTCCTGTGTTTTTTTTCCTTCTGTAATCGGTACATTTCACAAAAAACTTTTTTATTAAATGTTGCAGCATCATTTTTTTCCAATATTGTGCAGCGGTAAAGTTTAAAAATCCAAATTCTTGACATAATAAGCTTTAAAATGAACATCTATACAACAATCTACATCCCATCTGACGATTGGCGCTGTTGACTCAACATGAACGTAATATCTGCGGCATACCTCCTGATGCACACGCATCTCTCCCGCACACAGCATCACTTCTGTTCTGCTGAATCCGGCTCAGTACAGTTCAATTGATTTCCTCAGCGGAGGGAGGCACATAGACCCCAGCTGGCCTGAGCCAACAGCATAAGGAGCAACGTTATTTTGGGGAATTTGCCGTCACGTGTCCGAGCTCCATTGTTCCGTACTGCAGTCAAGCCAAAGCCACTAAAAATAGGGCCGAGGCTATTTCCCCCAAACTGTTTTCTGTTAAAGCTAAACAACAATTGCAATGTATTTGCCCCCCCAGTTGAGGCATCTGGGGCCCATTCCTACAAAAATCCTACTCCCTTATTCTTCTACCATACAGTCCTCATCTCTCTTACTGAAATATTGTCTGTCTCCCTCACTAACTCTTTAATCTTGGATCCTATTTGTTTGGCAGGAGGGTGAAATAATTTGACTCGTTCGTCCTGTAATTTATCCTAAAACAAGAAGGGGCTCATCTCGGTTATTTCAAGACACCGTCACTCGGTTTGGAGTCTAATCTTGCAGAGAGTTAAACAAATCCAATTAAACACTCTGCCTGAGATTTCACTTGTTTTGCGAACAAAAAAGATTTGATGCTCCACATGAGATTAAATATTTGTTCGGAGGGATTCGTGCGTGCCCGTGGTACCACATCGGTGGCAAATCTGTACCTCCACGGCGTGTGTGTGTGCGCGCGTGTTGTGTTTTTTTCTTCCGTGCATGTGTGCGTGCGTTATCTCTCCTTTCTTAGCGCATGGCAAGAATGCTCTATGGCTTGAAATTGAAGTAATGATTGTATCTGTCCTGGAAAAAAAACAACATAAAAAAAGACACCTCGAGAGAGAGAGACAAAAAGAAAAACATGAAGAGGAGGCAGGAGACAGTAAGTGCTGTGGGGTGGGGGGATGAGAAAGCTTAACAGATGATAATAGAGCGACGGAGAGAAGGAGTGAGTGATGCGTAAGGACCATGTTGTGAAGGCCCCTTTTAGTGCAGGGAAGCAGGAATAATCCCCATTAAGGTAATTAGTGTTTCAGGAGATAAAGCATAATTAAACAGAAACAGGCTATAAATTACTGTATGTGCTGTCTAAATATGACTCATCCGTACAAATTCAGTCCAACCGCACAATGGTATGTCTTTGCATCCTCAGACTACAGGCAGTGTGTGACGAGTGTGTGTGCGTGCGTGTGTGTGCATGTGTGCATTAGATGGGGGCGGTGTGTTTACAATGAGATCAAGAGAATGCTTGGCAGGACGTCAGTCTTGTAAAGCCCCAGGATTCCACATGGAAAACACTCGCACACTCCACGCCATGGGGAAAACGCACAAAGACACACACACGTGCACACGCAGACAAACACACACATACACACACACGCACACGCGTACACACACAGACCGACAAGCCCAGAGAGAAAACAAACATACGGCATGAGAGCTTTTGGTACACACCGAGGACAGAGACTAGCAGACACACAGGGATACACGTGCAGTCTGCGTTGAATTTGAAGGGGAGAAGCAGAGGATCTCTACCTGGGAGTTTGTGTTTTTCATCAGCTTTCATCGTAATGTCAACATCTCTCTCTCTCTCTCTCTCTCTCTCTCTCTCTGTTTGTCTCCAGCTCCTCACCAGAAGGAGTGCTGTTCATTTTTCATCTGCAGCTCGGCTCATCTGCAGCCGGCTCTCATGAGACTGAATCATGCGTGTGTGTGTGTGTGTGTGTGTGTGTGTGTGTGTGTGTGTGTGTGTGTGTGTGTGTGTGTGTGTGTGTGTGTGCGCGCGCTCACAAAAAGGTTTGTCTTGCGTAACAAACCTGATTTCTAACATCACACAGGATTCTAACCCTCCCTGTATAATAACCACTACCACATACTGAACGATGAATATAGGAGAGTCATCCACAACAAACTTCACAGTGAGAGCCTGTAGACATGCCAGCGGCTCTGAGTAGCTGCAACATTATGTAACTATTAACCTAGAATATAGGTAGGGTGGTGCCTCCATCACCCTCACTATGGACCCCCATCACCTGTTCTTGCATGATATCAACTTGGGGGGGGCAGGCTGCTATCTCCCACGAGAAATGTTACACATCAACAACTATTTTCGAACAAAATGGATTATATTCTATGGAGACATTTTTTCCTCTGATGTCCTCCAGCTGAGCTCTGCCCTCAACTCATCAGAGTCAACATAGTTTTCCTGATGGACAGAAAAGCTTGACCTGCCTCTGGGTAAAGCTTCCCCTCCTATGCCAAGATGGGAACCGGCGCCAGACTGGCGATGCAAAAACTAGCAAACAAAGCATCAAAGCCAGTCTTACCTGGTTCTGTGCAGTTTTTCTCAGGCTCAGAGTAGAGCTGAGACCCATTTTCAAAGACTTCTTGTAGGAGATGACGACTCTCCCACCTCGCACCCTCCTCAACGATGGCGCTGGAAACGTGATATCCTGAAAGAGTCAGAAGAAAAAAGACAGAAAAGAGTGATGATGGATTGGGCCCATGAATAAAATTTTTGCTGCACACTAACCATCAGACAAACTGTCGGCCGGTCTGTCCCAGGGCGCTTGCCTGAGCGAAGGACACTGAATGCATCTTGTTGCATTCAGCAAACTTTGTTTTATATAACAAAATAAAAGCACTCTCACAGAGACATTTTGTATTTTTTGCATTTCTACAGATGAACATTCATTTTTTTTTTATTCGTAAAATAGATGCATGTCGTAATGTGCACTTTAAATGTGCCCTCATGCACTCACGTGCACGGACAGCATAATGGCCGTGATGCACAAGCTCTTAGTTCTGCAGTTAATTGACACTCCTGAATACTCCAAACCTTCCCCTCGCCCCACAGAACAAAGGCAGATGAAACATGCATCTTGTGTCACCACTCTCCTGCGGGAGCATTAGTACGGCAGCACGCTGAGCACCGCGAGGCCAATCATTCCAGCTCAGTCATCTGGGTCACAGTATCCTCAAGCGCCCCATCTCCAACCCATCTCCTCTCCCACCATGCAACAGGCCCTGACATAGGTGCAGAGCACGCCGGGGCTTCTATAAATAGCAGCGCGCTCTGCTATATTTATCAAAACGCAGAAACATGAAGCATTTGCAGCGTTTTGCAAACAGCTATGTCGCAGTGGGGAGGAAGAGCAGATCGGCTGGAACAGGATGGTTAAGAGTGATGTTAGTAGCTGCTGTGGTATGGCAGTTTTATGATGGAAGCACATGTTAACACCAACAACTAACCATGAGACAAAAAGACCTAAGTCTTTGACGTGCAATGCAACAAAGCTGTGAATCCCTGAGGGAATGCATTACCTACTCAGTAAAATCATCAAGATAATTTTTATTGATTATTGGATTGAAAATGTTTAAGCCAATGTTGTCGAACCAACTGTCCTAAAGACTTGCATGGCATTTATTGAAAAGGGTCAGTACAACCAAATTACTAGAAATCAAACAAAAAAAGACTAGTTGATTTTTTTGAAGTACTTTGTGCTATTTACTTTTTGTATCTATTACTAATTCCACTGGTATACACGGGTGCCACAATTCTCCAAATCCATAATTTGATGGGATTTTAAGGTAGTGAATCAATTTGGTTTGGGAATTGCTGATTTTGATTGATTAGAATCAAAATAGTGACACAGCTACTGCTAAATATACACATTTTCTCTCAGGGACATGATTTTCAATGTCAGACTGCTTAATTTTATTACGTCATTGGTTATCACATTTTGCATATATGGTGACCGAAAAACAAAAGTTATGACATCCCTCCACAGAAACCATGTCGGTTTCTGTAGAAGGATGTCATTACTTTTTTTTTGATGTTGTAAGTAAGTTCCTGATCACCTATATTGTATTGAAGTCTCAGAGAAGGACATCTCAAACATGGACAAGTAAAAACCAAACCCGCCTGTGTGACAATAAGGTACATGAACATGTGTATTTTATATTAAAAAAACACAAACACAAAGCACAGCTGTGCAGTGACACTTGATTACAATGTGTGGTTCTATAAAGAGAAGTGAAGGGTGAAATCTGCCAAGCTGCATCACTGCCAAAGCTTCTATACGACTGTGATGCCTTTTGCCCTCTTACTGTATGCTCTTCCCCTGAGCAAATGTTTCCATGTGTGTGTGTGTGTGTGTGTGTGTGTGTGTGTGTGTGTGTGTGTGTGTGTGTGTGTGTGTGACATTGAACAACTTTACATCTTGAAACACACTCCACAGGAGACCTCTCTATCTCTCTTGTCATTATTTAATAACTTGAGTCTGTGGTCCATTAGACATCACACACGCGCACACACACAGGAAAGAACAGAGGTGTTGTAGAAGTACACTATTTACAATGTAAGTACAGACACATATACATACATACACACACACACACACACACACACACACACACATATACAAACACACACTTAGACCCAAACAATCAGACCGCGGTGAGCGTTTCATACTGCTTGTGATCCAGTGAGGCAGAATGCATCATCGCTGCAGAGGTTACTATGGTGACTTGACGTAACAGATGAGAGTGCATGACATAACCCTGAGCAACTTGCACACACACAAAGACACACACACAGCGATGAATAACTAAGCTAAGTAAATGCCATCACGTGAGCTGTGCACCCCTCAGTCACACAGGTAAACAGGCTCCTGACAGGAGAGAGGGCTCCACGCTGTAGCAGCTCATAGAGCCATGTTGTTCTGACTCATGCTGCACTGTCTATCAAGAGATTATGTTCAGTTCTGTTTCCGCTGTATGTTTTAACAACTACTGACCAGTTTGGAATGAAATCTGGTATTATTCATGATCCCCAGAGGATGATACCCAATGATTTTGTTGACCCTATTACCTTTGATCTAGTGCCATTGTCAGGCCAAGTGTCCTCATGACAAAGTCTTTGGTCCATACTGACGTAACACAAAGTCTAATGCCCTGGTCGTCTTGAATTTTGGTCATGGTCCCAAATGGATTCATTTTAATGCTTTTCAATGATGAGGCAGACTGGGGATTTCTGGCACTATTCCATCTAATTCCAATATGCATTCAAAAAGGAAATAAGATTCCTGCGCTCCTATACTCTGAGTCTGTTCGGTGACCCTATTAACCTTTCCTTTAATGGTAATTTTATGTCAAAATTTAAATTGTCAAAAAGGATTCATGACATCTAATCAACGGGTGTCCTGAGCATATTCATGCTCCCTCGGGCATTAACTCTCTGTCCTTGGTGTTCCATTAACTATGGAAGTGCTCAAGAGCACTCAAGAATTAATTTGATTTAATGACCCCATGGTGAAGCACCACCTTTTTTGATGGCCAATTTCGCAACTAATGATTCAGAATTCCGGCCTAGGCCACCGTGGTGAGGTTCCTCTACCTAATGCATGCAAGTTAAGGGCACTGGCACTCAAATAAAGACTGCACCATTTCTGCTGTGTTGCACTTGGGATGCATAGAGCTAGCAACCCCTGGACACTCCTCAGTGTAGTCTGCCTGTGCACAAGTGGCCTCAGCCCAGTTTAGTTTGATTTGCGTTGGACTGGCAGCTTAAATATTTCAGAGGCCTGTAGAGCTGGGGGGAACTGCTCCACTCAGGGTGAGCAACTCCTTTTAAAATTACAGTCATTTGTTCCTTTGCCCAAAATACTGATTTGTACAACCCAGACATCGGAGAGAAAACTGAGAAAAATACAATCCAAATACAAGATGAATGAACGTGTGCATATGTTGCTGGGTTTCCCTGCAGATTTAAGACAGTGTGGAGATGTGCCAAGATGTGCTGCACCTGCAGGAACCACCCACCTCATAGATCTAGGCTAGTGGTGTGTGTGTGAGAGGTCTGTGCATGTGCATGTGTGTATATAAAGAATACTTCAGGGGAATCTCAGACACCAGGAGAGCTGGAGCCAACCTCAGAAATATTCTTTGCATCCATGTCTCCACCACATTCATCTATCCACTTCTCTCTCTCTCCCTAACACACTATTCCATGTTGGTCAAAGTCCTATGTCTATAGGTCCAAGCCGACCCCAAAATGTCACATAACAGGGCCGCCCATCGTTCTTCACTGTCATGTTTAATTAGCTACTTTATCTTCATTAGCGTCGCTTGGCAGGCTTGTGTGTGTGTGTGTATGCATGTGAGTATATTAGAGAAATTTATATATTTATATATATATATATATATATATATATATATATATATATATATATATATATATATATATATATATATATATATATATATATATATATATATATATATATATATATATATATATATATATATATATATATAAAATGAGTCCACGTGTGTTTGTGTGCCAGCATGTTTCAGCACATAACATGTAATCTGTGTCTGTTTATTCCTAGAGTGTGTACTTGTGTGCAGGGTCATCATTCGTCCGTTAAAGCGCCATGTGCATGTGTGTGCTAGTGAGAGCGAGCTACATCCCTGTCCCTGGAGAGAAAGGAATCAGGCCACGTGCACAAGGCTCCTACTATACGGGCCTATACTATACCGTACATGATACCAACATCCTTGGCCCCTCATCATAGGACGTTCAATATCTAGGTTATTGTATGTGTTATTATACGATGCATACATTAAACAGATATACATCAATATACATACATGTTTACATTATTCATGACATTGGAGTTGTATTTCAGGCACCTTGTGTTGATCAAAGGAGTACATTCTCATGTATTGTTAACGCAGGACTGGTTCTTTTTTAGGTCACTGTACCCAATGGGCAACAAAGTCTATGTATGTGCATCAACAGCAAATATAGAAGTACTGTTCATAGTGGCAGCAATGTCTTAAAAGTAAAAAAAAAACATGGCAATGCTGAAAAAAAAAATGCAACTAAGGCGGGAGTGTTATTTACATGATTAAAGATTTGGGGGTCACTAAAATCAAAATGGTTTATCCACCTGGGACTGTGAATATGCTTAGGAAATTTCCTCTTTATCTGCTATCTAATGCTAGATTATGAAAATTACTGTGCAACAGTGCAAAATTGGTTTTATGATGGAACTAGGTAAGAGCTACTGCCCAAAATGGTGAGGGTTCATCCTCTGGGGAACATGACTGTGCTCGATAAATTTAGCAACAATCCCAATGTCACCTCAATGATAGTGAAGGCGAAACCCTTTCCTAACAAAGGTGCTAGATCAAAAGTCAAGGGCCGTAGGAATCATAAATGTGTGGACCCAAGGTCATAGTGGTAATAAAGAATAGCAAGGGCAACAACTACACCATTTTTTTAACTCTGTTTGATCCAAGGCATCTCACATCCACAACAGACTGGTTTATGACGAATATTATTATCTGGCTTGTGACACTTAAACGTGCCTTAATTCTCACTCTTTCTTTCCTTAACCTGAACAACAATATTTTATTCCACCTTTACCCCATTTACCCCAAGTTTAGATGACATGACAAGCAAGGAGTCCACTCTCTTCACATCAGAACTAACCAATAAATCATTGATCATCTAAAGCAACTAAAGCCACTACTTATCTAAATTACCAACTTCAAAGCATGCGTATCGGACTGGAACAAGACATGCCTCATCTCTATTAGAGTGCGCATGAGAGGACGATGTGCCACACTTTGCAGTCGTGTGTGACAACCTCAGTGCTGCAGAACACAGTTTCACAGCGGTGTTGAATGTTGAGTTCATAGGAGAGCAGGACAGATGTGATGAAACCTCAGCAGAGCATCAATTTCATTACTTGACCTAGTATTGTAGTTCTGTTATACATTATAGTTTGATTTCTTCTTCACAAGTTGATAGTTCCAGGCTGGTGAGAATAATGTAATAACCAGTGTCTATATTAATATAATTATTTTGTCTTGGCAGATAAACAAAGCACATATAGACAGATGATGAGGGATGCAAAAACACAACTTGTATCACACTGGAATTATCACTCAATAAGTTAAATATTATTTTCCTCAGCAAGTATTCAGTTAAGCAAGATCGCTTCAACTTTAAGAGGATCAAAAGAAATAAATGGATCCATCTCAGTAACTTCCCCCGATCAACGGCAGAATCTGTGGCGCCGCTGTGAAGTATGGTTTCCACAGTGTGATACTGAAAGTCATGGTAGCATAATTTGGCACATCACTCTGAAAATCACTGATTTTCTAACTCGCCGGCAAACTCATTATTTAAGCAGTGCCAACTCTGAGCATTGACTGCACCACTAAGGAGATGACAGAGGAGGGGCCTGTAGGGATTTGCTGGAAACAATAAACCTCGGCTACACCTTGCTGTGATGTTTTCATTATTTCAGGAACCTTTGGTTCAAAGTCCGAGAGACCACTTTCTATCAGTAGACTGATCAGTTGAAGTAAAGTATATCCTCACCTACAAAAAAAAACCCCACTGTATCTACAGCTCCTGCTGTCAGTGGCAGCATCTTTCCACACAGAATCTACTCTTCCAGGTAGTCGATCAGTCAACGCTCTATCACACCGCAACTGAGAATCAGAAACACACGATGTGCATGCGCTCAGCTACATCCACTCAATATCTCAGAGCAGGATCAGTGTTAGTTTCAGTGGGCACGTTTGTGACACACTCTGTCTGGCTCTCACACACACACACAAGCTTTGCCTTGGTGAGTGATTGCCCGTCAATAAATCGATACGACTATGAGTGGCTAGGATGACATTGGTCCCCTGTGTTTTTAAGAAGTACTCTATGTGTCAAAGAAGATTCTCTAGAGGGACTATATACTGCATATCTATAATAATTAATTAATCATTTATCAGACTTGTGTTTAGTGGCGTTCAACAATGTCGTTCCTCACTCTGACCCTCTCCATTAAGTTATAGACCAAATGAAACACACCGTTGCTTTGAGTAACCTTGTGGATTTCTCTGGGTTTGAAACATTTGGGAAAATGTACACATCTCAACAAAATACATAACAAAAGGTTCTTTTTTAATGCAGAAATGTTACATATTGTATCTTTAAGAAAATGACACAAGGGCTTGAAACAGAAGGATCCAGAGGAGGCTTCTTTAAGACGGCGCTGATAGTGTTCATTGTCTGTGTATTTCTACATAAGATTATACATTACTCCAAGATAAAAAATATCAGTATATGCAGAGCCCAGTCCAGTGTTTCTTGATTGTTGCTTAACAAAGTTGACAGCTCGTTAATGGTCTCATTAGCTGACGCTGTCAGACAACACTCCCGCTGTGAGTGTGTAAGGTCGCTGTCATCTCAGACATCTCTCGCTCTCATCTTTCCTTTTTGTCTCAAGATCCAACCCGGGCTGAGAGGAGAGGGGTCACATGGGGGGAATAAGTGTGGAGAGATCCGCTCTCCTCCTGAGCTCAGCTGACATGTGCTGTGGTCAACTTCAGATAATGAATATTTGTTTCCTTGAATCATACACTGGGTCTGTCCAATAGACAATACATGCAAAAGTTAAATCACTGGCAGTCATTTACATTTCTGAAGAGGTAAAACTTCTTTAAATTTAATATATTTCTAACAGTTTTCTGCCCATGTCTTTTGAAAACAGATTTTAGGCTATATAAAGAGTTTTTATATGTCACATATATGCCAACTTCAGTAGGTACAGTATCTCTGCAACACTGCGCATGAGCAATGTCAGCACTGTTGTTTCTTCACACTTTCTTCATAATGTTTTTCTCATTTGAATGTTCTACTCTGAAATTCCTCAGACGTTTTCCTCTGAGAACAGCTTGTTTATTCACTTAAGGAAAAGACAAATATTTCCAAGCTTATATTTCAAACAATAACATTGTAAATATTACAATTCTGACGTTAATTTTTTTCTCCAAAATGGCAAAGTGCCCCTTTCAGAATAAGTAAAAGTTCAAATCTAAGATTATTTTTATCAATGAGGCCCCCTGGCTTCAAAGTTAAAAATAATACAGTGTTGTCTTCATCAATTAAACCATCCTTGGTTGAGTGCTAATACAGGCATCACCATGCAGAGGGCAAATTAAGCAGACAACTCACAGAACTGATGTTTGGTTGTGAGTCAATAGTTACACTTAATAACTTTCACATCTGCATCTAGTAGAATTTTGATTCAGGGTTTAAAACTTTCATTGATCTTATAAAAAGGTGCCAAGATGATTACATTAATCATTGTGAGACAACAATGCCAAATCAACTGGAATAATAAGATCATAAATATCTTATCACCATTTACAAAACTGGCAATCCTTTTATTTTCCTGTAATGGTTGTTAGAAGAGATGAATCGTGACCAAACCTAGCTCATCTTCACCAGTCGAGTTGAGTCGAAAATCACCACAAAAGCAAAAAGGAATAGAAATGAGGCAACATTACCTCTCAAGTGTGACGAGATTTTTGAGGCAAGTAATGGTTCATATTTCAGAAAACACAAGGGCTGAAGAAAGAAAGGAGTGATACTGAATAATTTTCACTCTCACTCACTTTTGACCTTTCCTGCAGACAAATGAACTAAATCTGCTCTTTCTCTCTGAACTGCAGCGGATCCATGTCTCTTTGGATGAGCATCCCATCCAGCATACATGTCACATAGAATAACCAACATGACATTACCACGATGTCGCTTATGTCACAGTGCGTGAATGTAATAGATAGGCGCCGTGTTCCCTTTGTCAATCAAACATGATGCATGAAACGCCCAGGTCTAGAACCTGAAGACATTTTTGCTTTCTTTCTATTGCTGCGTGGAATAATGGCCCCTCAGAGGATTCAAAGAAAAAGGACATCGCCTCAAACTGGTATTCTCCTTGTGTGGTGATGGGGGTGCTGTGGTAGGGGCTAGGTGGTTCTGGGGTATCTCCAAATGACGTTGATATTTGCTTCAGGAATGTCATTAGGAAGAAACAGAGCAAATCTATGAGCTTGGATGGAGTAACTTTCTCCAAACACCCCAGCTGGCCACATACCTCCAATTTTGAAGGCAAGTGTTGTGAACCCTCCTGAACTCCTTTCTTTGACAGCTTGTGCCTAAAATATACATTCAATAACAAAATCCGGTGAGTGGACTTACTCGTCCAAACAGATATTGCTTGTCATTATGGACTGAGCGATGGCACATGCACTTTGACAGCTCCCAGTTGGTTTGGGAGCCACTACGTAACATTTAATTAATTTTGTGATCGGCTGATGACCAGGCCTTGAGACTGATGGTGTCGCATCATTCTGACGACCATAGAAAGGGTGTCTGGGATGAACAAAGATCTTCTCCATGACAAAAGAAATTGAGTTGTATTTCAACACGCTTTGGAAATAAAATGAACCGGGCGCTGGCTAAATAGCCTCTCTTAACATGCTGTTAGTTATCTGTCTTTCCGCAGTGCTGCAGACATCCAGGTTCAGAACCTGAAGAGATTTTGACTTCCTCTGCTGCCACGCGAATTCTCTTCCACAGCAACACAGACCAAATAATGTATGAGGGTTCAGCGCAGCAAAAAGTCAGAGTGTGTCTGAGAGAGGAAGATTATCTCAGTGGAAATGTCTAGAAATTGGACAAAACACACACACACGCACACACACATATTTCAGAACAAATTGTCTCTCCAGTGCAGAAACGACTTCAGACAAGATAGTTACATAATCAGGGTATATTTGCCTAAATTGTCCAAAAATGGACAAGAGCAAATGTGTGGTGCGTTCTCTGTGTGTGGGTCCCACGAGGGGTTTGAGATGAACAAAGCAGAAAATGCTCTCAGACACACAAAGCTCAACAGGACTAAAAGGCAGCCTCATAATACCCTGTTCTGTGCAGGTATATGACTGTGAAACCCACTAACACCCACCAACATCTGGCTTATGTCTTCAGTGGGGAAGGGCACAATCAGCGTTTATTCCCACGTCAAATGACTCTGAACTCACTGGTATTTATTGGCACTAGCTCTGATGGGCTGGTTGAAATTTCAGAGGTAAATACTTTTCCATCCGTCTCTACTCAAGCAGTGCTGGGACATCGTTCAGAGAGCCTGACATGAACCACTGTATCATCGTCACTGGACTCCATGCTGCTTTTTAATAACCTTTTAATCCAAAAGTTAAAAAGTCACCTTTGAGCTCTCCTTCCATCAGTGTAAGTTCTGGATCAGAGCGCACCTGTAACTCCAGGTGTTTCTTCCTCCTGAAGGTCTGGCTCTGCAAGCCGCTATCCTCCACACCCCATACACCATTTGGCTAAGCCCACAACATATGCAAATGTTTTGCTGAAAGTTCAATATTTTCAATTTACACAAAAAGGTGAATGATGCAACTGATGGAAATTCGCACCACCTGACTGGAATAGATACAAATTGGCTTCTAATCACATCTGCACTGACTTTATTGGGTTTTCAAGTCAGGAACGCTGCGGACCAGAAAGCGCTTTGCTTTGCCCCAGTATAGCTCACCAGCGTCAGGTCTTCATGCTCTTCTCTCCTAATAGGGCTGGTGAAACAGGCTGGTAGTGCACCTGGCTCTAATTTCTGGTAAATTAGACAGTGAGCCTGCTGTCTCGTCTTGAGACTACTTGGACGGTCAATACATTTCAATAAAGTTCTGAAAGCCTAAGTCAGTCCATCTGCTGAAGTTATTCTCCCGCCTATAGAATATAATACTCAATGCGCTTGGAAACAAACTTATAATCAGACTCGAATACGATGGCTTCTGGCAGCCAGACAGCCTATTAAACAGTGAGCTCTCTGACTGAAGAGCAGTCTGCAGATAAGGAGACAGTTTCACTCATTATCTTTCCCAGCGAGGAGATTAATATCCTCAGCATATTTGTCTTTTCAATAGGACGGGCCTCTCAAAGCTCTAGCATAATAAGCCTCAGTCCAACGGTCACACATACACACAGACACACATGCACACAGGTGCAGACACACACATGCGAACCCAGACAAACAGATTCTTAAATTTCATTCAGAGTCATCTGAGAATGTGATTAATCTGATCGGAGTAATTAAAAGCGTAGTGGGTTCCTCTGGCCCTGCTAAGTGCAGGTGAATAGCACTGTGATTGTGTTTGCATTTGTCGGAGCAACACAAGGGCCCTGCAAGCTAATCACTGCAGGAGGGTTCAATCACACACCCGACTGTGTCATCATCAGCCAACAAGGGCCCCTTCAGAGAATTCAGAGATAAAGAACGTCACCTCATACTGGTATTCTCCTTGTGTCATATGATGGGGGTACTGTGGTAGGGGGATAGGTTCTGGGTTTTTTCCCTTCAAAATAACATGATATTTGGTTTGGTTTGTACTGTAATATTGTGCTCACAATTATTGGTCACCACCAGTATTTATTGTCAGTTTAATCCTATGAATAAGGTAGAGTTCCTTAAAGTGCTTAAGAAGAAATAGCATTTGAACATTTATAATTCCACAATCACTTGGCAAGCTATCTGCCCATGATCATGTGAAATGATCATGGGCATCATGTGAAATGAGCGCTTCAGAAACAACTGGTAAATGGACACTGCGGTGAGATTGGTTCTCAACCACCAAAAATGACCGGCCCTGGTATATAATCATGTAATGGACTGACATCCTAGCTCGCAGAGCAATCGATGGTTTAGAACAATAAACCTGAAATCTGTGGCATTAAGGTCAAGCCATTTTGTGCCGTTATTGTTCCAATAGGACTGCCAAGTCCCCCATTCAGGTAGTCTGTCACCCAAATCTGTAAAAATGCAAAAAGTGTTACCTTCTTGATTTACCGTTTGGTTATAACAAGAATTTGAAGATAAAAATTCCGTCTTACATTAAAAGCATCATAATATGTAACTCTGATTTTACTCTACAGCCACTAACCTATATTTCACTGCATAATCATTTTCAGTTGAGAAACTATCACTGTCAGATTTGTGGCCTTTGGGGAAACAGCAGGTTCTGTTCCATTTCTAACGCAGGGAAGGACGCCTCTGTACAGAGAGGCAGAATGTAGAGGGCTGGTGAGAGCTATGGCAGCTCTTTGCTGAGCTCCTCAATCATATGCTTAATGAGGACTTTTACATTGCTCCTCTATATATAGCTGCTGGGTCTACCAGTTATTATGGCTAAGCAGTGGGACATGACTTTAAAACGTATATGAAAAATTTGACAATGCAAAGACTGAGCATGAGAAACAAATAATGAATTAACTAAGCTTAAATCAGCAGGAACAGAGAGGAACACCATTTTTTTTCTGAACTTACCTTCATTCTAGTTTACATGAATATGTTCACTCCAACTATTGGATTTAGAGTAACTTAATTATCTAATGAGATGTGTGTTTTGATAAGCAAGCCTCATCATGGACTGTGTTTTTGGAGCATGAAATCCAATCCCGTAAAACTACTGGAAATTTCAACAGTGGATGGCCGCGCTAAGCCTTAAACTGAGCCTCGTGTCCATTGTGATTACCAACACACTTTACAACAATGAGCCTAGAAAGAGCAGGAGATTCAAAAAGAGGAAGTGTAAGAGAGTAGACATGAAACCACAGGTGGAGGGAAGCGAGTGAGGTGAGGAGAATCAAGGAGTAGAGGAAGAGAAGGACGGATGCAAAGACAACAGCAGGTCTACATAATCTCCAGATCCCATCCCTCTTCCTCAGGGGAGGGACCCCTGTCTTCAACCCTTGCACCCTTCCTTGTGTCTATCCGAGCCATGTGAAGATCCCAGAATACACATGGCAGGTGCTAAAATAGGCTTTGGGCTGGGTGATGAATTAGGAAGGGCATATTTGGGGAGCGAGGGAGCGAGAGAGACAGAGAGAGAGAGAGAGAGAGAGAGAGAGAGAGAAAATAGCTCCTAATGTTTAATCACAGCTAGATCTAATACAATACAGAGCCCACAGACAAACCCAGTGACCCCTCGCTTAGATTTGCTCATCCATCATAGCTGAGCTCTGACTGTGTTTATGTGTGCGTGTGTGTCCATATGATTCGATTATGAACACATGAGATAATACTCTTGAGGGTGAGAAATGAAGCTGTTGTTAACAGATTGGGGACAATCTGAAGACAAAGACACACACAGACACACAGACACACAGACACACACACACACACACACACACACACACACACACACACACACACACACACACACACACACACACACCTCAGATAGTATGGTGTGGGTATCTCAGGTCTGATGCTGATTATTAATGTAAGTGACAGATATCCACTATTTGGAATTGATATCTCCATCGGTCACAACTGCAATTAACACAATAAAAGCCCCTCCAAAATAACAATAATAGGTCATCTACGTCTAAAAATAAATCTTCTAAAAAGGGATGTGCGAATAGCTTGGATGGAATGAGCCAGATGATCAGGTTGTCGACCGAAGCAGTGTGAGAGCAGGTCCAGGTGGAGAAGAGATGTTTCTCCTTTAGGCTGGATAACCGGACATCCGCTTGCTACCATGACGAGAAGTGGAAGAGAAAGGTACGTGTAGGTTTGATATTCACGACAATTTGAGCTGAAATGACGGCACAAAACGACAGCAGCGTGGATGAATCAAAGGCAGGGAGACAATCATATTCAAAAAAAGGTGACAAGATGATGTCTAAGAGCAACAAGCGGCAAGACGGTAGGCTAACAGTGAGGGTGCGTCGCTCTGCTATTGGTGAGATGTGCCCTGCTGATATAGATAATGACAGGCAGTTATGAGGGAGCATGAGTGAGAGCAGTGAAAGAAGACCGAGCACGCAAAAGAGAAGTCTTCCTGTCTGGGCCTTTGCTGGAGCCTCATTTAAAGACTTCGCTTCAGTAGGGCACAACTGCAAACACATCTGCAGTTCATCAAATTGCCGGAATCTAAATTGACACACACATTGTCAACCATACTATATTTAGAGTACGTTGGTGTGGGACCTCTTGCGGCCTGAAAGCATAGACAGATTTGGTTGCTCCTCATTGAGCTGAGCAGCCACTTAATTGTCAGCCCAACGCTGGAGTGTTTCCTCTGAGGTGCACACATGCATGCACTCATCAACGTTCTCTCTCTTTTGCATGTATATATGCGCACATTTACACAGTCGTGAACTTAGCGCGACATTATTCTCACTGAGCTTATTGAATAATCCTCATTCTAATTTGGAATTCACAAAGCCCTGCATCACAGCGTCCTCACTCCCAGCAGACTGGTGGAGTAGCATCTCCACATGATCCCACATGGTCCCACACTGCTCTCTAGCATGTAATCTGAAGTCTTTCCCCTCCCCACAGTTCATAGGTGTCACACAGTCAGTTGACACATGTTACACACAGGATCCACTCTGCTGTGAGTTCATTATTCATCCTCGGGCTTTAATTAAACATAGTTGGGGACTTCCATGGAATTAACAGGAGTCGTACGATAACCTTCGCCATTTGCCAGAAGCCTCTGAGAACCCATGTGTTTGTGTATGAGCATGCTTATATTTTTCAAGTTAGCTCACTTCATCTAAAACCGTCAATACAACACACTTGAAGCACATATACGTGATATTGTGTGTACAATTTTGAGGATTAAAAAGGCTAGAAACTAAAAAACAAACAAACAAACAATTGGTACCTTAAGCACACCTTGCTAATTACAACTTTTGGGTTGAGCTGAACCCTTTTAGCTACACGCTCTGGTAACTTGTCATTATCAATAACACAAGAGCTGCACTAATCCCACATTTGTGTATTAAAAATGGATCAAATAACTATACGTGATGTGAAAGGGGTCCCCTTGTAGTTACAAACCCCAGGAGTGTTATCACGGCAAGCAGCTGTACTCGACCTGACCAGCACCAAACAGCAGACAGACAAAGTCAGCAACTGGCAGAGGAAGGTGGTGGAGCACTAGGACTGAAAAGGTGACCATTGGATGTAGCGGATTCTGCAGCAGTCAGAGAGACTGTAAATTACCATTTGGATTCAGTCAAACTCAATATCCAAAGCACAGATGATGCTGTGTGCACATTAATGATTCTGCTCTGATAAGATCATCTATATACATTTCATGACATATAAATTGAACATGGATTATGTATGGTGTAGAGTATACATGGAAACATGGTCAGTATCATTTGGCTTTTCTGACAAGAATCTACATGCAAAAACTCTTTAATGTCATCTCAACCACCAACATGTCTGTTAGACCCAATCCAAACTAAACTACCTTTACTTTGCACTTCTTTAGTGGACATGATCAATCCCTATCAAGTGGATATGTAACACTGTCCCCAAGCACCTTTATCCTATGGCGTCCGATGGAACTCCCTTCTTAATATTCACCCTCAGCCTCAGTCACAAGCAGTTATCGTATATCCAAGCAGTTAAATGTCACTTTGTTATGGAAGCGAAAGATGAGAAATCACAAATCTAAACATTCATTTACTAGTTGGGTCATCTCCAGCAACATGCCATCACTCTGATAAATAATTGGTCATTTGGTGTCACTAACCCTTTCACACTAAAACACCCAATTACCTGCAAACTAATTAGTTTATAACACACTGTTTTGAGCATTTTGCACGTATATGTAGATCAGAATTTCTTCTTTCTGGAGCAGAACCTTGAAGTTTCAGGTTCACTTCTGCTCTCCATCCGTTGCAATACTTAGCTAGGATGTAATTGGTTTGGATAAGCTTTGATGTGTTGGAAAAACCACCAGACAAAAACAATTAACAAAGGTTGTTTGTATGCGCATTGGTCCTCAGTGGTTACAACAGATTCGTGGAGTCATTTAATACTGCTTTAAAACCACTAAATTCCTGAACGCAGCTTTAAATGTGCGACATTTCCAGTAATCTCTTCAGTCCAGTCAGAGTGTGCAGTGGAACCCTGTCCTTAAGCTCGTATTTGCATGCGATGACTGTCTGTCTGAATAGCATTACAGTACCAATGGTATTACCGGACTGAATAACATGAGCGTGCCTTTGTCCATTATTCAGTCGGAGAGGAGGACAATATGATTCCCAGCATTCTAACCCTGAGAGCAGACAGGCCCCATTAGGTGCTCAGCTTGTTACAATAACACGAAGTCATCCATCAAAACCTGGACTCGCTGTCACAAAGCCTACAAAAAGCAGCTCCTATAATGAAGTGCTACACGAGCAACAGATCAAGAGGGGTGCGTAACAGAGAACAGAGTGAAAGAAGAGGGAAGGAAAAAAGAGAGGGAATGAAACTGGAGAAATAATCAAAGCAAATGAGAGAAAAAGAGAGGGAAATTCATATATATCAGCAGGCCATTTGCACCTCATGTTCTGACTGTTTCAGTCATCACACACATATAGACCTCCCCAGTCATTACTGTGCCCTCTTCACTTTCATTTTACTGCAGTACATTGCAAAGTATCTATATTTTCCAGTCAAATGAGGAACGTGTGTGCGCACCAGTGCATGTGTGAGAATAACCTTGTTGCGGGTTTCCTAGATTGTGCCCAAGTGCAGATGAAGGTCAGCTCATCCATGCTTGGCACATCAGTCAGAGTAAAGTGGAGGGGTTAATCTCTGTGTACCTGACACGTCCGCCGCTGTTTACATGGTTGGGTTGGTAAAATGTTAAAGCTGCACTGATCAATATTTTCATTCTTTAAATGAAGGAAATTACTATAACATATTATTATTCTAAAATGTAAAAGGTGTCACTCATGACAAACCCACAGAGAATTACCTTAATCTGCAGTCCCCCTGTTAGGTCAATGGATTGTTTTAGCCTCTTTCAGCTCATTGTTTTTTTTTGTTTTTCCCAAATATAACTATTTCAGATCAGTTACACCATTACCCTCTTCTCCAGCTGCAGTTTTTGGCAGAAATTAGTTAGGCTGTACAATACTGTAGGCTACAATACCTGTCTGGAACCAAACAGCGGGCTGTCAAAATGAACAACCAGCTGGTGAACAGGCCTGAAAGGCGAGTGAAACATGCATGGATGTGTACCCAGGAAAGTGTTTACCACCATGTTCAGCATTCTGTACAAGGTGATACGAGATCTGTTTTGTTTACAATGTGGTCTGAAACATGCTATGCAGGTAGTTCCAGGCTAACGTCAACATGGTAATGATACAATGTTACAATATTATCACATTTGATAGTTTGCTAAACTAAGCCAGCAAATATCACAAACTAAAATGTTCTACCTCACAAATTGCATCTGAGGCTGGTAACCCTCGATGAATAGCAAAGGTGTTCACCAAGGTTATAACAGTTTATCCTCTGGGGAACATTAATGCGTACCAATATTTGACTGCAGTCCACCAACGGTGGTTTAGCTGCATTAAGTGTGCTTGGGCAAACACACTAGGTTACCGTGATAACCTCAGGAAGAATGACGCAGATGTGGGATTGTTGTGCGGCAAGACAGCAAATAAATAAGTCAACAAACTGACAAGCTCTGCTTCAGCAAATTCTGTGAACAAGCTTTTTTTGAGACTGTGCACTGATGATGGGCACGGTGATGAGAGAGTGAGCTCGGGAGAAAAAAAAGAGAGGGGGAGAAAAGAAAGCTGTAACTGCTGCATCACCGGGGCACTATGAAAGGCACAAGGGTTGGAGCTATAGGGGGGATACCGAAATGATAGCTGAGTGCCGCCGAAGTGGCGGGAGAGAGGGATAAGATGACAGCGCAGTGACCAACAGATAGATGGGAAGCTTGAGAGAGAGTGCGACAGAGGAGGAAGAAATGGAAGGATGGGGGGAAAAAAACGGGGAGAGAGGTTGTTTGTGTCTACCTCAGACTGGGGAGTGTTGCGCTCTGTTCACACAGGCTGACCCAGATGCAGCTGAATTAGACACAGTCCTTGTCAGTCCTGTGTGTGCTGAAATGTGTCCATAGCACAGACTATGTACAACTGGCAAGTACTAAAAGCAAACATTCAATGTTGGGTTGTATTGATTTTTTTGATCAGACATGTTTTTAATTTGAATTATAAATGCTGCCAATTTTAGACTGTATTCTTGTGTGGCTGCTTGTGTTCTTTCACTTCTGGCTACAGCATCTGATGACATGTTGTAATCTATTGCCTGTTTATGCATCGCGCAGCTATAGAGCAACATTGGCTTCAGTGTCTGCCATTTAAACATTGGCTTTTACTTTAAAGTCTGTCAGCATCATCTCATTGTCGACATTTTCCCTCTTAGGTTCAATAACAGTTGAGAAAGCTTGGTACCTGGACGAACGTCAGTCAACTTTTCTGTTTCCTGCTGAGCTCATATATGTGCTTTGTGCTCCTATTGTCTGAATGAAAAGAAAAACAAGTTAACAAGATGGTTCACTACAATGTAAAGTCGGGCTATACTGATGCCACAGTCTTCACGGACACATCACATCATATATGACTTGACTTGGCCTCTATACGCCTTGTTTTGCCTTGTTCATAAAACTTAACTGTGTAAATACATCCTTCCATCGGGTACTGTGGTGCTCGCTGTCAGTTTCTTGATGTCATATTGCTGCCCAGAAAATCTGGGTAAGCATGGAATCTTAACAGTCTGCTAGAGGTGAAGAGTGGATAAATACACTATACTGTAATGTGATCATTCACAGGGGTAACTACAAGTGACTCCAAATCTTTGAGTTTGTAAAACATACGTGTACTTATTCCTCGAAGTGAGGTTTTAAAAAACCAATACCAAACTAATGTACTTTATCGATACCAGTCTTACAAACAAGACACGATACACAGAGAAGACCACTGACACAGCAGCTACAGCATATGCAACATGTCTAATCTTAAAGAGGTTACTGAGCAACATTTTTTCATTATGTGAATTGACTAAAAGCATCAATAAATGTAGTTTTAATGTCCCTGCCGATCACAACTCATCTTATGGTTGTCTGTGGGAACACATGGAGGATCCTCTTATAAAAGGGAAGCATTAAACGTCTAAGTACAACGATGACTTGTCTATGTTGATCACACTTTGTAATTTATCCATCACATGCTGTCGACATCACCAAAGGTTGGCATGTGAACTCATGCTTTATATACAGTGACTTTTCATTTAGCTTGTTGTTTAAGGTTCAAACTAATTTTACAGTTCAGTCACTATTAACAATCAGTCATCTTGTCTGACATCCAACTGAGGAGAATATTCCTTGTGTGTACCTCCGCAGCTCTGTCGCATACTTTTGTGTTTAAGTAGCTAATTAATGAATCTGTCAATCACACGTTGGAGGCACTGCCCAGGGAGGAGCAGCAATCCAGTTGTGTGAAATGTCAGAATCTGCCCATCAGCAACCAAGAAGATTAAAAAAAATAATAAAAAATTAAAGGTACTGCAGACGAGGAAAGAGGCTCTTCATGTTTATGGCTTGAGTTCTCAAACTTTGCACTGCTTCAAAGGATAACTGAAGTTAACTGCAATGTATTCTGTAGATTAGGCAATCATTTCTATCAGTTATGGGTAAACGGCACTGATGAGAGCATTTGCTGATGGACAAGCATATACGTATGTTACATGAAATCTACACACAGCATTAAAACATGCCTTTAAAACCCAAATGACCTGTCATTTTTGGAATATTCTGTATTTTCACAGTGGTTTTAGGGAGATAATGCATCTTCTCCCATCTGTCTACGTTCTGTATTTCTGCAGAAATTAAGCCATTATAAAACTGAAGTGTAAAGTAAATCCACGGATGTACGGCTGAAGTTTTGCATATTTTCATGCGCGACTCTGTCAAATGAAAGAGATGTTTGTAAAGGCATCTGTGTGTCAGGCCTGCTGCGTTGCTCGCAGTGTTGAAGTGTACTGCTGAGACCATGCTGTTCATGGTGTTACACGTGCAGAGGGAGCGTTTTTACACAACAGAGACCCCGTGAATGTTCGTCTCTCTACAACTGTGGATGCATGTGGATTGAAGTGCTTTTTTTTTTTGAAAGAATGTATTTTGCTCATTTATTTAATGAGAGTGTTATTTATCTTTTTGAAGTGTTGCCTCACGTCTCTGCAATTGCAGTGCAGTTTATGCTGGAGCTTGTAATGAGACGGAATTATTATTTTATTTCATGTTAATCCAAAGAAAAAGGTTTCTTGTTTTTGAATTAAACACAGCCTAAATACCCCAAAAAGGTATATTAATTATTAATTTGGGCTTTTAGGAAATTGCCTTTGTGGTGGAGAAATGCAGACAGAAACGATCACGAAACCGGACCTCCCTCCATCCTCCCTCCGTTTCCTCCTCCCTCCGCTCCCCGACTCACTTTATCCCCTTCACTGTGGACAGGCTCCCCTCTTTATCTTTTCTCCCCTTCCGCTTGCCTCCATCTAACCCTCTTCATCTCACTCTATCCCTCCCCGTCTACTCCTTTAGCATCTCCCTCCTCCACCTCCTTCCATCACTGGCACTGCTGCCCCCCCCCAACATTTCCCTCCTCTCCTGTCTCTGTTCTTTTCGGTCTATTTCGGCTCCGAGTCCCGGGGCTTCGTCAGCGCAAAGTGCTCCGTCTGTGCTCCTCCACTCTCCCCTCCCGTCCTCTGCTAGCGTGCAAAGAGAAGGGGACCCACCGACGAGAGCTTTAAGTTATGTAATGAGATCATCTGGAGACTAATGTTGTATAGCAGATATACCAAGCAGCCATTAGTGGCTTCTCTATAGCACAACCATTTGTCTGGCTGCCACGCGCGTCTTTTTGGTTTGTCACAGATGGATGATGGAGGGACTTTAGATTGAGCAGCAAGGATCTATGATATTAAATCCTCCAGATGACAGCGACAGCAACATGTGTTTGGGTAATCCTCCTTCCTATAGTGCTTTTGTCCTGGGTCTGGGCTTTACCTTGCGTTTTCCGGAGGTGAGATGGATGGGGCTTAGGGGGAATGGTGGTCGAATTGAGGACAGATGGAGGACAAGGGGGTATGAGGAGAGGTGTGTGCGCATCCACGTGTTGGTCCGCAGGGCCGTGGTGGGGGAAGCGAAGACATGGGGGAATGTACACACACACACACACCTTGACACGTGTGCTAGCGCATTTTCCAAGACCTTGAAAGCCTCGTCGTGCCCCGAGGGGTGCTATCACTGACATGAGAAGAGGTCCTGCTCTCCCATGTGACAGTCGATGTGAAAATGCTGTCAATTAGCATCCAACTCAGAAGGCATTTCTCCATCAGCAGGGGTCAGCGTCGACAGTACAGTGTAACGATAATACAGTTCGGCGCTAAAAAGGTTTGTCAATCATGGGGCTACTCACAGGGTTTTTGACTGTTATTTTCAATTATCAATCACTTATCAATCAAGAATGTTGAGCTTCTCCAATGTAAGGATTTGCTGCTTTTCCCTGTTTTATGTCCCTGTGACTTGAAAATATTTGGGTTTTAGACTACTGGTCAAGCAAAACGAACAATCCAAAGATGTTGCTGTGAACTGGAATTTATGTACCGTTTCTATATTTGCCAGCTTGCGTTCGTGTGGCATGCATCCAAGGGGGTAAAAAAAAAAAGTTCGAGCCTGCAGCTTTACTCCACGACACTTACCCTGTGTCCACTGGTTGAGGTTTTTGCTGGGTTTGTTTTCTTGTGCCGGGATCCTTTATGAGCTCATTTGGGAAGATGATTTACATGAGACAGACTGAATTTCTGTCTTCTGTAGTTTTTCTGTTGCAGGGTTATCAGGACAAGACAGTTATCAGGGCATAACACCAATGATCTGTTGATCTTTGTGGATCCAGATACGATGATCTGACAATCGCCAAGCCAGCAGTGAAGAAAAATGATTGAAAAATTGAGTCAAGTCATGACCTTAAAATCAAAAGTCAAGTCAAATCATGGATTCCGAGAATTGTGACACACCTGTGAATTAGTCTTAAAAAGGGTTAGGGTTCCACCAGCAGGGGTTCAAAACCCTGATGAAACTGTGAGGAGCAGCAAATAATAACAGAATAACGGATCAAGCGATAATGATAATCACAGCAGCCCAAACAACATAAGCAAAAAGAAAGATAGAAGGTCCTGTTACCACAATACTGTGGATAAATTATGAAAACATTCATTTTCAAAATCAAGTTTTTCTAATTCATTCAATTATTTTCATTGTTGATGAGATAAAATATTGAACATGCTCTTCAGTCGTCCAAAACACAAACATATTCTATTAACAATGACATGCCATGACATGCAGCACTTTTTTCATTCAAGAACTGCCATTACTTAAAGTTGTCAACAATAAGATACAGGTTTCCCAAGCTAAAATACACTGAAGACATTTCCTCAATCAATCAATCAATCAATCAATCAATCAATCAGCTATTTAGGCTTTTTTTCTCTCTTCAATTTTAAACTGTGCAGTACTAAATAATACTCAAAGCGCAAACCAAAATCGCAACATCAACTCACTGATGAATCCACAAATAATTTCAATCAGTGCTGCATATTTTCTTCATTTCACTGTAGTTGTCTCCTGTATATACACACACACACTTGTGTTTTCACTGGTTCTGCATCATTACAATTGAGCTGAAGTACAGTCACATAAACAGATGTACACATGACAAATATTGTAACTCATCATGGTTCCAGACTTGGATCATTTCATGACTGATTTCCTGGTGTGAAATGTGGCACTGATGTCACATTTTTTACATATTGGAGACATGCGGCATCTTCATAGCGTCTCTGTGCTCACTACACATTCTCATCTTCTCTGTGGCCCCCAAAAATAGAAGCTCCAGCACACTGTCCGACTGAAATCAGTGAGTGGGTGAGCTGACGATTAGCGCCAAACTTAGAAACTAGTGGAGGTAATCAACGACAGAGAGTGTGAGAAAACTTGGACGAATAGATTCTGCAAACAGTTTGTTTACATCACGACGATGACACCAGTGGGCCGACTGGTTTTGGAATCGAGTCGATAACATTCAGCAACATTTACCGGGCTGCTGACTTGACCATTAACAAGACCTACTTGGCAGAAGCCAGCAAAACATTGGCTGCCGTCAGACCCGGTAATGATATAAAGCTGTTCAAAAGTCTGAGTCGAGCTCATGTACACCCTGTTTATACGTCCCGAATGACACCGCACAAGCCCAACTGATCACAACCACAAGTCAGTCAATGCAAACACCCCGGCTGTTCTACCATTCAAATGACATTTTCCAGTTAAAGAATGCAGTTTAACTTTACACCTCATGTATCAGCTGCTCTCTGCCCACTGTTGGCTGACAAGAAATGGTGGAGAAAAAAAAAAAGTAGATTTCTGCGAAGTGATACAAGCAACACAGACCAGCACAGACACCGCAGCCATTTCCAGGGGATTATTATTTACAGATGTTGAGCAACAGGAAAGCATGCTCTTGGTTTTGTTTTTTTTTTTTCCTCCCCTTTACTGTGATTGTAAATGTGTGCATGGACACACACACACACACACACACACACACACACACACACACACACACACACACAAGAAAAAGGCTGCAAGTCAAAAACAACTCACTCTGATGTAGCTCCACTAATCCCAATGGGATCCATAATGTGTCACATCCCTGACAGCCTTTTTAATGGCGCGTGGCAGCATCACTACTGTACACACTGAGGCCCACATATGTTTACAGCCACTTCACGTCCTCATCTTCCTTAAGTCAACATGAGCCTTACTATGCTGTGACTTATCATTCTGAAATGACATGCTTAATATAAATGTTTAACGTTAACGTGTGCTGCCCACACTTTTTTTTCTCTGCAGACATTCGTCATTGGAGAGCCTTACAGTCCCAATTCAGGAATTTTAAATGTGATGACAATTATGTTTCTCTAACCGCATTTTTGCCTCCCAAACAGCCTGTTGTTACTGCTCGCCACAAACTTCACATGAACGCTTCCCCCCTTCTCCACAACACACAAACATGTGAATTCTGGCTGACAGCGGAGCCAGGAACACCGTCTCGAACGTGGCCCCTCACCTGCTTTCCGTGCCACGGACTGGAGCCCCACGACGAGCCCCAGCAGTGCCCCCGCGAAGCACATCTGGACGGCGAACAACTCCTTTCGCTTTCTCCGCCTGGCTTTGCTCCTCCGTCGGTTCAGCATCACTCCTCCTCTGACGGTCGTCTCCGGCATCCCTTCAACCACCACGCGGGCCATGGCGCTCCTCTCTCGGGGCGAGCGTTCCGGCGGAACCCCCGGGTGGTGGTGCAGAGGTACGAGGAACTGAAGCGAGCCGAGGAGGAAGAGGCGGCGGAGAGACGGGCTGTGTGTGTGTGTGTGTGTGTGTGTGCACTGAACTTACTCGACGAGAGCAGATATGACTTGCTTGTGGATGGATTTGTAAAGTCAGCCCGAGTGGGGGAAAAAAAATAAATTCATCCGGTGTAAATTTTCAAAATAAAGTTCGTATCGCTTGAGAGTTTGGTTTTTTGCTCTCCAAGCATAAAGACTAAAGCATAACCTATCTTAAAAGGATATTTATCCAATATGTTTTCTAAAAGCCTTTGGAAAGCCTTTGGCTGTTTAATTCAATACTATTCTAATAAAATATCATTACTGACGGAGAGCCCGGACAAATTTGCAAAACGAATGAGCCCATATAAACTAAATGAAAGCCAAAATTAAATAAATAGATAAAAATAAATTGTTATTTTATGCTCATCTGTTTGCATTTTGCCTATAATTCACAGAACTGACATACCTTTGCAATTGAATATGTGTTCTAATATAATTTTCTGGTCAACATTTGATGCAAAAATGATTGCAGATAATTATATATATAAATGTGTTTTATCAGCAGCAGGTGTGGTACCTCTATATTGTCTGGATGTTAAGAATAATGCGATCGTATTTTATTTTGAAGTTGATATTTCCGGCTCTTGGCTCACTCCGGAACATTTGCGGTTTGAAGAGGTTACTGATGAGTGCTTCTCCTCCGCCGCTTCTTCCTCCTCCATGCACGGAGTTGGGTGGCGGGCTTCCATAGCTAAATGACCCGGAGCATAAGTGGATGTTTGAGGAACAGGCTGTGGAAATTCAGGCTTGGGTTTGCTGCTTCGGAGCTGTGTGTGTGTGTGTGTGTGTGTGTGTGTGTGTGTGAGAGAGAGAGAGAGAGAGAGTGCAATACTGATTTTGCAATACATGTACACTGAGTCAAGTATATTTAACTGTGGTGAAATGAACTGAACTGAATTGACAGTGACGTGGTCTTAATACTGTGGTTGAATGACGTGATGATGATGGCAAATGCCTATTGAGAAATATATAAATACATTATATTAAAGATGTCATATTGTGGGTCCCAGCAGAATAGGTTTACATACTTTTAAAAAAAAATTAAACACATGCAAAAAAAAGCTACTTAACACAATAAAGGAAAGGCAAAAATCCAAAAAAAAAGCACAACATGATCTCTTTAAATTAGGCTATAAGGGCTGAATGATGTATAAAAAAACTTTTACGTTCTTAGATAAACATTTTTAGACAGCTCTGATGGAACTCTGGATTCATCAGGAGGACAGTATAAACCTGGTCTGTGTCTTTTAACATGTATAGGACAACATTAATTTACATTCTCACCGTTCCAGTCGGCCTGTCTAGAGATTCAAATAATCAATAAAGTTAAGCTGCTGTGCCTCGTGCATAAATGTGCCCAGGGGATGCACTTATCATTTCTACTGCGGCAGGATTGCTGCTGGTATTCATAATCACCTCATCAAAGATGTATTTCACCGACCTGCTTCCCATCCGCTACTGATCAGATTGTTAATTTTTATGACCAGATCACATGGCACTGCCGAGAAGAAGGGGAACTGCCCATCACTACAAATGAATTATAGACTAAAACAGTACATTTACGGATGGCCTACATTATCTGCCACCTCTGATGTCCCCTTACATCTAGAGAATGTGATTTGTGGGCCGTGGCATCTCTGTAGCACCGCAATGCCTCAACTATAATGGCATGTTGTGAGACATTTTGCTATTATGAAACAATTTCAGCGCCTACAATTTATACACTGTACATTGCCATTGTGATAACATTGTGATTAATTATGCAACTGTAAAGGACTGAACACAAGAATATAAAAAAGAAACTACACTCCTTTCATTAACATTGTGATGCTTCAGTGGAAAGGCTCTCTGTGCCTTTGTTGGAGTGCACAGAGACACATATCCAATGACCTTTGACCTCAGGGAGGGAGGATGTCAAGAAAGACAAGGAACAGACCTGTGGAATCCAGCTCCATCCCACCAACTTCAGAGGAGTAATGACATTGTTTCTTCAGACAGAGATCACATTCACATAGATGGACCATCAGACCGCTCTATGGCGCTCAAGTCAAGCCCAAGACATTTTGGCTGCACGCACCTGAACTCTGCAGCCTGTCACTGAACACAACAAAACCAGAACACATGGTGTGTGCCTCCGGTGTGTCCTCGGGTGGGCCTTGTCTGAGCCTGGATTCATCATCCTGAAGAAGCGAGACCAGCTGCCTCACTGATCCTCCTGTAAAGGGGCCCTCATCTGGCTGTCTCTGTGGCTCCCGAGGATCGCTGAATCTACTCGCTGTGCTCCTAAGTTTGCCTCATCATCAGCCCATCCATCACCGCAGACATGCACCATCGAACCATCTTCATGTGTTCTGTCTGAGAGTTGATGCAGTGTTCAGAATCAGAATCAGAATCAGAAAAAGCTTTATTGCCAAGTACGATTTTACACATACGAGGAATTTGTTGTGGTGATGTTGGTGCATGCATCAAATAACTATTAAGTGAAAATATAACAAATTAACAATATAAACTATTTAAAGAATAGAAAATATAACAAATTAACAATATAAACTATTTAAAGAATAGAAAATATAACAAATTAACAATATAAACTATTTTAAAAAGTAGAAAATATAACTATACAATATAAATATATATACACAATCTGTTTTTTGGGTAAAAGGATAAAAGGAGCAGACCAGCTGGCAGTGAACAATTACAAGAAATGATGTGCAAATGAAAATGCGCAAATGAATAGGAAGTTCAAGCTGAGCGTTAATTTAACGCATAGAGTTATGGTGCTGTCAGTGTGACAGTAGAGTCGGTGGTAGAGGTGGAGTGTGAGGAGTGTCAGGGGGGATTCAGGCCTTGTTGATAAGGCTGACAGCAGACGGGAAGAAACTGTTCTTGTGGCGTGAGGTTTTGGTCCTCATGGACTGCAGCCTCCTGCCAGAGGGGAGTGTCTCAAAGAGTTTGTGACCGGGATGGGAGGGATCAGGAACAATCTTTCCTGCACGCCTCAGGGTCCTGGAGGTGTACAGGTCCTGAAGAGATGGGAGGTTGCAGCCAATCACCTTCTCTGCTGACCGGATGACACGCTGCAGCCTGCCCTTGTCCTTGGCGGGGGCAGCAGCGTACCAGATGGTGATGGAGGAGGTGAGGATGGACTCAATGATGGCTGTGTAGAAGTGACTAATTTTGAACTGTTATTGATCTTAGTGAAGTACTTTCATTTGTGTTCCTGATTAATCATTAGAGAAAATCCATTCATACATTCATCCCTTCTGATGAGCACTTAACAATGTATCATACATGTATATGGTGAGAATGTGATACAAACCTTTACAATATTTTGATCTTTTAAAATGTTAATTTTGACTTTTTTTACACAAACGAGGGATTGTTGCAGGAGGCTAGGTTTTAAATCCCTGTTGCATCCCATTAATATATACACAGTTGGGTCTGTATATCTTGTAAAACCACATCATATACAAATTCTTGTCTGAGGCTTTACAAATGTATTTAGTCTACTATGCAGACTAATTATAAAAATTTGCTGGATAAAAAAATAAAAAAGTGAGGTTATGTTCCAGAAAACGTGTCTCTTGGGAAATAATAAGGTGCAGCTTCTGTTTTAATGATGGCTGGGCAACAGGGCTTTTGAAAGGGGACCGCCATTATGAGCAATACCATTAAAAACAATGAGATTGATCTTTCACCCTCGACATAAGTGCACACACACTCACAGACACACCAGCTGATTGGGGTCATGCCCTTTGACCTCTCTAAAGTGAAACGTCAGATAGATTCTTTTACTCTGGAAGCAGAATAGAGAACGGAACTCAAAAGCGGTAGCGATAGAAGAAAAACAATTGTTGGCCACTTGAGATTGTCACTTGAATCAAGGCCGTCACAAAAGGCTTTCCGTGAGTGCGGAGAACATCAGCTGACTATACATGTGTTCAGTGTTTGCGGAAATCATGGCAGCTCTTCCTGCATTTCTTGCCCTAGATAGAAGGCAGTGTGGCATTAGTGAATGAGCTGGCAGATTACACCCATAGCCCCATACCCTGTGCTTACACACACACACACACACAGAAAGAGAGAGAGAGACACACACGTTTCACGACGGATTGGGCATAATCCTCATCCTGAGCAACAGCATCTGACGGCCATGATTCAAGACAATGACAGTGACATTTCGAGTGCGCTGGATTAAGAGGCAGTGATTCTATTCTTTGGGTAAAATCTCTAAACAGAGCTACATGTTGTTTGTAGCATCTACTTAAAAAAAATAAAATAAAATTTGTTTGAGAGACCATATTTATTTGTTTCGATAGTAATTTATCCCTTTGTACAATTTGCCTTTGGTTGGGCAGTTTTCATGGCTAAAATTTTTCCAGCTTCATGAATGTGTTTGTGGCTTTTCTCTTTTATTTCTCTTCTATTTTAACATTTTGAAATTTGTAGTGTTGGTTAGACAAAACGAGGGCCGTGACGGTGTCACGCTGGGCGCTGGGTCCTGAAAGGAATCACTGGGATGTTGCCTTAGCTAGCACTGTGGTGATATGTGTTGCTGCTTTGTTGCTTCTCTAGCGTCTTTGATATCTACTTAGCAGTGACATCGCAGACTAACTGCTAATTTGGTTCAACTCATATGTCATTTTCTGACATCTTTTGCCAAACAGGTAAATAAGGTCTACCTATACGCTAGTGAAGGGGTTATTAATGAGAGATGAAAGCATCACACTTGCATTTTAGCTGTTAGCAATGGCAACCTTGCGCAATGCTCTCTGTGCAAAATTCAAACTGGGACTCTTTAAATAACACAATATTGTTGGAAAGCAATCTGTGGAGGAGTTAAACTATGAAGTAAAAATACAATTCTTAAACACAAGATCTCAGCTTTCAAATTGAATCCAGCAAAGTCCATACATGGAATCAGCAGAGAATCAGACCAGAAGTCTGTCATAGATTTTACACTTTCACTCGCCTTGCCTCGCTCTCAAACACACACATCGTACCTGGCCTCCCTTTTACACACACTCGACACGCTTACATACACATGGACACACTGCGTTTGTAGTGTGATGTTACATCTACCTTTGATGTGTTGTTAGTCCAGGCATTGTCCTGTAAATCATTCCAGGATTCCATGTTTATTCCTTTCTGCATGCACCATTGAAGTTGCTTCTCGCCTCTTTTGATCATCAGGGATTTGGTTGGTACAGTTAAAAGGATTTTTTTTTTCTCATGGAAGATTGATTAGGTGTGTTTGAAATTCATTACATGAGACACAGAAGACTGTCCCACCCTCACTGACTGAGACACTCTTGGTTTTGGTCTGTATTCTGTAACGCCACACGAATATTCATGATGAGCTGAAACTTAAAAGCAAAACACAAAACATGTCTTCTCCAATCTATGCTATGGATGGAAACGCTTACCATGCAACAATGCCTGAGCTTCTTTTAGAACGTTTGGTTATAGTGAAGGCTGAGGGTCTAGCACCGACCATCACTGAATCCTTCAGTCTCAAAAATGTCCCTCGAAACACCTGGTCCTCTGCCATTGAGTCCGCCATGTTACATATTCATGTTTCTACAGCAGCCCAGAACAGACAAAAAGCATAATCAGTTTGTTCCAATCTGCATCCTCGCTGTTCGATACCACCAAGTCCTGCACGCTGTTCCTTTTAACGACCACAGGATCTTTACTCGAATGCCACAGTGGAAACAACTTCAAATTTGTCAGGTTGTTGTTCGCTTTATTGAGTAATTTTGTTGTGTGCCTTAAGTATTGACATCACAGCTTTTATGAGTCACAAGCAGGGATTCTGACTTTTATCTCATAGAGACAGTTGCCATGTTTTTATCTTTGTGTTGCGTTTATGTGCAGTTCATATTAGATTAGGTATGACATATTAGATTAGGTATGACATGCGTAGCGTGAGTGTGAGGCAGTGTATACAGCAGCTGAAACTTGTCCAGACAGGAAAGGTTGTATTGAAAACATGCTTGCTGCTCTCCGAATGAATAATCCCGTCCTCTGTAAGAAGATTATGGAGTGTTTTGTTCAGGTTTCTTGTTTATAGTCACACAGATGTGCACACACATGCGAACACACTTGCATCCACACACACAGAATACTCAAAGATATTGTCTTCGGAGTCCCCATGGGTAGACACATGGGTGCACTGAATGATGTGCTTGGGACCATACATCGAGAATGTCAAACTGTCAAGCCCAAGAGAACGGACCAAACTATCTTTAGAGCATGATCAAACCATCTCTTTGTCCCGAAGCGATCAAACCATGGATAAAGCATGACGATAAATATTTTAACTGGATTCCAGGTTCATTGTTCTCTCACTTCTCATGACAGCCGTGACTTGTGATTTATGGTGACTTTGTCAAAGGAAACTCACGAGGGAATTGGTACCTGCTGCTGGCCACAGGAGACGGCCTTCGTCCGTCCTCCGCTGGATGTGTAGGTAGGTCATCTCAAACCTACTGGCATGACAGCAAGAACAGCTACGTATCCTTACACTTGACAAGACAGTGGTGCTGGGACTGAAATGTCTGCAAAGGACAATCCAGGTGCAATAGGGTTGTTCCTCTTGCATGTCCTGGTGTTCTGCATCTTGAACACCAGGTGACCCTGCACCGGACAGCTGCTTGCCCATGCCTTGTATCAAAGATACAATATGCAAGAAAATTCTGTCCGAAAATGTCTTAAAGAGACAGACCTTTGTTTTATGCTGTGTTTAGTTGTGTACTTAAATTATGTAATGTTTCCAACAGTGCTCAAACCCAGATTAATCCACAAGTTTACTCAAGGTAGCGTGCGTTGCATTTGGTCGCCTGTAAGTACAACTTCTTGGAGAAAGACATTTGTGCCTGACTTACATCAGCCAGATTTTCATCATCAAAGGTAGATGTTTGATGGTATATTCAGTACCACCAAAATGAGTTTGACCGAGCACTGGATTGTTTGGAGTGATGTGTTTGTACAGCTGTACTGTGGACCATACAGCATGTAAGAGAGGGATGTCCCACGTGTTTCCTTCAGGTATTGGACATGAAGAAGACATTTTGCTACCTTTCCATGTGTACACAAGAGGTGTAATTTGGTCCTGCTGTAAGATCAATAGTGTAGGTCGCTGCTCTGCCTTCCTCCAGCTCTGCCCAGCAGCGAGGCTTTTCCTGTGGGGATTCTCCACTGCACTAATGTCTCATCTCTCTGGGCTATTCCAGTAGTGATGTGTAGACACCTTTCTCTATATTTGGAAGAGATCCGTTTGCAAAGTCACTCCAGGAGGAGGAGGGTGTGGTATAAGAGAAAGAGGAGAGGTGAAATGCAGAGGAAAGGAGAGGTGAAGGGCAAGAATAGAATCAAAACAAAGTTTACTAGTTTATATTCAGGTCAAATTCTAGCTTTAGTTTAATTATCAATTAAATTATCATTTAGAATCAATTATAATTTGATTTTATCCTGCAAAACTTTGACATGTTGTGGATCAATTTGTATTATACTGTCTGTGCTCAGGACTTTTTCTGGGGACCCACCTTAACTCAGCTGCCTGGCATTTGGGCATCAGCGACTATTTGACACAACTGTCGAACTTGTGTGTAGCTGTGTGAATGCTATGGGTCAATATGCCTGGGTACAAAGTATCAGTGAAAACAGAAAGCACGCTGTCTGCATGGCAAAATTCTTAAAAACTGAAGCCAATGTGGAAGGGCCAAAAACTGCAGTTCCTCCGGTGGCCACTTGAGGCTGGTTTCAAACGTGAGTCATATTAAAATGCCCAACTTTATATCAGAAATAAACATCTTTACAGCCTGTTCCAAAAAACAGTTTGGGTTTCTGTACTACAGTATATTTATCCCTTTGTGAAAACTGTGCAGGGGGTGAATTATTAAATAACTCACTTATTTAAAGGTGCATTTGCATTGGCGATGATGAGTCACTGTTGCCTTTTATGAGTTGTGACATCATCACAGTGAAAAAAAATTAATCTTGTCTGTTATATTAAAATTAAAGAGCTTACTAACTGTATCTTACATGTATAGAAGGCTTGAAAAAAGCTTAGCCTGATCGTATCACTATTCACACTGTATCGTAAAAGCAGTCCTTACATGTTATATTAAAAATAATGTTTCTCAATTAAGCTAACTGCTCTGCCACATCTTTGTGTTTTTATGGACCAGATTTGAAGTCCAGTCGCTCCCAGTGATGAATTGCCACTCTGCCCTTTATTCTGATCTCCAGCGGGTCTCAGCAACAAGGCGCCCCCAGTGAATGTCTGTCTCTATACATTACATCAGCTGACATCTCTGACCATCATCCCATGACACAAACTCTCTTTTAACTTTTGTACATTCCATGATGAAGAGGTTTGCTCAGAACTGTATAGCTCTGTGAGTCTAAAACATACATACTTGCTATAGTATTTGTTATAGTATTTTGTTAGATTTTGATTGTATTATTTGTATTCTATATTTATGGTCTTGACTGTTAGTAATTAGCCATCATTGTTATGCAACAAACACCTCAGAAAATTCCTTCCTCTAAAGAGGGAGTGGCATTTGAGTGTTCGCTATGTAACCAATATTTCTGTAAATTTTGCAAACATAATAAATGACAAACATGAAAGGTTTTCTGTGTTGACAGTAACTGCAAATGACAACCTGCCAGAAAGGCTTTTGTGCCAGCAAATGTAGGATGCAGTGGTTTTTTAATATGCCTTCTTAGACAAACTTGTGTTTGTCACACCAATAGAATGAGTTGTTGAATGTTGTTGTTTCAATACTGCCTACAATTTGTGACTGTGGGTTGAAGTAGTAGTCATGTTTCTCGCTCTCGACTTTGCTTTCCTTGGATGTCAAAATACCACCCAGATACTACAATTACCAATTTGGAGTCTTTTACCCCAAGATCATATGGGACAGCCGACTGAGAACTTCCATCTGTAAGGGACACCTGGATGAAATGACTCAGGGCTGTAGGTGAAACAAAAACAGGGTGATGAGCACACCTGTTTGAATAAATGAGCTTATTTACTGTCAGGCCAATCTGTGTGGATAACCCTCATCTCCTCCCCTGTCACACTGTGACACTGGCATGATGCATAATGGATCGCATCAAAAAAACGAGCCAAAACACGGCAGGAGGACAAACTGGGAGGAACACACATCATGTTAACACATTTCTCTGCCTTCTCTGCCAGGCAGCATGCAAAGTACTGCACATGGTCGTGGTGCTGTAGGTGGTGGGAGGTGAATCAATGTGAGCATGGTGCAGAAATACATACCGAAGGCCACACGCCCACGTGCACATTAACATTCATGTAATCAAAACATAAGCACCATCGATGTGTAACCACTGTACACACTTTTGGATTTTAAGAGTAAAGTTTATTGCTATGTACTTGATGCAAATTTGAAGGTATTTGCGGACACACAGCTGTAACATGCAACTCCGTCTGTAATCCACACACAAGATTCACCACTGACGGACTGGATCATTAACAGCCCCATGAAATGCTCGCCAAGAGGCACTTGAGCTGTCTAACGTCTTGACATTCTCACTACAATATATTTAAACAAGCTGGTAATGCAGTTGCTAATTTAATGAAGCAAATCTTTATTTAGCTAATACGCCAATGTTAACACACGGGGATCGACATAATGACAGTAAAGCCTGGAAAAGCACATTGTAATGCCATCCAATGAACAAATGTGACAATTATGAAGTATCAGTTTTTATTTGAACTATCAGGTGTTTATTCTAGGCTTGTTTAGTGAAGACTAGGCGTCATCTTAATAAGATCAACTCTGCTGTACATTACATTTTGTTGAGTTATGTACTTAAATTATACCAAATGTTTCTAACAATGTTAAAACCCAGAGAAATCAACAAGTTTACATAAGGTGATTTGTGTCTCATTTGGTCACTTGCTGCTATAATGTCTGGGGGACCTAGAGCGAGGAAGGAAGTTTGCAAATATGACTTAATGTAAATTAAAGCAATAATATTACTTTGTCTTGACAGATTTAGTCAGATAGATTTAATCAGACTCCAATGATCCCACGCTAGTCAAGTGTTTTGTTTTGATTCATGAACACAACAGCAGAATTTACATACTGCACGTTTGGGAATATGCAAAAAAAAAAAAAAAAAAGAAATGTGGAAAAACTTTTTTTTTTTTTAATCAAATAATGAATGCATCCAGATAGATTTAATTTATCTTTGGGGTATAGTATTTTGTTGTCAAAGGCGTTCTACAAGTCCGCTTGCCTTTCAAATAAAAAAAAAAGTAGTAGATCACAATACTATTAAAGAAAAAAGAAAAGGAGTCTAAAAATAGAGGGAGTCCAGCTAAAAACAGAAGAGGGTAGAAGACATTGTGGGAGGATGCAATCGTGTATAAATAGAGCCACGAGCTGATCTGCAGCCATAACTTTCATAATCCTAATCTCTTATTTCGGGAAGGTTGGGGAAATTCTGACTAAGGGCTCTCACAGAGGAACCTCATTGTGTAACACCAGAATTCACAAACTGGAGGGGAAGCAAAACATTAAAATACAGGAGGAAGATGATTTGAAATACATGTGGTGTTGTCAGAAAATTTGCAGATTGGACAGTATTGCTTAAATAATGCCAATAAATGAGCAATGCTGTCAATATTTAGATGACCAGAAACAAAAATAAAGTATAAATTAATTAATTCATTTATATATTATGCATGAGAGTGCCTTTCAAAATTTGGAACCAAATTTCAGTTTAAAAGACACAAGTTTGGAATGAGTAAGGAATAAAACAGGAAAGAGTTGATAGTTCTTGAGGACTATACAGTAGATGATGATGAGTTACTAGAGAACAGACTGGGAGATACAACATTAATGAATCGTTAGGTAATGATTAGTTCATAAATGTCTTACAATCGACAAACCGATCACTTTTGGTTAAGCTGTTCATGATTAACTATGAACCAATATGTAAAGCGACACATAACACTGATTAGTTACCCAATATACTAGGCTACTAGTTAATCATTAGTTACTCTCTTTGTGTGCCTTCATGTAAAGTGAAACACCAGACTGAGTAGTGACTTCTCACATATATAACTATCAATTGATTCCTGATTCATCTTAACTCATTAGCAACCTCTCAATCTTTGTGTAGCCTATCATACATTGTTACTAAAATACCTATTTAATGTTTTCCATGTCTTCCTTAAGCTGTTGTTGAATCTGGCCTCTGAATATCACAGGTGGTTGTAGCGTGACGTTGTGGCACCAAACATCTTTTGGCTCATTTATCCTCAACATCATTCTGTCTTATTGTGCACATGGTGCTGATGAAAAGGAGCAGCACCATTAGAAACTGTAGGAGGTAGTGTAGACTATAGGTCAACTCCTGCAGCCGGTGTGGCTGCTCTTCAGAACAGGCAAGACTCAGGACGCCAAAATTAAAAGCAAGACGTCACAACATGCACACATGCTGCTCACGCATCCAGTGTGGCCAGCCCGTAACAACGTGTTATCATGGTGTTTTCTGTGAGGATAAACATCTGTGCAGAGAGAGAGAGAGAGAGAGAGAGAGAGACACGCTATAACTGAATAAATCTGCTCTCCTGCTCAAGTGAGTTGACTAATCCTGCAGCAAACCCGGTGTTGTCAAACTAATGCCTTATAATCCATGGAAGTCCATATCAACACTGTACACTTGCAATTGGGCAGCAGTGACATAAAGTGCTTCGGGATAGTGCACAGTGCCGTTTGTCCAGTGGAAAGGCTTTTAACCAACAAAGTAACGTGTTCAGCCAAATGAAATACAATACAGCTGGGTATTTTCATATCACCTGGTATCATGCATTAGTATTGTTAATGCTCTCTGTGCCCTTTCCTATAGGTTCACAAACTAAATCCCCTAGTTTGCTTTAGTTCAACCCTTGTCTCTACTTCTTAATGGAAGCTTAAATTGCAAGTCAGTAACTCTTTGCTCCTTTATTTCTGCCCCTGTCTCAAACCCAGGACCTTCTGACGAGGCAGCAGTGCTAACCACTGCACTTCAGTTTAGTTTTGTAAAATGTTGGTTTTAATAACTGTACAGCTTTTTATACTATGAAATATATTCTGTCCTATATGACTTCAATATTTCGACCCTAATCCAGTATAACAGCATGGCAAAATGTGAACACCCATACATCTATATAAATTTGATATATCTGGAAAGAGACTGATATCAATATGTGCTTCTTCATTTCTGGGAGTTCACAGAGAAGAGTTACGATTCCGTCTGGAAATCCTGAATCTATCAAGATGCAAATACTGTTATTATGTCCAAAAAAGGTGAATGTAAGTTGGCAGCGTTTTTTCCCTGCTATCAGACTTTGTGTTATGCTAAGGCAGGCATGTTAATTAGCTATGTCTGTACTGTGCAAAGTATGTACAAAGTGTCAACATGTTACTTGATACCAACAAGCGTCTGCATCTTATCTCAATAAACGTAAATACTATTGCTAAACTTAATAAACATGCATCCCAGTAAAAGCTGCACAGATAGTTTAGTTGAGATTCACAGAGACTGCAAACACAAAAGACCTTATGCAACACACTCACAGCCTCTGTGTGTGTGTGTGTGTGTGTGTGTGTATTTGCGTCACAAAATTTGATTTGCAATGGAGTAAAAATCCTCAGATGGACCATTATGAGCTATGTTTTCATATGCGCGCACGCACGCACACGCACACGCACACACACACATACACACACACACACATACACACACACAAAGCTGAATACATCAACATCACATTCTTAGAGCACTCTCCTCCACAGAGCAAACTCTATTAGCAGGCGTCCTCCCTCAGGGCTGACACTGACTTCTCCTATCAGACTCCACTGTCCTCAAGACGACATACACACACACACACGCACACAACACACAGACACATGCGCACGCATTTACATGGACATGACAGACGCACATGGTTTAAACAGGCCTGTGTGTATGTGCGTCAGAGAGGGAGGGAGATGAAAAAGGAGACATATTAAGAAACTGCAGAGACAAAAAGACAAAAATAGACAGAGAAGATTTTTCAGCTGCTCATACAGATCATTTCTCATACATGTTTCATACGCTGAAATCACCTCATGTTCCCTGACTGAGACACCAGTCCCAGTGTGATGCTCTAAAATGAACATTTGTTCTGGCTGGTTCCAAGAGAAACTACAGAGGATCTGTATGTGTAAGAGACACGTGTCACATGTCACATTGCTTTTTACGTGCTGTCAGTATGTGTGATGAATGTTCCATAGTTAACACTTACACACTACATTATTTGCTATTATGTTTTTGTGAAGTCAAAAAAAAAAAAACAAAAAAAAATCCCCTTCAGAATGAATACACTCCACTAAACCCCTTCCTCAGACATGTGATGTGAAATGCAGCGTGGAGGCTGCTAATCTTCTTGGCAGCACTGTTGTTTATTGATGATAATTAAAAACAACATCACAAAATGTTCGCGTCGTGACGAGTTGACAAGGATATAAATTCCAAAGAACACTATGAGGAATTTTTTTAAAAAAGTATCACTCGAAGTTGATTTACTGCATTGAGTTTCTTTTAGAAGTTTTCATGTTTTTATTCTCACAACATTTAATAATAGCACAGATATTGTGGCTTTTATGACAACAGAGTGTAACAGTGAAAAAAGATCTTTGAAAATTGATCTATATTAAAGGGCAACTCCACCAATTTTACAAAATAAAGTGTGTTTTTCTCCAGTGAGCGACATCACTGGAGGCAATCTATCAGATTACACTCTTGTGCTCTCCAAGACCTGCAAACACACGATATGTCTTGTTGGATTACACCTGACCAACATTTGCATCCTGTCCAGAATGACTGAGGTACAGTTTGACATACATCTGTATGGTAAAATACTCGACACACTTTTGCCCACATCACTCCAGGACTTTCTTTAAGTCTTCCTCTTAACAAGCCATCTTCTCTGTGGTGTCTGTACCTCCCATCCAATCAACTCAATAGTGCAACCCTGGGAGCTATTCCATACAGCTCTAGATTGGCCTCTTTTGTCCAAGCGCAAGCATGTGTGAATGGCAAGTCAGGAATAGAATAGGAGGAGCATAGGATCATGGGCCCGGTTGTATGTGTCACTGGTGCGTACAATCATTATTACGCCAAGTGTGGAATTTATCACCTTGTACTCGTGTTAGGACTATGCGTTGAGGGGGAAAGAGGAAGGGGGCATGAGCTGCTGCCTGGAGCTGGCTGGATTAGAGCCAGAGCACCTGGAGTCACTTCAGATTCAGCTCTGTTAATGACAGTTAATTATCCAGAGGAGATCTCTCAGATTAATCTTCACTCCTGTTTATCAACCTGACTGCAGCACTGTGGAGCTGACTTCAAATTTGGGATGTTTATGCCCTTTAATATTGGCAGCTGACTTAATTTCTAGTCTCCTTTGCTGACTTCCTTTGCCAACCTCACTTATCTACAATAGACATCTCTGATGGTATTTGAAAATGTAACATGGCTCCTTTGCCATCTCTGGAAACTTTGTAGACCATGTGGCCTTATTGTGTTTTTTTCCCACCTGCTGATCGTTTGATTGAAAGCACTGAGAGGCTCCTGAGTAGCTAATGATTCCAAAAACAGATATTGGAGGATTTATGTCACTATGTGGGATTTATGTTGGAGTGAGAAACTAAACGGTCCATAACTATTCCTGTTCACATGGATCTCCTGTATAACCTGGAGTTTTTGGTTGGGGTGTGAGGGGCAAAGTCACAGTAATTCAAAAATGAATCTCGATTCAAAATTGCCACCCTGCCTGTCTCTCGATGGGGCTACTGCTACTGTATAAAGTCAGTGCTGTTATTGTAAAGGTTATTACTCGTTTCGTTTTCGTTTCGTTTCGTTTCGTTTCGTTTCGTTTTCTTTCCGCTTATCCGTGAGAGTCGCGGGATGTTGCCGTCTTCATGTCACGTTAGGTCACAGTCAGAATTCTAAAAGTTGATTCCTTTATATACTGAGTACTTTTCTCAGAGACGCAATCAATAAAATCAGATTCCTAAAGCGCTCCTTACATCTGTAGAAGGTTGACAGGCATGTGAAAGGGTAGACGGGTGAGTGAGTCGTTATTAAGTATGAGTCATACGGTCATACTCCTCTACCTTGGCCAGCTTTCCATAAAAGTATGATTGCATACTTCCCGCTATGGAAACGGTTGCTGTGGCGACTGCATGGATGGCGGTCTCGTGGTGAGGAACAGTGTGAAGATGCTCCGGTTCAAGGTTACTCTGTGTTCCCTTTGAGAACCCTGCTATGCAGCAGCAGCTGAACAAAGACTGAGCCTTCTGGAGATGTGGTGCATTTATATCAGTGACTCATACTGTACATGATAGGAGAAGACAACTTGATAGTTCCAGCCTGCTCTCAAACACTCGGCGCGCTAACGCTAATGATAGGTGGCTACAGTCAATGTGATGCCGCCAGTAGTGTTTAGAAGCAATACTTTAAGTTTATGCTTGGGGAGATGGCAGGGAAAATCACGATGATGCTGACAGTCCACTATTTGACTCGTCCCAAGACTGAAAGTTTTGTCATTAGCATATTTTAAACACATGCATATGTGCCATTTACACAGGTGATGCTGGAGACATGTTCCTACTACTTCTTGAGATGTTTCTAGTAAGATAAATGAATAAATAATGGAACTAATTTATTGTTTGTGAGATATAATCCTTTTTAAACAAGACAATGAATAAATGGAACTTTAGATCTTAATGACATACATTGTAATTCAATAAGCTTTGGGTTACGGCCAGTGGCCCTCTGTTACATATAGGTTATGGCCCTCTTTGTGCACCCCTGCTCTGGAGTATTTTATATAAAGCTGATGTGCAATATTTATAATTAGAATCAGAGTTGGAGAGGCAAGGTGAAAACCTTGTACATGGCTGGACAGTGTAGGATCCATGTGTGAAAATGTGTCCATGATGTGTATTTCTGCATATGAAATTCTCTGTGTCTGTTAAATCTGCAGTTTTCAGTAGTATCTCATGATAGTATTTTTGTTAATTTGACTTAAATAAAAGACCTAAATGCTTCCTCCGCCACTGACCTTCACATGATGCAATATCACATACTGATATGGAAACAATTCATCTCTCATTTAAGGTTTTATACCTCTTTCCGACATGTTAGGACATGGGAATGAGCATACCTGACTGACACATGATGTAATTCCTCCTTAGAGGGAAAAATATCAGTCTAAATCAAATTCAGCCTTTTTATGTGCTCGCGCCAAGTCCCAACTGTTAGCCACACCTACACCACCATCTAGTGTTGGATATCAGGCATCTCATGCCAGTGAGCCTGCACAGTTTCCTTTTCTTTTGCTTCCTCCCCTGTTCATAGACTCACACTTCACCTGAAGGAGGGAGAGAGAGAGAGAGAGAGAGATGGAGGGAGGGGGTAGGGGGAGGAAAGGAGAAACAACAGTTTGCTTTCACGACAGTTTCCTTGTTTTTTTTTTTTGGTTTACACCCTCTTCATTGACTCACACTTCACATGAAGGAGGGAGGGAGACAAGGAGAGAGAGAGAGAGAGAGAGAGAGAGAGAGAGAGAGAGAGAGAGAGAGAGAGAGAGAGAGAAAGGGAGCGGACAGAATTCTGAACATTTGCCCCTAGGATTCACAAACAACTACCTTCCTTCCGGAACTCTTGTACTTCAGGACACAAACACTGAAAAAGGACACTTCAGTCTTTTGCACAAACAAGTCAAACCAGAGAGGAGGACGTGGATTTTCACCACATTTTTTGTGTGATTGGAGACATGTCTGCGTCACCGCTCAGTTAGGTAGCTGGTACTTCTGTAGTGAACGTTCTGTTAAACAGACAGATAGGTGGGAATGTGGCATTAACCCCACATGCAAACATGCATGACGCAGTTTAATGACTTAACCAACGACGGGTGTGTATTTCTTTTTTATTTAAAGCAGATATGTTTGGGACAGCAGGTATGTAATTACTGATAGACGAGCCGCAGGTAACCAACACAGCATTCCAGTGTCAGGCACGCAACAGAGGCGCCTGAGCGAGTCTGACTACATTGAGAATTTTCGTTGAAGCAGGACTGCATCAAAGTGCAGTTTGCTAAGATGTCTCGGATTTGTTGATGTCAGAAGCATAGATCCAGATCTCATTGTGGTGACTTGGAGAGAAAAAGGATTCGTAGCCAGCCCCACAGTAAGTGGTGTCGGTGCAGTCTTTATCCAAGGATTTGCAGAGTGCTTTGGCGTTTTCTTCACCTCCCTTGATGCTTGGAATACCGCCAAAGACCCTTTAACATGATGCGGAAACAATGATGGGATGAAACAGATTTAGATTACATAAAAAACTTTGTAAAAAGTCAGTTCACTGTCACCTGTAGTGTCATGCTCATGGTTTCTTTGCTTATTTGTTGCATTGACATGATCTTTTCTGTCTCTCCTTTTGTTTAACGGGCAAAATAAAAATGGCACCCGCTCGCCAAGTTACGATGAATTCAGTGAATGCCTTCCGCCATCTGATTAGGATGTGTTTAATGACTGTAAAACAATATGCAGTGTGAAAATGAACTGAAAGATGGGAGTCATCGCCGCTCACCTGACGTAGACGGTAGCTTCAGGCCTGCTTTCAATTGTGACCAATGGGTCGCTCTCCGGTGGAGGTGTCTTTGTGCCAGGAGGAACAAACCAGGACAAATAATAATCCTTTCCTCTCCTGACGGTGATCACCACCGGCCAGGTATCCTCAGGGATGTTATAACCTGGAGGAGAGAAGAGATAAATTATGGCAAAATGATGTGGAGTCTATATGCGAAACTGTACGGCACTACAGGAACGCAAGGCAAGTTTGTTAAGAAACCAGACAGTGGTTGGTCATCTTGTCAACAGTTACAAAAAAGTTGGATCTGTACAAGTTCAAACATGTCTAGGATTCAAATCTTGAACCAATTTCAAAATCTCTTAGAGGAAAACCTTGTGTTTCTGCTTTTCACATCTATTTCGGTGCGGTTTACCGTGATACACCACAATTAGACTTCTTTCAAGACCCTGTGATTCAATCTCGGTCATCTTGTCAAATAACAGACTGCTTCCATTTCAAGATTCTATCTAAGTTACAGCAAGAGTCTCATTCCCAATTTCGTCAACTACTTATGCTTTGGTTTTCCCTGCGTATCATATACTGAGGCTTTTCGATAGAAGTATCAGTATTCAACGAGCTGGGAATGAAACTCGAAAATCAACTTTCTTACAAAATTGAGCGTTGATGAGCTCTTGGCCTGATCATCTACGCTTGAAAGTGAAAACGCAAACGATTGTTTTGTTCTCACTGTTAACTGCATAGGATGTGTCCTCACTCAGTACGTAGTGAATCACCATGCATTTATTTTTACACCTTTTGCTTTGTTGATGAACATTATAAAACGGCTACTCTCTAGTGACTTCTTTATATGTAATGATACCATAGTTCTACTGTTTAATTAATTAAAGCATATAAATCTTACTGGTATACTATTCAATTGAGCTTTTAACATCATGAAATCAAACTACTGTATGAGTGAAACTTGTGGTTGCGGATCTCGACATACCATCGTCATTCTGTTTTTTACAGTATGCCTTCAGCCTTGAGTTTGCAGCCATCAGATCAATGCTCTCATCGCTTTCTACCTTGGTTGTGATCCACTGAGCCGCATCATACAAACGCTCCTCATAGCCCTGTGGACATCACAGACAAACAAGCTGTTTTTCTTCATGCACTAAGGAGAGAAAGCAGACCTACGTGTGTGAAAACTGCCATGGCACCTACCTTGCCTTTCTTGATCAGCTTGTATTCGGGACATTGCTTCTCATGGCAAAAGTCCGGAGCAAGCCAAGCTCTTGCGGTGCAGACCGACACCAGAAACAGAAACAAAGCCAGGGCCAGTTGCCGCGCCATCCTCGTGGGACTCTCCGAACTAACTCCACGGACGACAAAAACCCCGCTGCTTTTAACAGAGAGACAGTGTCACATCTCAAGTTGCCTGATTATCAGGTCACACAGTCACACCCACATTGCTCTCTCTGGAATGCAGACAGAGGACATGGCTCTGTCACTGCCACTGTCGCAGGCAGATTCACAAACAGATATCTGACAAACGTCTTGTTCCTGCTTTACATGCAAATACATCAGTTCTGCAAGGCCACTATGATGTGACATGAGCAGGCACATGTACACACTGCACACCAGATGTACTCAGGACACGACATGTGGTGTGTTATCTGTCTTTCGCGCGCTCCCTCTGCTCAGCTGAGTGGCATTTTAATCAGCTGCTGGAATGATTCCCATTTTTCAGGGTGTATCTTAAAACCACGATGACAAGCACACTGTAACGATCACCGATCACCGATCACCGAAATTGTTCCCTCTGTCTGTTTTTTGTTTCAATTCAAGTTTTTTTTTAAGTTTTGTGGTCCCCAGTGAAAAGTCTTGACAAATACAGGCTACCATACCAAAGATACTGTTAATGAAATACAGATACTGTAAATGAAAACATTTAATTTACAGTATCTTTGGTACAGTATCTTCGAAACCAATGACATCCCAATCAGTGTATTTGTACTTGCTTATTAGCAAATGCTGAGACACTCACAAACACTTCAGCATTGTCACCGTGAGCATGTTTTCACACTGACACTGTCAGCATTAAGTTCAAAGGACTGAAACTACTGCAAGTGATTTTTGTGGTAGTGTTTGGTCAGTGACCCATGTCTCTCCCTTTCCCTGCTCATGCAGCATGAGAGAAAAGACATTTTCTGATATCCAACACACAGTGTGTGAGTGTTTCCACTTCTCAGTCAGTGTGGCTTGTAATGCTCAGTCAGACGGTAATGCCCTACACTTAATGTTTCCTCACTTAGTGCAGGTACCTTGAAATTAATGTGTTTTGATCTGAAAGTAATTACTGTGAAAGTGGAGCTGTTGAAAATGTCAGTGGTGTGTTTCCTAATTTTATCAGAACCTATACTGACTATTTTCTGAAGGTTTTAAGACAGCAACAGTATGGTGTATGGTCTGCTGAATTATACTAATCATTTCAATAAACAAAGTTTGTTTTTTTCCTGGTTTGTACTTTGTTTGAGCTTTTGTGTTTATTTCTTTGGTTTTTGGTATGTTTGCACTTTTTTGGATTTGGGCTTCTTATTAAAAGCGTTTTTTGTTCCTGACCCCGCCTGCCTCCTGAGTGTCTTGCATTTAGGTCCTCATTATTTTGCCAAATGTCACACTTCTAGCTGACCTGCACACAGTCCCTTGTAAGAAGCTCCGCTCTGTATTTCAAACAATGCCGAAATTTAAATGTGCCTAAGTTAACTTGTGTTAATTGGATTGCTGCAGTCTGATGTTTTCTCCCTTCACACAATTTCTGATAGTTAAACTATAGTTTGTTTGGGTTTTTTTTTGGCTAAAACAGAGAACAAAATCAAGTGCTTTTTGTAAATCAATTCAAAACCTGACTCCCAGTGAAGAAGTCACTTTACTATTTGCACAGAGAAATATATATCCAGAGATGTTCACAGACCAGCATGCCCTGTGGTCTTCTGCAAATCTGAATTCTGTTTAAAAGGTATGTGAACTAACTGTATTGCTGCAATGCTTCAACCTCATCATCAAAGACTGTTATGTTTGACTTGCCTCATACACGTCAGACACACAGACACTGGTGCAGTGTGACTGCTGTGTACAGATAAAGACCTGACAGTCAGCAGGGCAGCAGCTGGGGGAAAGGACTACAGTCTTCCTCTCATGTCGATATCTTTACGCTGGACTACTTCACTTGTCTGTGGGTTCCTTTTCTTCTTTGTTTCTTTTCAAATCCAAAACCAACCTGTTAAACTAGTCTGTGTGGACTGCACAAGAGCTGGAGGTCATGGAAGCGTAGAAACACGACTCCTTCTAAAAGTGGTTTTCTGCGTCGGCTTCTTTGATGCTGACTGCCTGTTCACTGCTATCTTCTTTGCTCGACAGCTCTTTTTGTTTGACAGATAACCAGAGTCTATTTTTGATTGTTGATATGTTTTGTAGAACCGGACACACCTCCACAGACGCAAACAGTCGGCAAGCTTTGGGACTGCTGTATTTGAATGCCTGTGGGTAACCAGAGGTTGATTTGTCTGTTGCATCAAACCACCAAAAATAGCTTCAACGAAACTTGAACTTAACATCAAAATCAAGTTTAGTTTCAACTCCTCAAGACAACAGACTGTATTTATTGGGATCTGGTTTGGAGAGGTAACATTAACTCATTTGGGCTTTTTGATGGGGGGGACTGTTGCGATGGTGGGAGCAGGCCCTGTGTTTTCAGTGCAGTGCGTGAACCCAGTGACTATCAACGGTAGATTGTATTGTCATTTTATTTTATGTTATTAAGTACTATCACATTCTCTGAATAAATTCAGATCACTTTTACTGCTCTCGTTACCATTATGTGATTTGTTGGTTCAGCCTAATATAAACCTGTTATTCTGGTGTGGGCTGCAAAACTTCACCTGACTCTCCACCAGCTCTGGGAATAGAAAGATAACGAATGCATTTTCGGGTGAACTGTCCTTTAAAACTAGCTCCTCCTGGAGACTGGCTGTTTGGATCAGTAGTAATAAAACAATAATATAGGCCTACAATACTCCAATAGAGATCATCTCTGGATAATGAGTGGCCTAGATTAACTTTTGATAAGTTACCGTTTTATACACAAATAAGTTACTGCTTTATACACAAATTTTCAATGAAGGACTTTGATTTGTAGGAATGTATTTATTTGTATGTATTGGGTAACTTTGTGGTCCTGACTTACTGATCCAAGCTCTTCCTTCACCAGTGTGTGTTTTTAATGAGAGGAGAGCTCACATTCCAGGAGAAACATGTGCAGTTGTGTCTGATGCCGCACACGTACAGCAGATGGCGTAACAAGACAAAGAGGCGTCGGTGGCGCTGCTGAGGGATCGGGAGCACAGAGAGTCTCTACACCTCAGCATCCTGGCTCTCCGGCTGTGCACCTGCAGCCTCTCCTTGCAGTCTCTCCCCTCCTCCTGTCCTGCTCAGCGGCGGTCGGACAGCGGCAGTGCGCACTGAGCAGCGGGAGTGCGCAAAAGCGGCCGGCATGCACCTGGAGAGAAACCGCCCCGCCAAGCCGTCCAAAGGCGCAGCCGAAGACGCAGCGGCGCGCAGAGCGATGCTCTAACGGCGGGCGCACAGCAGCAGAGCACCGGGCGGATATCGGAGCCGCAGCATGGGCGTGGGAGAGAGGCACAGCCGACATGAAAGCGATGTAATCCCGCGGACATAAGAGGGGGTGGTGGGGGGAACCCGAGTAGCGTTTTGGATCAGAGTTGTTCCCAGGTGTATTCCGGGGCTCGGTTTGGTGTCTTGCTCTCAGAAATTCAGCAAACACAGTACTTTTTTTTTTTTTTTTTTTTTTCTCTGTCAGCCTCCGCTTGGAGATTTTAAAGGATGGAGAAGGGCGCACAGCAGCAGCAGCAGCCACAGCTGTCCAAAAGCGCAGAGAGTCCTGCGGAGGACATCTCCAAAGTGCACGACGAGGAGCTGCTGAAGTGGGGCAAAGACGAGCTGGTGCGGCGGCTGCGGAGGGCAGAGGCGGAGAAGAGGGGCGTCATCGTGGAGCACGGCAACCTAATGCGGGAAGTGAACCGGCGACTCCAGCAGCACCTGAACGAAATACGTAGTTTGAAGGTGAGATGGGCCCCAGGGAGCCAGGTTGGAGCCGGGAGCCGGGCGTTTTATACCGGCGTGTAGGCCACAATGAGCAGGCTGATCTGGACCTGTATGAGATGTGGCCACAGTTACACTGGGCAAAATGGTCACTAAATAATTAAGGTTATAAACTAATTAAACCTGTTGAATATGAGATATACAGAGTGCAGAATGATGAGGATGCAATATATTCATTATATATCAAATTGAATTTAGATTAAATTGATAAATGCTGATATTTTGCCAATGTTGTACCAAAACATGGAAATATTCAACGGTGTGGCCATTAGGTAAAAAATAGAATATCACGGAAAAGTATTTTCTCTGTAATTTGATATCAAGCAGTGAAACTTTCATATGTTTTAGATTCATTACACATCAAGGGAAATATACTAGCTGCCTGTAGTTTTGGCACTGAGGGCAGGTGCCAAGTCCTGCTGGAAAAGGAAATCAGCGTCAACATGCTGTTTCAAGATGCTGATTTCCTTTCCCGGCTGGACTAGTAACTGGTTTGCTGCCCATAGGACACCTCAGCAGGACCACCGCCATGCCACGCTGCATTGATGCATTGAACATACATTTCAGAAGGTCGACATTCCTGGACTATAAATCCTGTTTTTGATTGGCATCATGTATAATTCTAATAGGTTAAGAAACTCGATTCATGTGTAATGAATCTAGAATATATGAAAGTTTCACTTTTTGAAATAAAATGAACTTTTCCACGATAGTCAAAGCTGCAGCTGATTCAGAGCTGAAATCTTGAGTCAATTAGTCGAGAAACGTGAATGGATTGGCGGTGGTGGATTATTTTGCCCCTTTAACAGTCGAGAAGCCAAATATATTACATTTACTGTTCAATACTCACAACTGAGAGCCTGGAACCTGAGGATTTTTGGAATATTTGCTTTAAAAGTAACTCAAACAGATTTTCTGTCAATCAACATTTGTTTCAGTTTGATCAGATTAAATTCTCACATGAACTGCATGATGGGAACATTCCTCTCCCCAGCAGGAATGTGTTTGCAGTGTCTCACTGTGCTGCTCTTCTGTGTATGTGTGTGTGTGTGTGTGTGTGCGTGTGTGTGTTCAGGATGTGAACCAGAAACTGCAGGAGGACAACCAGGAGCTGCGAGACCTGTGCTGCTTCCTGGATGACGACCGGCAGAAGGGGAAGCGGGTGTCGCGGGAGTGGCAGCGCCTGGGCCGCTACAGCGCCGGCCTGATGAGGAAGGAGGTGGCCATCTACCTGCAGAAGCTGAAGGAGCTGGAGCAGAGGCAGGTGGAGGTGATCCGGGAGAACCTGGAGCTCAAGGAGGTGTGCCTCATGCTGGAGGAGGAGAGGGCTACGGCTGTGGCTGGAGGGGGAGGAGGGGGAGGTGTGGGCGGGCAGGGAGGCCCGGGTCGCAGGAGCTCCATCGACAGTCAGAGCAGCTTGTCTCAGGGTGGAAGCGTCCCGGCACCTGGCCTGCTGCGGGACGTCGGTGATGGCAGCAGCACCTCCAGTGCAGGGAGTACCGATAGCCCAGATAACCCCCACCTCAAACCCCCCCCTCTGGGCTCCAGCGCCAGCCCTGGATCAAGACCCGGAGACATTTGTGAATCCACGGGAAGGAGGCACAGTGCCACACCAGAGTACCACACCTTCCCTCAGTCCTGCCGCCCTCGTGGGGGGTCTCTCACCAACCTGGACCCCCGAGATCTTCGGGGACACAGCCTAGAGAAACACAAGTCTCCCACCAGGCTACCATGTGACTCACACCCCAAACCCTGCAGCTCTGACCTACTAGCCCAGAAACAGCTATTGATGTCAGGGCAGGCATCGCCAGGCTGTGGGAAGGGCTCAGCCAAGTCCAGCCCAGAGCTGAGTCAGAGACACCGGCCGGTTCACACTGGGGGGGTATGCTGTGGGAGTCCTGAGGCCAAGCAGGCGGCGATGGGGACACCTGAGCACCTGAGGAAAGGGAGGGTGATCGTGGGTAGTCCAGAGTCTATACGCCACCACCATCACTATCAGTACAGTCCCGGGATAGAGCACAGCAAAGGGAGGTATTGCAGTGGCTCCCCTGACAGGGACGGGGGTCAGAGGAGGCCAACAGGAGAGGACATGGCCCCCCACCACCAGAGTCTGTACAACGGTAGGCACAGGGTAACTCTTATCTTGTTTTTCAATTCATAACCCATTCATGGCCCATAACAACATCAACAATCCGGCTTTAAGATGATGGACATGAGACTGTTATTGCACATTATTGTGCTTTGATACTATCGCCGTACTTTGGTGCCAATTTGATAGCACTGTATTCCGATTCTTAACCATTCGTTATTAAGATTAATTATAATTTTTGTTTGCTTTTTTAACAAAATAATGTTAAATCGCACGCATGTGAGTTTTATTTCAGCAGCTTCACTGCTCTATTGGACATAAAAGTGGTAAATAAAAATGCTTTCTGACAAAAAATCTACATTTAACTGATCCTGCTTATATGGCTAATGCTATAGGAATAATCATTAAGATGATAATATAGAGGTCGCAATGCAAGGCATTTGTAAGCAGTTTAACGGTAATGGTGCCCTGATTTAAACTCAAAACTCAAACTACCTGAGTTGACCACGTTCAAGTTCAAGGAGTCGGGAAACCTTTCCATTCATGTGTATAGCCACTGTTAACCATTGTTAGCAGTACGCAACAATGAAGCAACATGTCCACAGATGAAACTTGGACAGTACCCTGTATAATGTGACACAAGTATGGCAAAGGAGCTCATTAACAGTATACCCTACAACTGTCTTTACGCACAGCCGCCATCTTGGATTTTGAGGTTGGTGAGGCTTCAGTTGAATTTGCAGGAACTTGGAATTTCTGACCTCCCAGTTCAAACGGAATGAGCTGTAGTTCCACTAGTGCACTGACTACAGACGCAGGGTTTTACTGCTCTCACTTTTTGGCATTTCAGACTGATTATTTTACTCAGAAAAGAAAGTTTATTCAATATAGCAGCATTCAGAAACAAGGCAATTAAATGGTCAGAGGGCCAGCTGTCCCCTTTTTGTGCCAAGCTAAGCTACGAGCTGCAGCTACCAGTGATTTTTACTGTGCTGTGGCGACCTTGGTTTACCGCACGTGAGTAAACACAAGGTCACGTATGTCCATGTAAAGTTTCCAGAGCTCGACTAAGCTAAGACCAAGATGGGAGCCAGACCTACAGTCGCGGACATACATAAACACACACACACACACACACACCACACACACTCACAGAGCTCTTGTGGAGATGGCAACAGTGAGGGAGACGTGTTCTCATTTGTGTGTGCTTGTAAGGAGGAGAGTGTGGGTGATGCAACCTAAGTCTCCAGGGCTCGTGTGGCTTACATTGGTACCCTAGAGGTGTGCTCAGGGCCAACATGCACACACATCCACTCCGGAAGTGAAAGCCAAGAGAGAGATTCATTTTAAAAAACACACGTGTGAGGTTGTTTTTGACATGTGTGTACAAAGAGATAGGTCAATACACTAAAGAGGAGTGTATTTTTGTGTGTGAGCGCTGCCTCAAAGCTGTCAACCCATTTTTAATTAGCTCACATTTGACAATTGCTCAACTCTTCTGAAACCTTCAGATCGATCTCTTCCCAAATGCACAACACAAAAGGCTGCTATTTGACAGCGGAGGACGCACATGCTTTGAAACAACACATGAAATACATTTGCTCGGCTTTTAAGCCTGACTTAATTTTTTCTGCCATTAAATATTCCAAAAGGACTCCCCCATGGTGTTTTTTGGTGTAGTCGTGTCTCACTGTTTATGTGTTTCCGAGCGTTCACTTTGAGTGTGATGAGTGTGACTGAATTAATGTGCTGTGTTCAGGGACTGCCTCAGTTCACTTCACCCATGTCTTCTAACTGTGGAACACAATTTAGTTTAAGGCTGTTTCTGGGGCTGTTATCAAACTCAGGCTTTAAAGATCTGATATGTGAGATTTCTGCTTTTTAAAATGTCTGAAAACGTTGCGAATGTTTTGAGTTGCATACTTACATTTAGGGATGAAATGATAACCCGAGATAATAGAATCATTTGTTTATGAAATATCTACGAGGAAATAATCTTTGAAGGCAGAGAAGAAATTAGTGATGGGCAAAGAGAAGACACGGGGCAGGAAAAAATGACAGAAATTGAAGAAAGTGTGGGACCATTTCAAGTTGAAACGAAAAGAAAACTCACTGTAAAAGAACTATTGTGAAGCGAAAGTAGCCATCGTCAGTGCTTCAGCATCTCAACAGACAAGTCTTTAGTGGCAGACAAAGCGACACAACAAGGTAATGTTAAAGTTAACGTTAGCATTTAACCAGTGCAAGTTGAAATTAAGTCTGGTAAAGAACGTGGATATATGTGAAAATAGAATGCTGCAGTCAGTTTGTTGAAGCCTGGCCTTCATGGACACATTCATGGATGTTTTGCTTTTAGCGTTTCAGAAGATGTTTTTCTCTTTAAAACCCAGAGTGTGAAATGGCAAAAGTTAAATGCACTAAATGGGCTTAGTTTTGTCAGATAGTAATATTTACTCTTTCATCTTAGAAAATGTTTCACTTTGAGTGCAGTGATGCCGACTCAGTCAGAGAAAGCTACGCTCGATGAATGTTAATGTCAGGAGGACTCAGGGTCTTGTCAGCTTCAGACTGTATTTTGTGATAACATTTTAATACACACTGCATGGACATATTGTTGCAATGCTACCAATAAAAATAGGAAAAAGGCAATTAGTCATTAGTTCATTACAAGAGACCTTAGACTGTCGGATTTTCTCCTCCGTGTATTACTATTGCCCTTTAATACTGCAAAAGTCTGGACACATTTCCGATTACTCGAATAATCTCAGGAATACCCCTTGGATTGTTCGATTACTAAAATAAACGATAGCTGCAGCCCCGCTTACTTCACCACAAGTTTGCTCGCCTGTCATTATAACTTCTTAGAGAGAGTCAGAGTGAAAAGTCAACAAATGAATGAGGCAAATCTAAAACTTTACCTTTTCCCGTCCATGAACATTTGTGTGGTGATGAGTCATGTCAGATAGCTTTTCATGAGCAGATGTGGCTGTTTAGTGGTGCGTTCATTTCTAGCAGGGTGTTACTCCTGCAAGTTTGACTGCATTTCTATTTATTTGCGTTACCAGCGAGTATTTATTTTCCCCAAACAGACAGATGCCCTTATTCTACTCAGATAACAAGGGTACAAACCTGGGATGTGTGTCTGTGTGTTTGAATTCAGGTCAGCCTCTCATTGAAATCATTACTCAACAGAGATTTGGGTTTTTCTCTCTTCTTTTCCCCCCTCTCCTCTCAGTAATGTTATGTTCTTGAAGTAAAGTACGTTTCCGTTCCAGCTCCAGCTGGCTCTCTACATTACAGAACATGAACCAACGACCATGAGGGTCCCCTCTGCAGGTCACTGCTGCAGTCAGATTGATAGAAATGACAAATTCTGTGTTCATAAGGTGTATAGTTTTGAAGTTGTTCGGTACCTCCCTTACCTCTGTGAGAGCCGGCTCTACGTATTTCTTTCTTCATGCAGGTTTTTTTTTTTTTTTTTTTTTATGTATGTGTGCGTGATCATCGCTTGTTCATGAATAATGCTTTTTTTGCATCAGGTCTGGGTAGTGCTTAAAGGAACTATTACACAGCAGGACCCTAGAGGGAAACCAGCATGCATTCATACACCAGTAGGAATCAAACATTCATCAACCAGCTGCTGGCTGCACTGTAGCATCCCCATAATAGGAAGAGGTGATTGTAATATTGTGTCCTATTGTAGGGGTTACAAATGAAAGCAAAGAAACACTTTTTTCCTCTACAAGGCTCGAGAACAGCTTCAGTGCTCCGTGTCTTAGATTTTGCAAAGTATATGAAACCTAAAAGAGAGAAGAATAGTGTTCTTCTGGGGGTCAGGTTGCTGGCCCTCTGTCTACAGGACAGGTACATGAGGGAGGAGGTGTTGAACTCTGACTGCAATTGCTTGAATTATTTCTTGGCGAGGGGGCGGTTTCCCAGTGGCCTCGTTCATCAAAGCGTGCTCGCATTGTAATTATCTCCCGTATTTGTCTCACAGTTGAAGGCCCACCGCTGCCTCGACATTAAAAGATATCCATAGTGAAGTAAAGGTCGGTGGTTAGCTTCAGCTTCCTGCGGCCAAGTAAAAGCACAGAAGAGAAAGCTGTCGGGCCTCCTGCTGTAACAATGAACTGGTGAATACTATGTGTTGACGATCGCCACTGTGCTACAGCTGAATGCGGTGAGAACTCTTTAGATAGACAGTAATTAAATACACAATATGCAGATACAAAAACATTACCGTCCGTTTTTACTGCCTCAGAACTAGTCATCTCACTACTCACTTAGGTCCTCTGTCCAGTTGCATCAAATCCTAGTGACAAAATCTTGTGTTTATCTTTGATGACATGTAATTTTGACCAACAGAATTTAAACTTGTGTAGTAAACTTTAGTGACTTGGACATGCGATTTGGTGCCACAACATAATCAGGTGTTGTTAACTCGCAAGATGACTGTGTGTAGCACAGCCACTGAGCGATATAATGCTCTTTACACCCTTTAAACTCTCAAGGCCTCCACATTTGAGGATACGGTTGACAGGTTTTTGTATTTCCCGCTGCATCACACACTGTCCGTGTCTGACGCTGTTTGCTGGAACACGAGCTTGTCGCTGCTGTACTATGGAAGTCCGGCAGCAGTAATGATTTATATAGTGCTGAGTGGAAGCGCTCTATATTACAGCTGAGGCCATGGGAAATGGCTTTGTACCTTGCAGGAGCCCTGACTCAGCGGTTACCTGAAACAATAGTGGCTGGGTGTACTGTAGCATAAGCTCAGATGATGCACGCATATACATCATAAGGCCATTTGTGACACACTATATGCTCTCAGAAGAAGGTTTTCTGCGTCACGGTCGGGTACACTGGTAGGGCAGGTTTGGTTTTGGTTGTTTACCTTGTGTTTTAGGAACTTGTGGTGCACAGATTGCACAGATTAATCAAAAACAATATCAAAGTATGGATTAAGAATTAGCTCTCACCCCTTGCTGCTGCCTCCTACGCAGCCAGTGTAATTCATCCATTCATTAAGCCTGCACCAAGGCCAGCACTTTTACAAATTGAGGTCATTAACTTCTCTCTGCACTGCTGCCTTGGTGTGCTAAATAATTGAAACGGCCCCGTGTGATTTTCTCCCTTTATAGTAGTGCTGGTGGTATCAATACGTGATGTTTCCAAAACTGATACAACCCTCAGGCTGTCTGCCTAAGTTTGACTGGGCTTGAGAAGAGGATGTCTTTTCACGAGACACCCCTGCATTGTCAAAGATGATTTAACGCTCAGGATGTACATCATTCGTGCACAGCTGAATGATTATGGTGCTTTTAATAGAGGGGTCACAGTACTGGGTTTTCAGTAATGACCCATGCACTGTTCCATCAGAGTTCCTGTACAGAGCAGTCATAAGTAGTTGTGTTTTGAAGAAGTGCTGTGAATGCTGTGTTTTTCATGCCAGTTGGGAACCATCGCAGAGTTAAAAATACCATCATCAACAAGTTTTGATGTAGTTCCCACCTCCGGAGCAGCACTGGGCTGTGTCGTGAGTGAGAAGTAGTGGTGACTGAGCTGGAAGATATTGCCCAGTAAATTTGAATAATTCAGACATGTTGTTTCGTTATGTAGATGATCTGACTACATTAGCTGTGTAAACTGTGATGAGACTAGTTATGGGGCCTGTTTACCTTGACTGCAAAGACAGCGTCCTATGCACATAGACAAAAAACAAGAAATATATGCAAATATTTTCGGGGTGGGTTATACAGTAGAGTCACATTATAGCAGAATCACCCTTACAATCTGTCATTGGAATGATGTCACTCGTGGAAACGTGCTCATGTACGATACTGTCGTCATCATGGGCAACGTACTAGTCGCATTGAAACGCGGGGAGCTGTGTGATTCCCACCCTTACTGTATCCACCGGAGGACCAGACTGAAAAATGACTCTTAACGAGGTATCATCTTTGCTTATGAGGGGTGAAGCCCAGCTGGTGTTGTTGCCAGCCCTGGGTGGAGCTGCGCTGCTGAATCAGATGGGAAGAATTAGTGTGTAAAACTCATTAGGCTCTGCAGCAGGCTCCAGTGTGCAGTGGGCAACTCTGCGCGCACCCACGCATGCATGTGTTAACATACACAGTCGCACACACTCCAAACATCATGCAGCTGCATGCTGAAGCACGTGCTCACTCATATGGGCCAGTGTACACACACTCTTGGTGTCCTCATCAGCAACATGAACACACTTTTGCACATTCCGACATGTATTCCTCAGAGGTAAAAAAAAAAAGCACCGTACCAAACCTCTGGGTGCTCATTAGATGGGTGACAATGTGTTGCACTTGTGACGCTCGTTCGTGCTATGCCAGGCGAGTGCGAGTCTGAGGATTGAGTCAGTATCACCCCCTAATTTTTACCGAACCAGAAACCACACCAATTCGAGTAGTCTACACCTGGAGCAAGTTGTCATGGCTAAGTGGGTTGCGTACAGGACTCTTTCTCAGGGGCTGGGGTTTACGTCTTGTTTGGAACATAACGTTTTTATTTTGGTGTTAGTCTTTATGTAAATAAAATACTTGGTTAGCTTTAGGTAAACATAGTTTGGGTGAAAATAAACCCTTTGACAATGTTAAACACGATTGGTCAGTGTCGATGGTTTACCAGGATCAACAGAAACATGACGACTTTGGATTTCTGGTGACACTTTCCTCTATCCATTCATACACAAATATTTGTGAGACATTAAGACATGCAGACAGTAAAACGAATTGCTTAAAACTTCCGGAAACAGCCCCCAACGCAGCCTGGAAATTAGGATATATAGCATACCAAGCTAAGACATGCAATGGCTAAAATCCTAAAATAAAGAGAGTAAAGATCAGAAAATCACTTGACATTGCCCGTGTGTTTATCCCATCAGAGAGTCCGAACACTAACAAGTGTCTGGGTTACAGCGGTCATCTGAACTGAGCAGTACTGTGGGACCTGTCAGCATCTTACGGGACATTAATCCTGCATCTGAAGCCACAACAGCACCACAACAGCTCTTTGAAAGAGGCCGTAACGCTGCCATAAAAGGTTAAGTGAGTTAGCTGGTGTTTAAATGGACAGAATCATCCTCCATTCATGGTTTTCTATTAGCACTGAAGATCTGACACAAAACATGCCCTCGAGCCCGTTCAGGTTCTGTGGTTACATGTTTTAAAGCTCTCTCTCTCTCTCACCCACACACACACACACACACACACACACACACACACACACACACACACACACACACACACACACACACACACAGGGCTTAAGGGCTCCATGTAACAAGCTCCCACTGTTCAGATAAGCCCATTTAGGCAGCGCTGGTCTAATTGAATTTGTCTGCTCCAGACTGAAATGAGTGTGATTTGTGAGGCGTGTGTTTCTGTGTGTGTGTGTGTGTATGTGTGTGTCGGTGCCTAACGTGAACCTCAGCTGCTTCGGTGTCAAACTGGAATGTAATTTGTGCTCTCCAGGGCCTGTGGGAGGGGGGCATGGAGCTGGCAGTGAGGTGGTGTCCGTCCATCTACATGTTGACGTTTCCCATCCACCTCCTCCAGCCACCATACACAGAGTCTTCATCCTCCTGTTCCTTTTATTAGCAGTAATCCTGATTTCTTTCTTTCTTTCTTTCTTTCCTTTAATATGGAGAGTATGTTGTGTTGATAAGTGTACAGAATTTGATGTTTTTAAGTAAATTTGCTTCAACTTTATGGTTTCACATTCAATTGTACACACGAAAAGCTTTGTTACAGTGAACATTCAACATTTCTTTGTATGAACAAAGCTAGTCCCCCATCACAAGACCTACCTCTACAGTGGTCTGTCAGCACTAGAGAATGGTCGAGCTGCAATAGGTTAATATTAGGGTACCTTGCCATTTTCAGCATGTAGATTGTTAGCTCAGGGGTTATTGTTGTTTCCCATAGCACCACTCATTTTGACAACAGTCACTTTGTGATGGGAATTCTGTTGAGCTGGTGGCCTTGTGGTTACGAAGAAGATGCCAGGAGAACCAGTGTCTTAAGAAGCAGCGTTTGTTGTTAGGCTTGATCAAGGAGAACAGTAGCGAATGGTACAGCGTGCCAACCACTACCATTCAGACGAGCATTCCCCTCAGTAGTCTGTTTAAACTGTCGCTGGATATGTATGTTTTCTCAACAGTGACCTGGGTCAAACCGTATCTCGTACGCTACCTTTGGGTTGACGCACTTGAATTCTGTTCACAGACAGAATAGTCCGTTTAGTCTGAGATGTGCTGCTTAGTGAGAGACAAATGCATTCAAGGACTGATAGAGGGGTTTATTTACTTCAGTCTTATCAAAGGCAGCTGCAATCAGCTGACGGACACAGCGTAGAAGAAGGTGGTCTCGCATAGTTGCTCAGTTTGTGAGGACGGCCTGCTCTAAGCAGTTTTACACACGGGCCATATTCCTCCCATTTCTTACTAATGGAGTTAACTGAACTCTGGGGGATGTTCAGTGACTTGGAAATGTTTTTGTATCCATCCCCTGACTTACACGTTTCACCAACTTTTTCACAGAGTTGCTTGGGACTTTCTGTTGTCTTCATGGTGTAATTGTATCCAGGAATACTGATTATCAGTGATTGGACATTCAGAGACTGGTGTCTATATACTACAGTCACATGAGACCCATTCACTGCACTCTGGTGATCTCCAGTTTACTGAGTAAAAGACTACTGGCAACAACTGGCACCCCTCTGCTATTCACTCTTATTATTTCTGTCCTGAGTTCACACACCTCCCTCAGATCTTGCCCTTTTATTGCCATTGTTACAGCCTCTTAGACACCGTGATAAGTAAATCCCAATTTCTGTGGACTTTCATACAAAAGGCTGCATCTCATATACCAGTAATCAATTCCTTACCCTTTCTTGCTCTCCCTGCCACTGTCGCCGGTTTGACTCCTGTTGCCCACAATAGCTTTAAGGCACCATAGCTCTTATACTGAGTCAGAAGGTAATGTGAGGTCACCAAAAGGTACAGATTTATGAAGAAGAACTGGTCATCACATTACATCATCTAAAGCTGTAGCAAATTGCTCAGAGGATTTGTGGCTCTTACATCACAGTCGGTCAGAATCAGTTTGACAGCCAATTTAGGAAATGAGAAAGGCCTCTTTTGTCATCATTCATCTGCTGATGGACTCAGAGTTAAACAGTTCTTTCAAATGGCCTGTCTGGATCAGTATCTGGTGTGTGTGTGAGTGAGTGTGTAGAGTGGTGCTTTTGTTTGCTTTAAAAGGGTCAGGTATGGTGGTGTTGCCTGCAACAGATGGCCAACATGCATGTTTGTAGGAACGCGGCAGTGTTTGTTGGGCTCAGCTGGTCTGGGCACACACGACTGTGCATGGGCAGAAAGTATCTCCGTGGCGAGCTGATCATGCACACGGTCAGTCATCTAGCTTCTGTCAGGGGAGTACATAATGTATTATGCTTCGGCTGCTATTAATAAACACAAGCCACATACCTCTGGATACCTGCAGCTTTCGGGCTGTCACTAAAATAAAACCCCCCCGAGTACAAACATTTGAAGAAGCTCTTCGAACTGCTTATACAGATATAGCCCCGGTATTTAAAATGTCACATGCAGGATTTTAAAATTACTGAGTCATTTCTATATTCAGATTCAGATGAAGACATTAGTGGTACACCACGAACAGTTGGACTGCCTTCACTTACAGGTAGGTTGTGTGGGATGGTTGTTTCTCCACACCACGCAAAGAGGTCACCTTTTCTCTTGCAAACACATTATTTACGCTTTAAAGGGTCAGTTTACCCACATTAAAAAAAAACCTTTGCCACTCTAACCCCAATTTTCACATTTATTAAGAGACATACTCATGAGTATCTAAAGGCAGCAGGTATCTGTTTTGTATCTGCAGTTTGGAGTGATGGTGTCGTTGTCAAGCCACAACTGGGTAGAGCAAATGTGCCAGTACAAATGTATGCAAACACCATCGGACTATTACAAAAATAAACCGAAAAATACCCTCTGAAATCTGCTCTCTCTTATCTTAGCTGCTGTGTTACTGTCTGACAGTGGAACATTTTGCGCCACGTAGGAGGTCTCCTTGTGTTAAGATAAGATAAGATAATCTTCTATTGATCCACAGAGGGGAAATTCAAGTTTGGCAGCAACACAAAGACAAAGTAGAAAGTGGATAGGATAGCAAAGTTAAGATAAATATACATCAAATAGGTTACAAAAATTGTCCAATTGTGGCATTATTGTATGTTGTTGTATGTTTTATGGTGAGTATTCAGTCAAAGGCAGTGCAGGCAATCAACGTTTATGGTCTAATATCTTAATATTGAATTCCCCTTTTAAAGGATTAAAAAGCTCCATCATCAGCACCATTGTTTTCTGTGGAAATTTGCATCAGCTACACTTTTCACATAGTAAGTACTGTGTGTGTTGTCTGCAGCGGACTGAAGAGGACATAACAATGCTAGGATACTATATAAGAAGAACTTGTGCTTTGCTATCACACAGATATGTAGTTCGTGTATGGTGTTCTGTCGAGACGTTAGTGTTTCAGCCAGTTTGAGAGAAATATCAAGCGACGTGTCTGAAACGAGGCTCCATCTTTCTCTCTTATTAGAGTCTCCTTACCAAGAACCTGACTGTCAGGCTGAAGTTTTATCACCACTGCCTTGCACAGCAGCTTTAGCCTCTCAAACAGGCAATTTGTGCAGGTTTTATTTCACTGTTTAACTACATGCAGCCCTGTAGTGTGTACCTCGAAGTGCAGTATTGTAAAAACGCTACTAAGTATTATTTATTTTGGTCGGGTTGAAGAATCCCCTAAAAAAGATCAAAATAATTCACAATATAAGGATCCTGGTGCTGGTCTCCCTCCCATGATGCATTCCTGGCTCAGTGGGTGGGGTTTTATCTGTGCGATGAGCCCCCGTCGAAAAGGCTTTAGTGGGTTGACGAGGATGATCACCATGAGCCACAAGCTAAATCCCTTCATAATCAAATGATCCTAATTCGCCAACAATGGGAGATCTATTTAAGTGCCTCTGAGACAACATGTCCCCCTGCCCTCATATAAACGTCTCTGAACCATGTTGTAATGAGGATGAAGGATGCTCAGCCTGACCTTTACGTCCTCCAATATCCCCACCTCTGCGACTGCTGGCTGAAAAATGTAGCAACGCTCTAGAAATCCAGTTTTGTGATAGACTGGGGATCAGGCGGTGAACTGTCTCCCAGCCTCTCTGTCTCTGGTCTCTTGTTACAACTTTGCTCTAACAAGGCATTTTGGTAAGCAGTCAACCTGTTATCATGCCAAACTGTGTCCAGTATCCCACGCTGACTCTGGCCTTGTCTACTGATGAAAAAACATTCAATACCTGGTTACACTTTCAAAATAAAGGCACATAAACTACTTAAGGAAACGATTATGGTTTGGCTTAAAGTAATTGGTTCCTTAGATCAGTAACTAAACCCCGGTCGCTCTGGACAAAGTACTATGACTTAAAGTCCTGACCAACCCCACCGTCCTACCTCCGCAAACTCTCTGCCTCTTTACTTGTGCCTGCTGTTCCTAAGCTGAGCATACTCTCGCACTCACACGCCGTCCTCTGGTCTGTTGGCAGGTCTGTTACATGTTTCGGTGTGAGACTGAGCTGGAGTATTACATGACTCCTGCTGTGGACATTATACTGAATTTAGAAGACAATAGGAAACCCTGAAGAAAGTGATGAGCCTGCATAAACAGAATATGAAAAAACAGTGTGAGATCAGAAAACAGGAAGCTGCAAGAATGTGATGAAACGTACTTGTAAAGCGTGGAAAATAGAAATAAGGCCTTCAAACAAAAACCTTCTTCTGTCTACAGTTGAGGAAACTGTAGACTCCAGCCAATATTTGAAAAGTTATGCCTCTTATGAATATTTTTAGCAGCGGCCTGAAGTGTGACCAAACGGGGGATGATTTGAAGTTCCAAGACGCCATCTATCCTCCAAAATTACTTTAGAGGAACTTTGGAAAATGAATGAAGCAATACGGCTCAGCTCGCTTCAGGAGCTTTGATTTTGTCATTACAGCGTGTGAAGAGAAGTATTTGAATCACACCAATTGAATAACAAGTGACTGTAAAGTAGTACTTGAACCGGACACACTGGCATGAAAAATTGCTTGTGTGAATCAAATTCTCCTCATTCCTATCTAGTTGATTCCATAATTTGACTTAAAATCTGCTGCTGCAATGATGGAATTTCCCCTGGGGTGGGTTGGGGAGCATTATTAAACTTCCATCCGATCTCATCTCCACCACGTGGGTGGGTGTGTGTTCACCCGTCCAGCAGCGGTTTGCTAGGATAAAGTTCTCGTATGGCAGAACAAAGGGAGAGTTCACTGGCTCTTATCTCAGTGTGAATTCCCCGCGGGGAGGTTGGAACAGGCGTCCGTGACCCTCAGTGCCAGCTTAGTCCCCGCAATCTGTTCCCTCAGCAAGAGACAACTGGTATGTCTGCATGTGTGTTTGACGGAAAAACCGGAAATCACATTCGGTATGTGCGCGTGTCAATATGTTAGCGCTTGTGCGTGGCAGAGGTCCGAGCTTCCATTTTCTCCACTGCCACCGAGACTTTGGAGCTGTATAGGGGGACTGTGGGACGCTCAACAATGTGTGTGACGCATGTTGACGGGCTGACGCAGGCTGTGTGTCTGTGTGTCTGTGTGTGTGTGTGTATTTGAAGAACAGCGAGTATTTACCTTGGTGATGTGTCATAACAGCAATGTGCCAAGCTGAAGGTCACCGCGTCTTTCAGGATAACTGTGACTAACTCTGAGAGAAGCATGCACGTCCCTCGCTCCCTCCTTCCTCCTCCTGTGATTCTTCTGCAACTCTCTCCTTAACCCTTTTTTTTGCCCCATCTCATCAGCGCTCCCTTTTTTCCTTTCCAGTATGTTTTTTTTAAAGCATTTACAAGGGAGATTTATTGTCATTTTTAAAAAAAAGATCAAAACTTTGAGTCCTTTACGCTACTTCTATTTTATAAAATGGAGTGTCCACAATGATTTACGAACTCTTATCGTTGTTTTATAATGCATTAGTTATTCGTTTGTGTTCGTTCATATTTATTCCTGTCTCATAATATATCAGACTCTGGTCTTTTGTCTGTCTGCTTGTCTTCGTGTCCAAGGCCACTTGTTTATTCAAAAAGATCTAAGGCTATTTAATTGTTCTATATTGGTTATTTGCATTTTGTTAAAAGTAACTAAAAAGTAGTGTAATAAATATTACTTGAAAAATTTGGTAACTAGGAATATGTAATATATTGCAGTTTGAAAGTAACTTGCCCAACACTGGCAGTAAGTCTGACAAATCACAAGACAGGCTTTCACCTGAGAAAAGGAACTTACCACTTAATTACCACCATAGAAGTCTTTCACATTTTCTTTGTTATTCCAGTATCAGCTTCACCATGAAAATCGGCTCATGACAGAAGAAAATTTAGTGGTGTGATTCCACATGCACTGTCCCTTTTTTGACATTAGTGGGTTAAAAACAGCACTGGGAAAATGCATCTGTGTATGATTGTGTGTGTGTGTGTGTGTGTGTGTGCGCGTGTGTGTGTGCAGTATCTGTGAGTGTGTGTGAGTGCAGTTTATTCTCCAGGCTTTTAACACTGTGTCGTGTCAGGATATTCTGGAGTTGCGATTGGATCCCAGACGAAGTAGCAAAGCTGTGAGACGGGGATGTGTCTCGGAGAAAATCCACACACACCTTCCATTTCCTGTTCTCGCTGTCAGTCAGCTCTCTTGTTTTCAGGCGTGTCAGTGCAGCAGTGTTGAGCACAGATGGTGGAGCTGCATTCAAATGGGGTCTGTTTAACACGTGTACCTAATTATGGCTTTTCTGTAATGAAGGGCAGATGCAACCACTGGGATACACACTAAGTCATTTTACCTAAATCGATCTTACAAAGTCGGTATAAAACTTAACACACAAGGACAAAGTAAACAAGGTGCAGCAAGTCAGCTTGAAAACGAGAGCCCAAGCCTGGAGGTGTCCTTTTCTTGTTGCTAGGTAACTGCAAAATCAGCTGTCAAACACGTTTTTTTTTTTTTTTTCCACGGGTCTCCGTTTAGCTTCAGGCTAAGATGTAAACACCTTGCTGGTGTCATAGCTGATTGTTAACCCCGCTGAGGAATTACCGAACGTCAACGACTCCAACCTGGATCTAAATTAACTCAGACACATACAACTCGTGCAAAGCTCAGCTAGGCTAAATGAGTCCAGGTTCATATTTGAGATGAAAGTGTTATCAGGCCAGTCTCACTCTCAAGATAATGAACAGGCATTATCCAAAAATATTTCATCATATTTACCTTTATCTGATATTTAATCGGGAATAATTGCTAGGCTACTGTGACAAAAAATGGCTATCCAAAGACTTCATTACCCAGAAATCCCATCAGTTGATGGCTCCGCCAGCTGTAGCCAAGCTTGACATCAGAATGGATCTGCATCATCTCGATCAGCTAAATGTATCTCTTTTCTCTTTTACAGCTTCACATACATGATATCGGCTGATTGAACCCATGATTTAATACATAAAAAACTTCCCTGCTGCAGATTTAATGCATGGCTGGTCATATGGGGCCTCCTTTTTTTTTTTTTTTTATGAGTAAGCGGGTCAGGAAGGTGGTGGAGCTTCAGAATATTTGGCAGGAAAGTCATTAAGTGTCGACCTGAGGGCCTGCTGCTGCATTATGGGATGCTACAGTACAGCAAGATCAAGAACGTACGCACACACACACACACACACACACACACACGGACGCAGATGAACAAACGCAAGCACACATATGTGCACGATAACACACACACTGGTGAGATGGTCGGGTCTGTCAGCAAAGGTCTCTGGCAGGGTTTGTCTGAAGCTGGCAGCTTGCTTGGCCTTGATCTTGCGCAGGCTGCGTGTGTAAATGTGCATGAGCGTGCGCGAGATTGTGTAACGCGAGGCTTTGTGTGTGTGATCAGAGGTCCTGTGTTAAGGACAGGTCCGCTAACTAGGCCAACAGCTGCTTCCCAGGCAATTCCTCTTTGAAGACCCCTTTTTTTCCCCTATTATTTAAACACAGGGACATTTTGCATATTCATGGAGGGCATATTCTACCACACTGACCATCACACGCGAACGCACACCACGCTAACGTTCACACACCTTTGTTAGAACCCCTTTGTAGACCCGCGCACAGGAAACATACAAGTGTCCAGGTGTCGGCTCCGAGCCGGCTTCATGTGTTATGTATTCAAATGGATGCAGCATATTCACCTTGTTTGTTTGTGTTTGTGAGTATGTGTGTGTGTGTGTGGCAGCGTGGGTTGTCATAATTGTGCACAACAGAAATTAGACTTTGTTTGCTCAGCCCCAACCCCCTTTTGTGTGTGTGTGTGTGCATGTGTGCGCGCGTGTGTGTGTGCCTACCCTTTCATATTGAACAGAAGGCTGGTTCTGTCATGCAAAGACACCCTGCTCTTGCTTTTCCGTCTTTTCTTAACAAAACAAGAAAATTACAAAAAATCGAAATTGCAGAACAAACGACCGGAAAACTAACACACACACACACACACACACACACACACTCACTCCCTCTGTTCCTCCATCCCCTCCTTCCTCCGTCCATCACTCTCTCTGACACACACAGTGAGGTGCATTGAAGCGAAGCAGAGCACACAGCTGTGAACCAGCCCAGAGGCCTGTCCTTGTGTGTGTGTGTGTGTGTGCGTGTGTGTGCGTCCGACAGCTCGGGCCGCTGAGACCCGACTGCAGGAGTAAGCAGGTCAACATGAGAACGAGGGCAGTGTGAGTGTTCGAGACGGATAAGTGGAGTAACGCAGGTTGATCCAGAGAACTGTCAAGTGTTCGCTCTTTAATTAGAATGTTCATCATCTTCATGCGCTCGCACAACACACACACACACACACGCACACGGACTGGTTAAGCTGCGGTTTGAGGGTTGATAAATGGCCACAGTCAGTGGTCAGCCTCCCTTCCTCTCCACAGCTGCTCTGCCACATGCTCACTTGGAGTCGTACAACATGTACAGCACGCCTCTGGCTTTCGCCGTGCTAAACTGGCGGAAACGGCTGGTTCTGCAGCAGCGTGTGTCCGCCACAGTCCAAACACAATCTCCCCCCGGTAACCGCTGACACGCCGCGTTCGGTCATTCTCACGTGGGTGTGATGAATACGAATATTCCACGTAAACTGTTCAGCTTTGACTAATGCGAGAACACCTGTGATATACAAATGGCAGACATGTTTTCTGGGCAATAGATCGACGATATGTAGTCGTGATAAGAGCTTCAGTTTATTTAGAGTTAATCATCAGTTTAGCTCATTATCAATCTTGTTCTTCTGTAATGTAAAAAATAGAAGAAGCAGAATCGCAGTTATTCAGGACAATCTCTTCATTTCTTACTGTCCAGCAGCATTTCTCTCTTAGCTGTTCTCTCTCTGTTTTTTTTAAGAGCCGACTGCCAGCATCCTGTAAGTTGAAACCACCAACCACCTAATACTGTAACCAAGGTGAATCCCTTCTGCGAACAAGACAGACAGCAAAAAAAGGAAAAAAGAAACAAAAGCTGAACACGATTCAGGTGTATTTATATACAGGCCTGAGTATATCACAGAAATAGAGATAAGGACCCCCGCTGAGAAACAAGCGCAATCACCACCATTTGTCCAATCTGCATTAATTAAATCAACATTCATCCTCAGCACACAGACAGCGAGAGGCAACACCGACCGGTCTGTCTGACAGATAATAAGAAATCGTGTCATCTCGTCTAACCAAGCTGGAATCCTCGTTTCAAAAAAACGGCCTCCGTTGCTACAACAAAAAGAGCTGCTGGCACCGAAACGGCAGAATTCGTGAGCAAAATAGATTACAGCTCCTTTTTTTTCTCTAATCGGCGTAATTATGTGTGTGTTAGACAGTTACAATATTTGCTGTGGCTGACTCCGTTCCTGCCGAACCGCCACATTGTTCAGCTGCGACCGTTCTGCTGAGATACAGACGGGATCACAACTGGAAGGAAGGAGGGAAAACAAGCATCTGCTTCACCTCGTCAGCACAGTATTTAAACATGTTAATCTTTGATAATTCATTTTTACACTCTTACTGCGCACAGGAAGCTGGTCCACGACTGACAGTGATATTCCTCTCTTACCTGAGTGAATGCAGGCATGAGAATTTTAAGAGTCTTTCGCAGCAGAAACAGATTCAAACGCTCTGACATATCTGTGGTAACTGTCACATAAAAGAAAAGACAGGAGGGGATGATGGGTAACAGGAAGTGCTGGCAGAGGCTGCCCATCCGTGACGGGAATCAAAAGTGGATTGACAGGAAGAGACGAGCGACTGTGTCAGCGAAGCAGCAGTTCAGAGTGAGCGGAGAGGAGCGTGCGTGTTCGCGCCTGCCGCTGGTTGAAAGTCACACTCAAAACACTCAATCACAAGTGACAGCGACCGCCGCCATTCATTTGATTATTCACTCTGTCTTCTGATTTCCTCTCTGCAGCTCTGATCTCTGCTGGTTGCTGCACCAACTCCTGTCGGACTGTAAACCTTTGGGAAAGGTGAGTCGACGTGCACACGGCCACACGCACGAGTGTTCGCCACTGAGCTGCTAACGTGATCTGTTTATATCCTCCATCCTGCTGTCACAAGCGTAGGCCTCCAGTCCACGAGTAGAGGAGCGCTTCGTACGTGTGCACAGCAGTATGTTCAAACGTATTTTAAAATCGGGGATGGCAACTTCTCTGTTTTTGGAAATAGAGTCAGTCTACATGAATTTGATGCATTTCAATGAGCCAGCATTCTCTGACACTACTCGCTGCAGGGGTCAAGGTAATGATAACTTCTGTGTTGTACAAAATAGGACACTTAATGACTTTCCTGCCAATAAGATACAAAGGCCTGTGATGTATGAAGGTGCAGCACAGAGAGCCAAAGAAAACAGAAATCTTGTGATTACAAAATTGTTGGCAGCATAGTGACCCAGGAGAGACTGACTCGCGTATCATATATACGCAAACACATTCACTGCTCCGTCACGATCTTCCGTGAGCCTTGCGCTAAAGCCTGGCACGGGGACACTTTCTGCGTGGGCAGTAACAGACAGCATGACTGCAGCAGTGCCGTGAATATTTATTTAACCAAAGATATCAGAGCAGGAGCTCCTAACAGGCTGTCCTCGGTCACACTCCCTCTGTGTGCACACATCACGCTTTAGATCCATATAGATTCATCAACTCATCGCCACAGAACTCAGACGCAAATTGCTCCTCCTGCTGCGTTTCCTGCGGTGAAACTGCGGTGTAGCCTGATTACTTGTTTGGGAGGACTGTATGTGTGTGACTCGTTACATATAGAGTACGTTGCATTTCGAGTCGCATGTTGAGTGCTGTTGAGCTCTGCTGGAGCGATGATGATGCCAACCTTGATATAAAATAAAACTGAAAATAGGCCATACAGCAAAGTAGTTTTAGCAAGTCGCTACTTAAATTCAACATTTTTGGAAATTGATTGATTGAAATGTTCAGAGTCACTGATGTGTTGTGTTACATACATATTGACTGAAGTTAGCTGCTAACCTGGTAGCCCCAGTGTGCCCTTTCTCATAAAACCACTCCCGACTCCCCAGTCCGAACCCACTACCTGCTCAGCTAACTGGGCTAATGAGCTAACATCAGCTACAGTTAGCAACAGGCAGCGCTAACTCTAGTGATACGCTGCTCCGTGTATTCTGTTTTTACCCAAACCACATGATTTCTCACCATAATATATGTTCAACCGTAGTATGTGAACTTAGGTCTTTAGGTTATTAACCCAAAATTCAGATAAACCACTGAAGACATGACCTCGGTGTCCTCTGTGGTAGCTACGGTCCTGACACAGCGAAGGTAGCTTGCTGTATAGGGGGAAAAAAGGCAAATTGTGTGTGTGCGGTGTGTGCAAATGGGAGGTCACCCCCGTTGCGACCCTTTGCTTTAATGCACTGGCCGCAGGGTGAGTGATGGCGCTGGGTTAATATTTAATGATGAAGCAGGTCTTGATGGTGGAATAAATCAGCCCTCCATCTTTTCCTGGAGACGGAGGATCCTTACATTCTGCTGAGCACGGGATCGACACACACACACACACACACACACACACACACACACACACACACACACACACATTTTAAATCACATGCAGAATATACATATATACAAACATGCATCCATGTGCGGTAACCGTTTCCCTTTCTTGTCTTTCAGCTTTGATTCCTCCTGACCACGACATGCCTCTTGATCAGATGCTGCTGTGACAACACACACCCTAGAGAGAGAGAGAGAGAGAGAGAGAGAGAGAGAGACAGAGAGAAAGTAAAAGGAGGCTCATTAGAGGGATGAACAGATGGGGAAGGAGAAAAGGAGCCTTTACATAAGGATATATTATCGTGAAATTCAAAATGAAGCAGTGGAGGGGCGAAGGAGCAGAAACATGGCGTCACAGAGGAGAAACACTGGGAAACACTTGAGCTCTCTCTCTGCCCTGTCTGCTGCTGCTGCCGCCACTGCTGCTGCTGCTCCTACTGCTGCTATGCATTTCCCATGGACCACCAGAAAAACACCTGACTGTCATTGTTCGGACGGGCGGAGGCTCGTCCCTGCATTGCCAAAATAAAGAGAGGAGAGAAAGAGAAAGACAGCTGAGAATCTTTGTGTTGCCAACAAAATAGTCCTACCTCTTTGGAAAGACAGAGACCTTGTGGATGACAGAAGCTGTGCATGGAGGGAGTAACTTCTCACGCTAACACTGGAGGTTACGGGACGTTTCACAGTCACAATGCCAGTGATCATTTTAAAAACTTACTACCAACGTGTGATGATGGTAACTACTTTTACAAAGTTGTCGTGGACCCGGAATTAAAGCACAAAAGGAGCTACTAACTGACCAAGAGAGCTAAAGGGGTTTTCTGAGTTATTTAAAACACAGTTCTGTTTTATTACAACTTAGTTTTTGTAGCTTTAGTCGTTTTTTCTATCATTTGTGGTAACATACTCACCAAAGTAACTGCTGAGATTTGGGGATATGACAACATTCACAGAACAAAGTCCAGGGGGGCAAGAAACACAAGAGGTCAGACAGACAGACTGGGCTTAAACTTGTCAGATTAACTAGATTACCTAAACTTCTTTGAGTGCTCCCCATATGTTGATATTAATCCCTCACTGCCCATGAAACTATGTTTACACACAAAAAGGGATAAACTGCATTGACCCACAATTGGTATCAAGGTTAATCAGAGCTAACCCATGATGCTCTCCAGCTGTTCAGCGTGTGGTCGTGCCAGCAACTGAACTCAAGCCAAGGCTTTTAAAGTCTAGCTGTTTTCAGCTCTCACTTAATTTACTTGTATTTTTTTTACTTCCACCCTGTGCTGCAGCAATTTGTAGATCAGTTGAATGGCAGAAACTTAGTTGGTTTCTTAATCTTCCAGTCTCATAATTTAAATATGTTCGGATTTTGACTGTTGGTTGGTCAAACCTAGACTTTGGGGTCCTTGAGCTTTGCGAAATTGGGATGGGTAGAATTTTCACTGTTCATGATCATGATCAAGAAAATGATCAATTGTTGTAGCCCTAATTTCAATTAACAAATATCTGGCTTGTTACAGTTGACTGATTACTGTCAGTCAGTAAAGTGTAATGAGAGAGCTGCCTGGAGGTGCAGTACCAGCAGCAGGCAGAAGAACCTCATCAAGTAGTTTCGGGGCCTTTATTTTAAAAAAAGGAAACTTCCCGTTGCATGTTGTTATTGGTACCTTGACCACAGAAGAGACCACGTTGTTTTGATTGCTGGTGGGAAAGGCCAAATGCGAAAAAGGTAAATGATGGACCAGTGAGTCTATTACAAAGACTGACACAACAGAGGATTGCTTTTAGACCTGAACACATTTTGGCACCACTTTATGAGCAGTTCATAGAAAAAAAAAATCGTCATGGAAAACAGCCTTTCACCTCGTCACTCTGTCCTGCAGAAAAACATTTGAATGTTCACAGATGCTCCTGACGAGTGACACCACCTAACCTTCGAAACCTCTCTGACCACTTGTGTTTTTTATCCCATCTAACTTGTTTATTCAGAGCAATCTACTTCACCAGAGCTACAACAATCAGGCAATTAATTACCCTGTAGCCCTAATTTGTTACGATGACTGATAGTAAATACACTCAAAGCTACAACACTTAAAGTCAGGTTGTAATAAATACAAGTTACATTTTGAAGACCTCTGTCAAACACAGTTTTTTTTTTTTTTTTTTTTTTTAATTGAGCATACAAGCATACAACACAGTTAATTCAATTCAATGGAAGTTTGACACAGCAGTTAGCAGCGCCGCTTGCAAACGAGTTCCAGTTGCCATATTTGGAAAGAATGCGCAGCCTCTGTGTGAAACGTTGCTCCTGGGTAGCGACGAGGCGTTTACCCAGGGTGCTGTAAGGAACAGTTACACGGAGAACATATGGGGATGTATGGGGGGTGGGGGGTGGTCTGAATGCTCTTGTTTAGCAGGGTAAGCTAACTCTCTGCTCCTGTTTAGCTTTGTGTCAGGGTCCGTTCCTATACCAACAGTGTTATTGCATTCTAAACCTTGTGTCAGCGTTCGGTCATATGTGTGGCGCTGTGTGTGTGCGCTCGTCTTAATCCGCACTCCTGGGTGTCTGGACGTGGACAACATGCCTTGAGCGACATTTATCACTGTAAAACTCAAAATAATGTTGATATGAAAAGTCATTCAGACTCTACGTCCACTTGAACTATTGGACGCATAAGTGTGCTCATAGTTGGAAGTAGAATCATCGTTTGAGTTTACAACACATCTGAAGTTATTTATGATGGATTGAATAAAGACATCTTGGATTTGATCAGCGCGTGCTTTCACAAACACACAGAGGTTTTTGCTGTGCTTAGCTTCGGCAGGATTAGCATTAGAGGATGTCCGTCTGAGCCAAAGTATGCTGGGTAATTTATGCCAGAACGTTCACTGTCTCTTTTAGAGCCGCTGCAGGATTGAACTCATCAAGACGTGTTGTCCCTAATAAACCAGGACGCTCAGGTGTGCGGGAAACATGACATTTTACTCTGTGCACACACACACACAGTGGGTCACAATAATATACACACATACACATACACCTACACACACGCGCACACATACACACACACACACACACACACATTTATCCTTTATCCATAGTCTATAACCTCTTCACCCTGTGAGTTTGTTTTTTTTAAAAATTAGATTTGGTGACAGATGAACAAGATCAGTACAATAATATATTATCAAAGACATTTATGTTTTTAAAGGTCAAGAGTAGTTTATCTGCGTAGTTTTATAAATATATACCTACAGTTATTATTTTTGACTTCTTGGTATTATATAACTAATTATTATAACCAGAGATGTATGTATAAGCTAATAAAAGTGTCTTTATGTAAAAACAACTCCTTTGCAGTGAGTATTCATTGTATCTATGTGGCTGCACCAGTGCTCATGCTTGTATTTCTTTTCACCGATCACAACAGTCTACACCCAGGACGCAGCCATGACGCCCTCACAAATAGTGTCAATGGCTAAAATCCCTGCACAAGAGAAGGAAGGAGCTGCTAGTTTGTTTGTATTTGTATTTGTGTTTGTATTCCCGTTATCCACTAATCTGCCCAGGTTCGTGTTAGGGTAACTTGCTATTCCCGTGGCAATGGGAATTTCAAGATCAGTAACACGTAAATAGTGGAAGGGAAGAGAATGCCGCCTCAAACTGACAAGGTCTGACACCCCTAGATTAGGACCCAAGTGCACAACTCGAGACAGCTCCGTTTAAAAAGGCAAACAGTCTTCACTGACGACAGGTTAAGTACACAGGAGAGTAGACAGCGAAGCAAACCAAACAGAGGAACAAGGCAGAGGCAAAAGGCAGGAACAGAAACACTAGAAAGACTATCACTAGGAGACATGCAGGAACGCTTGCTATGGTAGACAAAGATGAACTGGCAGTGAAGACAGGGACTATATACACACACGAGGGAGGTGGAGCTAATGAGACACAGGTGTAACACATCAGGGACAATCACAAATGGCGGGAAAACACACAGGGACAGGAAGGGCTCTGAAACGAGAGGAGAGTCTGACACCAAAATAAAACAGGAAACAATACTAAAAAGACGAGAGAAAAACAAAAGCATGACCTGAAGAGAGACGAGACATGACAGAAGCAGATGCCCAGTGGCTTCACCCACAGTCTTCATACGGTGAGTCAGACCAACTGTACGGTGTATATGTATAAGTGTATATTTACTGTATATGAGAATGTTAATGTTTCTAAAGTTTACAGATGTTTTGGTAAGGATTCCCTTTACAGACCAAAATATGTAAAAACACATAAATAAACCAGGTGATAAGATTTTGTGGTAACAACCCTAATCTCAACCACATACTCTGAATTGCCAATAAGGGCCAGGAGTAGATATTTGTACATGAATGTTAAATAAGGGGAGCATGATTGGTGTATGGTTGTATTTTTGTGCCAGTATACAAATTCTGTCTCTGACAAACACTGTGGATGATTCTAACAAAATATCTGCCAGTTGTACATCCAGCCCTATGCGGCAGAGAACTCACCTCTGGAGATGAATCCAGAGCACGGCAGTTCTTTATCAACAGTCTAAAATACGTGATCAATCCAGGACCCGACTGCTCCCATCTACCATACACTAGTTTATGACAGGCGCTCTCACTGCTCCGAGGCAGGCGGCAGACTTTGCTTATAGTGCACACGCTGCTGCCCCATCAATAACATTACTTGCTGTGTGTGAATAGTGAGCCGATCGGGCATTATTTATTTATTTTATTCAATTACAGCAGCAGTAAATGTGTATTTCCCTGTATATATATGTGTGTGTGTGTGTGTGTGTGTGTGTGTGTGTGCGCATTTGTGTGTGTACAGTGAACAGATGGCTGGCTGGCTGCCAAAGGAAATGGTCCCCTATTATTTATTAGGTGGGATGGCAAAGGATCAAACAAATTTGAATATGAGCCACCCACACAGCTTTCTCCCTCTCTCTCTCACACACACACACACCATAATATACCAACCTTGCTCTCCAATGTACCCATCACTCTCTGCCTCTCTCTCTCAGCAGAGGGCGGTGGCTTGCTTATTAAGGGCTGCCACTGTAAGCACCACAGACTCAACAAATTCTCATTTTCTCCCTCTCACGTACACACACAGTACTTCACTCTGCAATGCAGCAGCGTCGGATGTCTTTGTCGGTTTGTCACTGTACTATATTCCAGTCAGGTTAAAAAGGCCTCCCGGAGTTATTCTTAGTAACTGAGAAGGTTTAGATAAAAACTGCAGGACTACTTTATAGTAAGAATAGGAAGAGTGTGGTGGCCTTCAAAAGTTTAAGTCTATGGAAATCCCTAAAAAGTTGGAAGGCCTGACAGCCTAATGGACAAATCACCCTGAACATATTGATTAACTTGACAAAATGCAAAAAACAAAACAAAACAGCAAGACGAAGAATTCGAAGCAACATCTCCCATAACCCCATAGAAAAGACTCAATTCCTTTCAGCCTCCCTCCTTCAAAATACCCAGTGTGCTCTGATTGGTCAACTAACACAGGCATGAGCCTGCATCGCTACCCATGTTAGCTCTGCTGGCCCCTTTTTAGCTTCGAGTCAGCAGCATTTCTAATATTGCCATTCTAACCGCCTCTACATCAAAAACCACCACGCACGTTTGAGAGAGAACATGATCCATAATGGTGGAACTTATCAAAAGCTGACAGTGACTGGAGCACATTGGGCTAGGAGCTAACTGTTAATACAAAGAACTAAAATGGTCACAATAAATCATTATTCATTGACATTAAGGAGTCAGAGCACATTGAAACAGCTGATGAAGGTTTGCAGCTCCCTCGCTCTGTGTCTCTCGTTGACTGTCCCTTTACTTCCCTGTAGTTCCCCTTCTGTCTGTGGATTGCTACAATGGTGGAGAGAAACGGAATTAGGGCCAAACCTTCTATTAATAACCACATAAAGCAGCAGGCTAAGAAAACCGAACCAAGTGACATGTTCTGTCTCTCTGTATGTCTATTGATCGAGGTCCTCTGCTCCTTAGTATATTGCATTAACTAATAAACACAATTTATTTACAGATTTCAATGGTGACAAAAGTGGCAGCCAAATCAAATCAAATAAGAGCTGATCCCAATCTGGCAGGTCCCAGATTCTGACCCGGCACAAATGAATCCCTGATTTTCACTGTTATTGGAGTAGTGAGAAGGAATGTCCTCTGAAATAATCGTGCTACAGAATACAACACTATATCATACAATCTGATACCATAGAATATAGCTGTGGTCTCCAAACTTTATTTTGCCATGGCTGCCTATGTGTGTTTGTTACCATGGCAACACTGGGGCATGCAGGTCCAGCATCCAGTAGCTCCTTCGAACTTCAATAGATTTTTTTTGTTTTTAATCTGTTTTTTTTTTTTCTTTATCGCTGAAACACATACATCAGAAAAACAGATCCATTGGAAAAAGAGGAGTTTTTGGTTTAAGAGCAGCGCCGGGGCCACACCAGGGAGCAGGGGAAGAGTGTCAGGATGAGAGTCATACTCATCCAGCTTGGGTTTGAGGCTGCTCCTGGCTAATGTCTGGTCACAAGAAAACGGAATGGATGGAATGGAAATGGGATCAGTATCAGAGACTGTTGAGAGTGTGCTCACACCTTTACAGGGACCTGTCTCCACCGCAACATCCGAAATCAAGCTGTTGTACTTGACTGGTGGATTTTGTTCGCCCCAAGCCAACAGACCGCAAGATAAGGGAGAGGTGGACTCTGTGTTTACGTTATTGGTGCTGGACACTCACCATGTTGTCAAAGTGGATGGTACATGACCTGATGTCTAACCTTTATTAAGAAGATGCTGACCATATTGTCATCACCACCTGGTTGCTGCTGTTCACCTTCACAAAATGTGCCATCCAATTATTCCATGTTTATGTCTATAGGTATATAAATGACAGTGTATATGTGCTATGTCTGTGAAGAAACTACAAACCCACATTTTGTTATGCAACCCTGTGTTGTATAATGACCAATGACATGGCTACCTTGTTTTCACTAGTTGCTTTTACATTTTTTCCCTTCGGTCACGCACGCGGGAAATGACACATGCAATTCCACCACATGCTCTAACCCCCGTCCCCCCAATGTTTGTACAGTTAGAGGGCAATGTACTGTAACATTGTTGCATGAATATAAATAGGACCAAAATGGCATGCTCTGTCATTCTGATTACCATATGGTTCCTCGTGATATAATTCAATCTGGCGTCCCAACTGTCTGACTTAGATTTAAATCTGCTTATTTTTACAAGGCCAGATATATAAGTCATGAGTTTGCTTGGCGCTCCTGCTGCCAGCCCTGGAGCTGGAGAAGTGGGCAGTTTGATGTCATCTAAAATGCTCTTTTTTCTCTCTCTGTGACTCTCTTTGTTCTGAATGAGCGGTCATAAGTGAGCAATGAGCGGTGAGGCGGACAGTCAAGCTAAATGCAGGCATATATCCTGTGCACATTAGTGGCTCACATCACTGGCGCTCGCACACACACAGACACAGACACACACACACACACACACACACACACACACACACACACACACACACACACTCACACGCCAACACACACTCCTTTCTGCCTCATTGACCCGGCTTGTTCTTACATAATTGTCTACTGAGATGTGAACAACTGCTGGCTTACATGACCCCATCTCGATGGTAACAGACCTAAACTCTTCTCCGCCGCCATGATGTGATTATCACCTGTTTCCACAGGTTTTGCCTCCACTAATCCTGGATTGTGAAAAGTAATTCCCGGCAGTCACTGCAGGCATTCGTCACCGGGAGAGCTGTGAAAAAATGGCATGCATCCTTTATGTTGAGGACGATATATTCTCAAGGATAAAACTTGCTGAAACTGAATAAGATTTAAAAACGCCATTTTGTATGCCGCATATTTAATGATACACAATGTAGTGACATCATGTTTCGTTATGCAGTAAAAGAGATAGTGTGCTCTGTCATTTATTGTGTCTTCAGAGGGAGCAGGGAGTGCAGGACAGCTTCTCAGCTTAGGGGGGGTTTGTGTTTTGGCGCGATGTGTGTGTATGTATGTGTGGGTTAGGCTTAGCATTGTCAATTTCTAAGAGGGTAATGGGTGTTTTGTTTTTTTTTTTCTTTTTCAGTCGCAGCTGCTGTAAATGGTGATCTAACCAACAGCTCAGGCAGCTCACAGTTAACCAGCTTCTAGCGTGAGACGGCAGTTCCACAGGACCCCTTTTACAGGAAACAGGAAAATTGACCGAGGTTCATCTGGTTAGCGAGCTTGCTATACTGTAATTGGACCACATAGCGGGACTTGGGAGGGGTCAATTGAGCAAAAGATCTCAACCGGACACAGTAGACAGAGCACAGTCAAAACGAGAAATTCCCACTTATCGAGCTAACACATTCATCTTAATTCTGGCAAATCTTGAAATTAGATACCCAAAGAAATCAGAAGTACATCACATACATCAGCCTCATTCTTCATTAGCTCCACACTGAGAGATTATTCCTGCTCAGACTAATCCTCATTGTAGTCGCTCGGAGCTGTAACCCCCTGACAATAGAGGAAAGCAACACCAAAGAATTATCATCAAGAAATGAGTGGAGCAATTACCGGCCACACACACACAAGGGAACATGTTTAACTGGTTCTGACAGTCTGCGCTTAACTGTTGGCTGTGACTTCCTGAGCTTGTGTCATCATATGTGTATCCTGTGTTTTTTGTTTTGATTATTTATGTCAGCCTGTGTTTTTTTTATTGTTAATTCTCACATGCCAGGTATCTTGTCACCGTCAGTTCAGAAACATATAATCTTCTGGTCCTTTACATTCTGCAGCTGATAAAGTCTTAGTATAAATCCACTTGTCCACTGCAGTCTCCTTCATTTTCACAAAACCAATATCAGTGTGTTGAATCAAGGCAGAGCGCGGCAGAAAAACACAAACAAGATCATTTGTGTTAGCCACAGGAGAGATTGCCTCATTGTGATTGCAAGTTTTTTGCACTCGCAGTGAAGAGACTCTGCACTATCTTTTCCCACATTATTCATGATTAAAAGCTGTGTATGGTTGACCACATACCATACCAGATGTCCTCCTGACATTTATGATGGTGCCCTGATTAGAAATCTACTGCGGTCAATTGTTTCTCCAGCTCTTGTCCGGTCGACCTGATTCTTGATTCTGTCTACTTTTCCGAGGCTCTTCACTGGCTTCTCGGAGATGGCTGGAATCAGACTGATTGCCAGGGAAAAGTCAAACTTTTTTGCAACGTTTTCTTTGCTTCACTTTGCTGGTTTGAAGCTCATCCTTGCCCGTAAAATGAGCTCCTCTGACAACCACCAGCAGCCTGGAACCAATGTTCGGGTGTGGTCTGGGTGAGATCAGTGTCGGTGTGGTCATAGTCTCCTCAGCCTTCCTGTGCTTCCCAGATTAGCTGTGCAACTACTCAAAGGGATCCTCCCCTTCTGCGCTGATGTATCAGTGCACTGGTGTTTTAAGAGGTACTCTGTCAGGTGATGGTGCCAAAGAACACTTACTATACACTATATAGTGTTACCATTTCGCTTGGATGTATAATATTCCAAACTATATACTATATAACTATATGTACTAAATTCTATACTATATTGTACTTTATAGTGTAGTGACACCTTTCGTGATCAAAGTGACAAGTAGCAGCGTGCAGTCACAAAAGAGTGAGTGGATCAGAGAGACACGCTGCTGCCAGGAGCACTCATGTAATATTCATTTTAAATTTCAATGATCATGTTCCCATTTGTGTGTGTGTGTGTGTGTGTGTGTGTGTGTGTGTGTGTGTGTGTGTGTGTGTGTATATGTGTGTATGTGTGTGTGTGTGGCTGCATAAGTGCCAAAGAAAGAGAATGAAATAGGGTCTCAGTAGCTTTATTGCCTTCTCATCCTTCAGTGTCAGCCAGGCAGCCACTGTCTTGCAATTCTCTGGTCTCGATCCCTCAGCGGCACACTTTCAGCTGTGTGTGTGTGTGCGTGTGTGTGTGTGTGTACTGACATATGAGTAGGACAGTGCTGAAGGAATAAGACCACAATTTGTAATTCCCCTCCGCAGAGTTGGTAAAATGACGAGGGGGAAAAAGATGGAGAGGTGCAGAGATGAAAGTTCCCTGTTCTCAAGGAAATCATTGCAAAAGAAACCAGAGCAATGGAAGTGATTTCAGCAAACAGACCACACTGCAGAGTCAGCCAGAGAAGAGAAAAGCAAAGTGATAGTAAACTGCACGTCAATTCTGCTTAATCTAACGTTGAAGCAACCAAAAAAATCAATTAATTAGATGTGAGATACTTATAAAGACTGTTTTGCAGTATCCAATGTAATCCCTCTATAGCAACACAACTCACTATAAATGCTGTATTTCCATTTTATCCATTTGTTCACTGTCTACTTTTCACATAATATGTTAAAGGAGCACTTTACTATGTCTTTTCCCTTGTGTTCTACACTGATTTGTAACAGTAATGCGTCCTGTTGATCGGGGCATTAGATCTGAGTTACTTCTATTTGTGTTGTGGGGCATGAACCATATATCGTATTTTATCATTTAATTTGATAGACTTTTTGGGACAGTATATCCAAATATACTGAGAGACACTTTTCAGGTGATCTTGCTCAGTGTCAACACATCCCTGATGGAAAAACACGGTGACCGGTCACCAGCAAGGCCAGCATATGTTGTGTTTTGGTGCTGGTCTGTGCTTGCCATCAACATCAAGTATCTGCTGCTCTTTTTCAAAGTAGCTCCTATGATGTTATTATGTTGCTGTGTTTTATAATGTCCTGTTTTGACCGTGACATGTTGTGTTTGTGTATGTTTGTTGTTTTAACTGATCTTATTGTACATGCAAGCAAAGACAATAAAGTTTTTTTTCTATTCTATTCTATTCTATTCTATTCTATTCTATTCTATTCTATTCTATTCATAAACGGCACTAAATTGGTCAAGTGGAGAAGAATCCTTAGTTCCTGAGGTTAGTTCCTCCGGCTTATGAGACTATTTGGTGTAAAGGGTTATAACATGCCTTGTAGTTACTGGTGAAAAGGTCATGCAGTGCAATTAGGTGAATAAATTACAATAGAAAAACATCCATCTTCTTCTCCCTGTCTCTCTCTCAACCTTTCTGACTCTCTCTGTTTCTAAATGTTAGAGATAAGGATGCAAGGAGCATAATAAACACCCTAGTGTATTCAATAACTCCATCAATGGAAGCACTGTAATCACTCATAACCAGAAATTATACTGCTAACAAACACTAATAGACGCCAAACAGTAAATGCGACCCCAGCTTCGCTATGCAAATGTGAATTGAGCTCCTCATCAGAGCGACGCTTTGTTTACTCAAAGCCAAGACGGATGAGCTAACATCCCTCCTGCTCCTCTGCCACTATTGGCGAAACAATAGCCCACTGATTGCAAGCTCTGTTCATTTGCATTGGACACATGGTGGAAATGAGATTCCCATGGTGATGGATGGGCTCAGTCTCCCTTCTATTTCACAGTCTACTCCAAGCTCCACACATTCCCAGTTTCTCCATCCACCGTGTCCTCACAATGCCATCTCAAGCTAATAGACTTGGGATGGAAATTGCTGCTCTGCTGGATTGATGCTGTTTTCCCGTGTTTCAATTTGCAGAGTAACATAAGACTGGTTGAGGGAAATAGACATGAACTTTGGAATCGTGGTTGTAGGAGATGGTCAACAACTATACAAGAGTGTATTGAAATGATTGAAATGATTCAATTTCATTGATCTGCCATTTGAAACACATATGGGCCAGAGCCGTAAAGTGGGCAGCCAATGGTCACTTCCGACCTCCCTTGTTCCAGCCGCTGGGCTCAGACCCAACCCATCTTCCAGCCAAGTTCACCTTTATTTTGATGATGATCTTTAAAATAACTTTAATCAAACCACTTCTTGCATTTGACACCATTGACCCTCACACCCTATTACAAATACTGGAACATTTAATTGCCATTAAAACAAATGGTTGCTGGTTTAAGTTCTATTTATTAAATCGACCTCAGTTTGTAAAGTTAGCAATGAATCTTCATTGCATCTGACATAGTGATGGAGTACCACAAGGTTCGGTGCTCAGACGAATACTATTCACTTTATTTATGCTTCCTTTTGGGAAAATCATTAGAAAACACCAGAATTATACCCATCTAATCAGTTAGCTTGACTTCAGGCATGTTTTAGGGACATAAAAAACCGGATGACCTGCATTTTTTTCTGCTATAAACTCAAATAAAACAGAAGTTATTGTGCTGGACTGTAAACACCTCAGAGGCACATTATCTAATTATATAGTTATTCTGGACATTACTCCTACATCAAACAGATTTCCAGGACTGCCTTCCTCCACCTAATGAACATTGCCAAATTCAGGAACCTCCTGTCTCGAAATGATGCAGAGAAATTAGTCCACGCTTTTGTTACTTCAAGGCTGGATTACTGCAATCCTTTTTATCAGGCTGCTCCAATACATCTCTAAAGACTCTCTGTCTGATCCAGAATACTCCTGCCTCCAGATGGTTCAAGCCAGCATTCTTTCTACTGTATTAGAAGTCAAACAAACCTGCCTACTTATCAATAAAATCAGGTGTTGTATTCTGCTTTTTTATAGCACTGAGAAAGCAGATTTTAGATCAAGTTGGGGTTCTTTGGACAGTTGCCAGGCCACTAGTGGTAGTCATGTTGCTAATGGGGTCAACAATATCAAAAAGACCTGAAATTGGATCAGGAGCCAGAGAGTATTATTGTACACTGATCATAGTTTGCTAAACCTCTTTCACTTTGGAGGGTTAGGGTCAATGACAGGTGCATTCTGGGTTTTATTAAAAGCTCAACAGGTGGCTCAGATGGGATAGAGCAGGTCAGTCATCAATCAAAAATAGTGTTCTTGAACTTAATCCCAAGTTGGTCCTGATTAGAAGCCAGTGTCTTGCATACCAGCTCTCCCACCATTGGGTTTGTATGTGTGAATGGGTGATTAGAGGTACTTTTGTAAAGCACTTTGCCGATTAAGGTGGAAAAGCACAATATAATTGAATTCCATTTAAACCCACTTTCCCTAACATTCAGACACACAGATATTTATTATTCTTTACACCAACCTGCCATTTAAATCAATAGGTTACACCATTCTGAGTGACTCAGTGTATAGAGGTTGGTGGTGAGAGAAAGAGTGCCTATATACCTCACTGATGTACTCAGTGCAGATATTGTCATGTTTTGTGCTGACTACAGGCCTAACAACCTGGCCCACTAGCACCTCCTTAAATTAGTCATAACCAAAATTACGCTCCTAATGTTCCTCTTGCCTTCATCGATTGTATCTCTGACATCAATGTGTTTTTAGTGAAGTAGACAAATTAATTACAAGGTAAATCCTAGCCTAAGCACTCGCCGTTGTTAATGTTATGCCCTGGTTTTGCTGTCAATGGCCCAGTAATGAGGGAATCCATTTAATTCAAACTGTAATCAATAAGAGTGTTGGCTGAGTGAGGCCAGTGTGGCTGCAGGCCAGATGGATAAACACCTCTGTACTGAGCCAGAGATTCTGCAGAAGCTCCGAATGAGTACAAACGAATAGCGAGCTTTTCTGGAAATGTACTTAAACCGCACACACACATCTACTACATATCCACATCTGCTAGGTCACAAAGCTGTCAATCACCAGCACAAAATCAGTTTCCGTTCCTGTTACACCATTGTTCAAAGCAAAGAACAATGAAGCATTCACAGTACATGCACACAAAACACCCACACGAGGATGCATAAACACACATGTAGGTCCTGTTGGTGATGAGCTGCAGACTGAGGGGAAGACAGTTGAGACGGTTCATTTGAAGGAGATAAATACGTCTTTTGTAAGTAGCACTGTATCACTCAATTGTTTTTTTTTCCCCAAAAGAGAATTTATTAAATGGATAACGCTTCCATTCAGTCTGTGATCCCACACTGTTGCACGACACGATATTCTATTCAACATTCAACGTAACATTCCTTTTTCTTTGCTAACCCTTCTACAGAATTTGTAAAGAGGAGTATTCTTGGTTTCATCTTCTCAACAGTTTGAGGCCCAAAGAGGTCAAATGATCCAATATTTCACAAAGGAGAAAAGAACTGAGAGAAGCTGAGAAATGAATGCAGGTTTTTGTAGCAGAACTTTGTTTCTTGTTCTTGCTCTTTCAACTCTATTAAACATCTCAAGAGCCGTCTCATTTATCTCATGACAGTTTGGAGGAACATGGGTGTCGGGGCCATTATACTAAGGTGGGACAAGTTCTCTTTCAAATTATTACCCCCCCAATTTTACTATGTTGAAAATGCACTGGTCTATTCACTCCTTCTGTTCTTTATGATCAAATCCATTCTTCTTCTTGGGAAAACTTCGAAATCAGTGAAATTCCATACCGTGCTTTCACTGCTAGCTCGCACACAGGCAGATGTGCACATACTGTAGCAACAGCATGCGCATGAGCGCCATTTTGCATGATGATGCTTATGTGCTTTTTACTTAAATTGGCAATAGACAAAATTTGTGTTCATATGTAGGAAAGAAATGATGACTACACAATGTAATGTTTATAATGTAAGGACGCCATCTGAGTCGAGATTGGCTCCCTATAAACTTCTCTTTCATTACATTATTCTGTCTGCCACCGCCCACAAAATCTCCCAGGAAAATTAAAAGGCTGACTGGTGGTGAAGTCAGGCCAGCACAATTTCTGTCTGCTTCCATGTCTCCATTAGAGACTAAATTAATGAACAATACAGTTTTGTCCTGTGTTACTGGTAGTTGTTACTCAGAGGAAAACAGAAACAATCCAGCGGCACCAACACATTACTTAGAAAATGCTAGGGAAGGATGTTTTTACACTGTGGTATTGGAACCTCTTCAGTCACAAATCTGGGAACTTATTCCACCACTGCTGAGACAACAGTTTCATGGAGCACCACTTTGTCAGATAATACACAGTGTGTGTCGGTAGCTGCTGTAAACTTTGTGCACCACTGGCTTAATACCTAACCAGCTCTTTGACATTATTGACACGACAATCATTGGACACAATTTCGCACTAAGAAATCAGGAAATTGAAGATTTTGATTGGGCTTCCTGTGTGTGCAAACACCTTCTGAGGTTGATGCATACATAAACAAGACAAAATATTGCGTCTGTGTGTTTCGTGATTTTCACAGATTTCTCCGGCACCTCAACTAAAATATTGCTCTCAAATTTTCATTTCCAGTCATCAGTACGCCCAAGCGAAGTCACGATTCTCCAGCAGCACGAAACTGACAGCCAACACAATCCTTTAAATATATATTTTTGGCCACGTCATCAAATGCTGCAGAAGCTGAGACAGGAGCAAAACAAAGTGACACAGATGGGGAGAAGCATGACTCAGCAGTTTGGCTCCTCATTAGCAGTCTTGTGTGTGTGTATCGAAGCAGTTAAAATGTTCGGGATGTTTCCCCACGCCGGGGCCCTCCTCCTCTCACCTTGGCCAAGTTCATCGACTAATAGGGGAGTCGAACAGAGAGGACATGCCCAAAGTTACTCGCAGTCACATCTAAAACCTCTCTGGATGCTAATGAATTCATCTTTAGAGAATCGGAGGAAATCAGCCTGCGACGCTCTCGGAATACTTACTGCTCTGCAGCTCTCCTCGCCACTTGCTCTCCTGTGTTTCCACAAGACTCTGACTTTCATGTTGACCCGACTGATGGTTGAGTGAGGGTGTGTAAGTTAAAATATGCACATATAGAGAAATGCAACACGATTTTTAAAATTTTTTTTATTTTTTTTGCATCTTAATGGTCATTGAATATTTTACACATAAAACATGATGTCTTGTTCTTTTCTTCTCTGACTGACACAGCTGCTGGAAGTCAGCTGGCATTTCTGAACAGATGGCGAAAACACATTCTGTGGTGAGGCGGCATGAGTCACCAAGTAGTCCCATAAGATTCTAAGTTTTGACAGTTTAGTTGCTTTTCTTCTCTTGGTAAAAAAAACCTACCTGGGTACATGTGTACATGTCTCTCCTCTAGACAGAAGACTAAGAGGTAAAATAGGTCCGCGACACTAAGTCTGCTAACATAGATATATTGAAGGCCTCCTTATGAGGTTTACGCAAACAGTTAGCTTAGCTTTGACTTGGTTCATCAGACATCTGTTCTGTAGACATATAGTATCTACAGTAGCTTTGAGTATCTAGACTGCAGAGACCATGAGAGAACTTTAATGTCTGTACAAGACAAGTATGACCTCCTATTGATTGAAGACATACCATCCTGGAAAGATCACATTTCTTCCCCAACATTAGCCTACTGTCTCCAGTTTGGACTTAATCAGAAATTATACGACATAGATATATTAGGTTTATGTGTCCATGCATCTCCCATTGACTTTAATACAGCAGTCACTGCAGTCTGGCCCCAAAGCAAGCTTCAGCAAGGTAATTAGCCTTCCTTCCTTCCTTTTAAGTTCCTTGTGCTGGTGCAGGAAGAACATATGAGATACATTTAGCCAGGTGACCTTAACATTATCAACAGAGTGAGTGAAGAAGACACTCAAGATGGTACGATCTCGAGATGTCCAATCCCAGTGAATTCTGCACAACCACTGCATTAACACCATTACAGGTCAGATTTACAGAAAAAAAGTTTTGGTGATTGTCGAAAACATCAGGGCCATGCAGAATTGTCAGGGTTTGGCAATTGCAACATCGCAACTTCCTGGAGGGACTTGATGTTATGTCAAAGACATTGATGTAATTTGTTGCAAAGTTGTTTACTAAAGTTAGCATGCTAACCAGCTAGCCCCAGCCCATCCTGTCCCTTTGCCCCTTTGTACCTGCAGCTTCAGCTGGAAAGATATTGACATTTCTGACATTTTCTCACCAGATGAACATAACACCAAAAAGAGCTCTATTACAAATGGAGCAAACAAACACCCACTGCATGCAAAAAACACCACAGGCACTCCCACAAGACATATGTTCCAAAAACTGGCAACATGATCATTACTAGTTTTCAACACTACCTCCAACAATCAAGAATAACGTACAAGTAGCTGTAACCTCACCTCACCATATCATAATCGAGAGGGAGGAGAGCAAGACAGTGATGGGTCAGGGTCATGTGGTGTTAGGGCATTTTACTGAGATGGGGGGAAAAAGAGTATATAGACCTTCCTTTTGTCAGCCTAAGCATTTTGTCAACCACAGCTCTCTGTGGTAATTGACTAGACCCTTCTCAGTCATCTCCAGGTTGCTAATTAAAGGCTCTTGTCAATGACAACCTGCATTAGATGTAATCACATGAATAAAACATTGACTTGTGTAGAAACACCAGTCTTTCTTTCCCACTGCTTTCTTTTCTCCTGTGGATGTGATGGTCGAGGAGGATTCTGCAGCAACAGTAAGGCAACAACAAGCCAAGCCCACACACACTGTCCAATGTGTGGTTAGGTAGGTAGGGAACAACTGTGATTTTGGTCAAATGTGAATAATGTTCAACAGAAAAATCCAACCACAGTAGAAACTGGACAGCTGCTTACACAGTCTGTGCAGGACTCCTCGTGATTAGTGCTGGAAGTCACGCAACACCAGTGAGGTGCCCCTTTGAGATGGATTACATCACCTGCGATGGGATAAACAAACAAACAAAAAAAACATCATACCATGATGCCAAACATTCATGTTGCCTGAAGTTGAGATTTGATGGTGACATAATATATATCTATAATTGAATGACTTTGTCAGTGACCTTCACTGTCTTTATCATCAAATTACCCAGCCCAATCAATCCATGTTTCCTAGAATATGATTAATGGCTTCAGCCCTCAACAGCTGCTGTACACGTTTCAAATTCAATCTGTCTTTAAAAAGAAGATTCAAGTTAAGACTATATTTTACATCTCAGTGAAAAAGTCCCTGTGGTGAAATGATATTGACATACTGCCAAAGGGGCCATGGATCACCAATATTTTCTTCTCTTGAGTTCCTGTTTAAGATGTATGTGATGGCCTTGTATGAGTCACACAGCCTTGTGCTGAATTCCAAACTCAATATTAGGAGACTGCAAATGAGAGCGCTCAAACAGAACTGGATACAAAACCCCAGTGCTGCAGCTAGCATAGCTGCTGTAATGTAATTTTCCATTTGGCTTACAGTTTCTCAGTGTTTGCAGTCAGACAGCTGGGGCTCGTGCTGAGGGTATTACACGACTGAAGTGGCAAATGCATCTAGTTAAATCTTTGTGTTGGAGATGTGCTGGTGTCATCTCGGTGTGGTGTCTACTTCACACCTAAAGAGAGAGGGTGTGTGTGTGTGTGTGTGTGTGTGTGTGTGTGGTGGTGGTGGGGGGTAACACTGATGATGAGATATGGAGCAGTGAACAGAGAGATAAACTGACAAATAAATGCTGCTTGTGTTGTGCAGACAGTGGGCACTATTTAAACGGTCTGTGGTGCTTGGTCTGAAGCGCATGGAGCAAGTGCGTTTAGGGTGTCCAGGTTTATTTTGCTGGTTAAACAGCAGATATGTTTTTTAAGTTTGGATTTAAAGGCAACAATAGAGTCAGAATGTCTGATGTCAGAAAGGAGAACTGTCGAGCGGAGACAATGACCAACATCTGAGTTTTATCCAAAAGTTGTATATATGTGTGAGCAAGAATTGCTCTTGACATCTATTTTCTTCACCATAGACAAGAAAAGCTGTATCATTTGAGAATGATCATCTGCTTGTATAGGTGCAGACAGCTGAGTATCATCTGCATAGAAGTAGAATAACCGTGAATAATTTGTGAAAGTGGTGAAATATATAAAGAGAAGAGCATGGGCCAAGAACAGAGCCCTGGGGAACTCTATACTTCACACTGGTAAACACTGATGTAATATTATTATAAGAGATGCATAGTGTTCTTTAGATAGGTATGACTCTAGCCAAGAAAGAGCCGGGCCACAGATGCCAATTCCAGACCCGTCCTCCATCCAAGTTTCACAGAAATCTGTTCAGCACGTGGTTGAAAAGATAAGAGATGAAGCAGCGGAAAAAGAAAGGCCCAACCTGTCATGAGTCAGAGCAAAGCAAAGGAAATGTCTGAGTAAACGTCACAGTAACTGTCTGAGGTAACCTGTTAACAATGTCACACAACAATATCACACTTCACACAAGTACATGTAGGTGCTATAACCCTGCTAAAAATGTGACTCCTATAGACAGAGAAAGCTTCTACATTAACTTGCACCATCTGCTGCATCACGTGGTTCTGTGTCCTTTCTATTCTACTTTATTATTTGCTTTTCTGTTCTAATGGCAACAGTTCTACATGGCCTCCTGGTATTGATTCATAGAGGAATGAAGATACACTTTTGTGTCGTGCAGCACGGGATGACAAAATATCTAATTGATTTTTCACGTTTCGAAAGGACACCAGATGATTTATTGCCTTTGCTTTGGCCAGGAGGAGCCCGAGCCTCGGGGGAATACACCCATACATCTTTTTCGGCCGACATCCTACCTAAAGGCCTGGTCCGGTCGCTTGCTGGTCGGTTTCCGTGGCAACCGAATCCCCATCCCTTCCTAACACAGGCTGGAGGTGAGCAGCAGTCTGCTGACGGCCTGTGTTCATTTAATCTTGTTTTGTGTATTTCTCTGTGAGTGAGCTGCTGTGTTTTACAAAAAAAGGACTGTTTGGTGTATACGACTTTTTTGTAGCACAATATTACTTTGACACTAATTTTCATTTGGCGCTGAGTCCCACCACTGTGCACCTAGCTTGCAGTTACGTGTAACACACAGCAGGAAACTGATAACGTCAGGTTCCACTGCAAAGTAGAGGTCTGTTTTGTTTGCTTTTCTGTCCTCCCATGTGTCTTTTCCTTTTCACTAATCACTTATATTTCCTTACTTCACCCCCACCCTCTCCTCTCTGTCTCCATTAGAGTCTATTTTCTGTCCCTTCTCTCTGTGTCTCCACAGCCCCAGGCCATCACGCCGAGGTGTTGAAAACAACCAGTGTCAACAGAGGCGTCTGACTCCTAGACAGCATTCCATCCAGACACTCTCTTGTCAGTGTCAGCCAACAGTTAAGTAGTACAGTACACTTCAAATTACTGACAGCAGATGGACATGGACAAACACATACACAAACATATACAATATATTTGCCTCTACATTGCACCTGTTGTCATATTCCACTGGTGTAGTCCGTGCCATCACTGGTCACCTTTGATGAACAGGACTGTGTCACTTGCAAGTTTTGTCCTCTAATGTGAACCTGGGCTGCTTCTGTTAGAGCTGGAACCAAAACAGAGTCATCCCTGGATGTCTGTGTCTTTGGCTTGAAAAATGACGGGGCACCAAATTGGTACACCATCACGTGTTCCCACTGTCCACCCCTCACTCATCCGCTGGCTATCTTGAACTCAGTCGGTAATCCAATATCCAGGTAAATTATACCAGTCCAATCAATTCAAACCAATGTAGCAATTCTTAGAAAACAAACGCTCCGGAACTAACATGCACTTCATCCTCCGACCTCAGCTATCTCTATTGGCTTGTCTCCAGGTCTGTTTTTTCATCATAAAGGCCGTGACATGATGAAGGCGTCGTTTTACAGGAATCAAATGTTTCTGTCTCAGACTGATGTTACGACCAACCACTCATTTAACACATAGTCAGAGATACGTAAATAATGAATAAATGTATATGAATTCATAAATACAAGTAAAAATACATGTGTTTCTGCATGTATTTATTTATTCAATGATCTCTCTATTAATTAGTTTATTTATTTATATTGCTGTAATTCTTTGTCCTTCATCAGTTGCATCAGTCGTCTCCAGTTGACTGATCCTTTGCTTGTACTTTTAGTGACATGAGTCAACCCTTTAAATACACTTTGACATACTTTTCCAGCCTGGTCTGGATGGTACAGATGGTGAAGCAATAACCAATAATATCGAACGTGGTGTTTCTCCAGCCTCCCTAAATCATGTCCTGCTTTCCTGTGTCCCTGCTTCTCCCCACTGACTGTGTTATTAGGATGTGGCATTAACCCTTTAACCCTGACATGTGAAAGGTCACGGCTAGGGGATAAATTATCCCCTGCGGCATGGACAACATTTATACGATACGATACGTCATTGGCCCCTCAAGAAAAGATGGCTGCCTGCTTTAGTGCGAGGAGGAGGTAGAAATGTGAGGCAATGCTCCATGTCACAAAGGAGGACACTAAACCAATTGACCCTTTGTTAAGCTGTTATGGTAGTAGTAGTAAAGCAACATGAGGAGCACAACACAAGAAAACACTCTCGAAAGAACTGGAGCAAGGGAACGTGACCCAGTACAGCATCAAACTGAAGAAATCCTCTGGCGGCAGGCAGGCTGTAGATCAGGGTACTTAGGCAGGCGCTGATTTACCAAATGCACTGCAGGTGTTTGTGAACGACAGCAGCTCCAGCACAGGAGAAACCTCGCCCAGCCTCTCCAATGCACTCCGGAAAACACAGTAAGCACAAAGCCCACCACGAAAAAAGGGCCACAACAAGTCCAAATATGACATTTTTAAGTCTATCTTTTGCTGAAAGCCTACAGACTATATAAATATGCAGATTTCCAAAATGAAATATTTTCTCACTTGGTTTTCCCATGCTGTTAGCACAGATATATTTAGTGGTAACAGATTAGGAACAAATCCACAAAAACACACAGCTAAAAGAAAGAGACTTGTGACTTTACTTGGACTTGTGAACATCTGTGATAGCTAACTAATAAACTTATTGCTACTTATCCAAAAATACCATGTTAGTGTTTTTTGCCTGGATCTTACATCACTCTAACTGTTGGTCCTCTGGATATTTTCAGATGCTGAGCGTGAGTAATTTCAGCAAGTCTTGACAACAGAGATACAAGATAAGCTGAAAAACAAATGGCTGTTCACGGAGGAGGTGACAGGGCTTTATGCAGACTGCGTTGTGACCTCCCGCTTGTAGTGGAGGTGCATGGGAGATACTGCATGACTGCTGCTGGAGATGACAGTGACAACTATTTTAGCACTGTGTGTCCGGTACAGCACAGTGCGTTGCTGATGTGGTGCTCATTGAGCCGTGATCACCCTGACAGATTAGAGGCGTCAGAGTCTGAGGGTCAACACGGCAATGAGAGATAGTGGCATTAATCATTTCACTGTCCCAAACATAATACAGATACACACATATACACACACAACAAAACGGTTACCAGTCATAATGTATGAATTCCCTCACTGCTCAGGGGTCACCGAGGCTTAGTTTGATGTTGGCTCGGTGGGCCCAACAGATACGCTGTCACTGGAGGAACATGTCTGTGGTGGCTGGGAATCAAACCCAGGCCAGCTGCTTGGAAGGGAGCTATACTCACAGGTTCACTTTTAATAGACGCAAATAAACATGCTGCTTATTTCATAGAGGTGGGGGGGAGGAGAAGGGAGGAAGGAGGGCCATCAGCTGGGGTTTAAGAAAGCTGTTGCCCTTCCTTGGTCCAATCCGGACGGAGCAATCATCTTGAAATGACCACTCAGCGGCCCAATCCGTTTCCATTTCAGTGCACGCACACCACTGGTACACACACACACACTCACTGAGGGGGAAGGGAGACATTTGTCATAGCAGCAAGGACAATACATTTGACCGGAATCACAACAGTGGGTAGGTCGTGATAAATAAAAATAGGTAGTAATAAATAAAAATAGCAAAACAAAAGCACAATATAACATGTTGGAGCAGTTGCTTTTGCACCAAAGGTCAGCACGATGGTCCTTGAAAAGTTTTGAGGAGGGCACACACCTTCCAGACCTGGTTTATCGACCCGATAGTGGTCATGGGTAATGTCCTATCAAAAATGTATTCTAATGCTAATGAACCATTCAACACAAATCAAGTCTCTCTGGCCGGGCATGGCAGTTGACCATTTAACAAGGTTAGCACAGTCCCCTCCAACAGCTCCTGTTAAGGTATTGGTGAAGCACTCAACTGTTGTGTTTTCATTAATATTTTGGTAAACGGTACAGCAATCACCACAACACCACTGCTTGCTGCTGGCTGTCTGAAATGAAGGGCCAGCACAATTCTACCCTAACATTTTAGCCACATCATACAGTTAAACCTAAAGTTAACAGTCTCCTTATTTCAGGAACATATCTAAACAGACAGTAGTTTTGGTGACTGAGCTAGCATATGGGTCAGAGAGCTAGCTAGTTATCACAGTAACACAGCTTACAATAGCTAGCTAGCTCCCCGACTAACATTAGTGACGGTCTTACCTGAAAATGACCAAAGTCTTTTAACGTATTTTCACAGCCCACTTGCCTTTTTGTTTTTTTTTGTTTTTTTTGGTGGATTGACCCAAAGAGCCCAGACATACTGCATTTGCAACAGCTAAAGTAGGCATTGAGTTTACTGGTGGGACAACTATACTTACTTGCAAAACTACAGCTTGAAAACCCCAGAGAAACAGACACTGCCATTGAGTTGCTGTGTGAGTCAAGCATAGGTTATTAACATACAGATACATAAATACATTAATGAATGAATATAGAAGTACAGAAATAAATAGAGAAATGTAGAAATCCTTAACAACCACTATGAAAAACAGGGACATTAATTTACACAACGTAAAATAAAAGAAATCATTGAAAAAAATAAAATAAAAAAGATTCAGCACATCAAACCATTTTTTCACCATGGGATCATCAGTACTTACAGTGAATTTAATTTAATCTATTGGCAATGCTGTAAGAACACCTTTTTTTTTTAAACACCAAAGATAATCAATATCAAATAATGAGGTGAGAGGGCAAAGGTCTCCAGTTCAATAACAGTGCTCTCAATTACTTTCAAATATACCGTCTCTCTGTGCTTTCATTAGTTGGCTCTGTTTAACGAAGCAACAGAGGCTTTAAGGAGCCATAAGTATGCCTTTAAGGTGCTCAGACTGACACTGAAGGGGATTTCCATAGCAAATCTGTTTGGCCTCGTTCATTAGTGCAATTTCCTCATTCCTCATTGGGGAAATAACACACGGCTGCAGTTGATGGCTCACACAATAGGAGCGAAGGCTGTAGAGAACTGATTTGATGATGTTTGCATTGTGACCTGGTTGTTTAAAAGCTGATTGTTTTCACAGCAGGAATGAGAGGAGTGATGTATTGGACTGTCAGCTGTGTCCCAAGGAAGGCCTATAAAACTACATCAGGGAAAAGAGAGGAGAAATTTAAAAAAAAAGACACTGAAGGAAACTGAAATACATTTTAAATATAATTTATGAAAACAACAAATCATTTTATGAGTAATTTAGGACATAATTGGTGATTCATCAGGTCCCCTATAATTATTTTAATCTACATGACTTAATTACCTTACAAATTTCAGCCTTTCTGCTCTTTCTTGTGGAACTACATCATGAAAACCTTTGGGTGACGCAGAGACTATGTTCATGTTTTATCTCTGTGAGAGCTGCACACAACTGTATGAGCTGCTGAGTGCTGGTTTTTACACCCAGTTTGGTTAATAATTAACTTCAACTGTCAAATTTGTTATTTGTGATATCGGGTTTTATAAATAGTATTGACTTAATTATCGATCTCAGGCAGGCACTGTCTATCCAACATTATAGAGATCCAGATAAGCGAGATAAGATAATGAGGTCAAGGAGGACTCCCAAGGTGGTCTATATATATATATATATATATATATATATATATATATATATATATATATTTATATGTATATATACCACCTTGGGAGTCCTCCTTGTTGGCCCCGTCCGCAAGATTCTGCAAGACCCATAGACTTTACACTGTTGGCAACAGCACAGATATTTGAAATCACTTTACTCAGCTCGAGAAAAGTTGTAGGAATATAAAACTTCATAAAAATAATCGAGGCAGTTCAAGGTTTTCTTTACAGACAACTCCATAATGACTACTGTCCTATTCAAAGTTAATCATTTCCTACAAGGTTGATGCAAGTGGGAGGTATTTTTTATCTATGAATGAACTGAATTTTAATTAAAAAAGTCTTTTCATCTGAATGTATCTTCTGAAGCCCTGCGCTTTGTGTATAGCTTTGAAAAAATGTGCCTTGCAGTGCATTAATCTGAGGTCCTAGCACTCTCAGTCACAGCAGGTCAGGTTCCGTTTCTCCAGAAACCTGTCTGACGACTAGCAGAGCTGGTAATCGAAAATCTGACATTGTTAGCATGAGCCAAAGTTGAGAAGTAAAGCAGTTTGTGAGAACGTACAGTATCTCACCATACTGACAAGATGGGAGCTCCACCCGCTCGGCGGGGTGTGAAATAGGGAAGGATCTGAGCACTGAGCAGAGGTGAGAAGAGAGACACAGAGGGAAGCTGATGTGTGAAACCCGAGGAGTCGGGGAGAATCAGGTAAAGATGCTGAATAGATGAGAGGGAGTATTCTGAGCTGAAGCGCTGCCCTCTGTTTGATCAACCATCAACTCCAAAGTTATATTTACATTCAGTGTCGCTCATCACAATCCATTCCGTGGATTCCTTCAGGCCGAACAAACCTGTCAGTTTATTTCCTTCCTCATTAAACACTTGCAAAGCTGAGTTTTTGCTCATATATATGTGTGCCACCAATCTTCTTCTTTACGTCTTTGGCTGGTACCCCCAGAGGGCACTTTATCACATTCCTCTAGTAAAAGGGCACCTTAGAGGGCACTGCACATCATCATGTGTTTGGGCATAACTGTGGGTGGGACTGTATACAGGACTTGCAGATTTTCAGGTTGATGGGTTTTACATCTTCTCGTGAAGGTTTAAAGATTTTATTTATTTTTTACATGCGTGAGATGTTGCTCCATTGTAAAAATAGTGCAATATCCATCTGGTTTCATTTAACACCCAGTCCTCTCAGCTAAAACAGAACCGCCTGCAGCTGCTGTAAATCTGCAGCTCCATGATGGAAACATGTACCACAGGACGCCTCACTGCATAGTTTATCTTTATAATGAAAAAGTGAAATGGTCCATGGACTTGCTGCATGTGTTACGACCCACCAACTTGACTGATTTAACTATGCAGTAATCAATACATAGAGGTTATGATGGGTGCACATTCTTGTAGGTTGTTTTAATTTTAAGTGAATGCAGCATAGATGCAGACAGAGTGAGGTGCAGCGCCAGTCACCTCCCCGACTTTATAATCAAATGAGCACAAGATCGTTCCCAAGAAAATTCCTGCGCAAATTATGCTGATTCTGAACAGAATTCTGAAATGTTTACTTCATAAGTCATTCAAAAGTGGCTGAATGTCACAACTTGCATCCTCATGCACACAATCTACATGGCTTTAAGGACAGCACAAGTTCAGCTGAGGCGGTCAGACATTTCGTTTTATTGAAATATTCCAGGTTGTTTTGCAGCACGGTCTTAAACAAGATATTCTGCCTTCCCTCCCGAGCTTGGCAAACAAAATGTGCTGCATAAACAAGGCTCCCTCGCAGAAGCACAACTCAGGTTTCTCACAATCACCCAGCCAAAATAAATCAGCATATATGGAGGACATCTCAATATAAAGCACGGTCCTCACATCCTTGTAGATAAGACAGTAAAACCTGCTCACACACCACACAAGAGATTAAAGAAAGCCGCTGTTAACAATAACAAGGTTTTCACAGTAGAGTCTCACAATAAACATATTCAATCATACTTTTTGCGGTGCATGTCCATCACATGTCTCTATGCATTACATTAGCTGACATGCTTGACCATCTTCCCATGACACATATTCTCAGTAGGCTACTGTGAACTTTGTGTTGTGAAGCCAGGCACTGCTAATTCCAGGCTGACAACTAAAAGCTACAAGGGATTGTGGCGGTAGAGGGTGGGATGACGTTTAGGGATACATGTGAAAAGGTTATCAGTGAGGGAACCAAGGTGAACTGCTTAGACAGCAAGTCTGAAGGTTAATCTTGTTCATGTGGGTGGGCGCCATGTGCGCGTGTCTACTCGAGGGAATCACTGTTTGATAGACTTGTTAGTAATCTGAAGCCGTTCAGCCAATTTACACTAACAGAAAATGACATTGGTGACAGGGCCCAATTCACTGAGCCGGCCGGCGGACTGGTGAAGAGACCCAACGCTATTGATCCATGGTCACACATGCTGCCTGTTGTCAAAGCTTCAATTCAGTGGAAATTAGCGAGATGGCACAGTGAAGAGGTTTGAAATTGCTTGGAGAGTGATGGCTCGTGAGTGAAGGCTGAATACTAAACACAATCAATCTCCCCAGCTCTTCTTTGACCTTATACAACACAACTACATGCACTTTGGTTTTGGTTGCTGTTGATGTATGTGCGCTGTTTATGCTTCTGTTGTACCCCCCACAAGTGCAACTACTATATGAATGTTGACTCTTCATAAAAACCAATGAAAAGTTGGTTTTCTTCTTCATATTTCTTATGCTCAGTGGCAGACCACACTGACCTTTGTGGCAAATGCATTAAATTTCCGGTGGCTGCTTCACAATTAAAGACACCCTATAAGTCATGAGTTGAATCCTAAATTCTCAGGTAGCATCAGAACTGACTTAGCTCTTGAAAGAGATTATAAACACGCAAGAATGTAAATACATCAATTGGCTATTGGTGAAAAAAACAATACAGATGCAAATCTTGAGGATTGACGTTAATTTGAAACATCTTTGCAGGAAGTGTAAAGACTGGAGGAGACACTGAGGTTGCAGTGACAGCAAACAGCATCTACAGCCAATTACAATGTGACCAGATCGGACAACCGGAAGAAATAAAGTCCTGGGTCTGAGGCAGCATTGAAGTTGAGATAAATTTGAGGATTTGCATTAAAACTATACCACAGATCTTTTTTCCATATAGTGGTGCTAGTACTTTAATTAAAACATATCAAAGCTTGAAGGATAGCATAGGATTATATATGAATCAATATTCTATTATGTACAAACTATTCAGCCACATTTCTTCTGTGTCTATGACACATTCCAGCCAATGCACTGCTGGTGAAAGCCTTACTGCCTTCACTCCTCTTTGAGAGACTTTATGACACCAGAGCAGTCAGCAAGTCGGCCCCGTTTGGCTCGTGAGATATCGCGGTTATTAAATTTGGGTTTTGTTGTTGACAGCGGTCGTAATTTGCGGCTGAGCAGTGAGCACGGCCTCGTGTGAGTGAACATGTTGATAAACAGGTATAACATCGCTGCAAGAAAGAAGGAAAAGAGGAGGAGGTAAGGAGAAATAAAAAGAGAGTAAGAGGCCACACCGATCATCTTGAGACCAATATTTTCAGTTTCCTTTATGTCTCCTTTTGGTTTTTAAGAGCCTTGTAAGCCTAATGGAGCCATATACGATTCTCCATTCTTTTCCGTGCGTCAGTTTTATAGATTGCTGTTTAAACTTGTACACAGAGTCACCGGTGAGACTTTTATGTACCCGAAGGATGATGTTTAAAGCAGGTATGACAGATTTGTCCTTTGCTTTACAGCCCCAGCTCCCTTCTGCTTTGGTCCAGAGATGCCACTGAACTAAAGACAAGCTGTCAGGGATGGTTAATGAATCTCTTTGTACTGGCTGTTTAAAACAGAGGCATCAGTTAAATATTGTGTAGAAGTACATGTGTTCAAAAAGTAAACAGCAACCTCAACACCTCTTTATGGAGCCCTCTGTCTGCTTTAACAGTGTCTCAACTGTGCAGCCTGTAAGCTGTGTTTTTGTTGCAGGTTGTCTTTGTCAGAAGAAATTACAGCCCATTGCCTTAAACCGTTTCAGTTTTTTACACAGGCTGAAACTAAACATGTCTAGTTGTACTAACTCAGAACCATAATTGGATGCAGTGGACATGTGAAGTTTATTTCAGGAGGCTTTCCTCAAAATGATTACTCGACAAAAGTTATTTATTTTCTGGAGTCTAAGACATTTGAAATAACTCTAGTTGAACGTATAGCACATAAAATAGAATTAATTGTATCCTTTAGTTTATATAATGTAATAATTCACTCCATTTATTATTGTCGAAAGAGATTGGTAACTCTCAAACAATGCATGCTGGGAAGTCTGATAATTTGCTGGTCCCTCCCTTACAGAGACATGCTAATCCATTTGTGCTTCACATTCCTAATCCAAACGAAGTAGTTTTCTTGCCTAACCAAACTATGCGATGAAGGTCTGGTACGCCGCATATAATACGCTGCAACAGTGATGTCAGTTTTATGGATCTGTTTCGCTTCGTTCAGCTGTTTTGGTTTTTACAGCCTTGAAATATTATATTGATTTGTTATTGGTTCACTCACAGTTTGTACCATTTGTTCAGGGCCACAGGAGGCTGCTGCCAAAAAACGCTTGAGGAAAACTATAGAATGGCGTGGAAAAAAAGAGGTCGAGATGAGAAGAATGAGAGAGAGAGAGGGAGTCTACTGGGACCCTGGCTTAACCATTGTCACCCGGGTAAATTGAGATGAATTGTCTCAACGCCGAAGTGCAAAGGCTCTGGAACATCAAGAGGACTACAAAGTCCCCATACGTGCCTCAGATCAGGGGTCTGAAAATCAAAATAGCTCGGTGCCACTGCTGGTATGGTCATGTCATAGGAGGGCCATTAAAGTACTGCAAATGCTTCTCCTAATCTTATCTGCGTGTGTGTGGTCCTGGTGAAGTGGCCAGGTGGCCGGCGGTTTAAGACACCTGCCTTAGATTTTTTATTTCCCATCACCCCTCCCTTCTTCCTTCACTACCTCTTTCTATAATCTTTTAAGGCTCCATCTCTTCCAACCCCCTTCTCTTCGCCTTTACTCGCTCTCTCTCTCCCTGATTGCTGCTTTGCCAAGATGCTTCTTTAATCACATGCTTTCATCCGCGGGAACAGTGTGACCAAGGGCAGGCGAAGAACATCTCAGTCCGACGCCCCTCCTTAGTTGTGTGTGCGTCTGCGTCTCACGCACTACATACACACCCGTCACACTGACTGGCAGCGACCCCACCCTCACACGCAGAAATATGCGGACCCTCACGCACACATTCTTTATGAGTGAGTTGTTTTGCATTTTTACGTGTCCGCAATTTGCAGTTTTAGTGTCTCACTGAACAGCTTCCAGTCTAAGTATAGACACATAATAAAGATCCACAGAGGCTCGCTTATCGAATGAGGCAGCACCAGATAGCAACGTGGCTGAGAAGAATCTGTGTGAAGCTCGAGGATTGCTTCGGAGATTTAATGCATCGTGGGAGTCATCACGGGGCTGAGACAGCTGCGCCGAAACGCCTTATTCTGTTATAAATCATCAGTGTGTAAAGTTCATCCTGATTGATTAGTCTGGATTGCTGTAATCTATTTTGATCATCACCGCTGTGTCAAATTGTCTACCTTCACTGTTTTGTTGGATTTAAACAATAAGGCGTGTAATTTTCCTGAAATGGTTTTGCTAAACATATTCTTATGTAACAACAGAAAGTCTATATTTGTTATTTCTGTTAACGAATCCCATTAAGTGGCAGAGCCAACAACATGTCCATCTGCTTCACAATACTACGCGAGTTTTCTGCCGTGGCCTGCCATTGGTTCTCAGCTCGGCGCTCATATGCTCCCACTTGAGTATTAGTCTGACTCACTAGATGTAGACTGGTACAGAGTCTGCCATTGGAGGCCTCTTTGAGAAGGCATTCTCTTTCCTTCCGCTATCTGCATGTTACTGTTTTCTAAATCCCCGTCCCTACAGGAGACCACAGTAACCCTGAGCCAGCAACCCTTTGTGACGAGAAGTTGGATGTTTCCCAGCCAATATCGCAACTCTTGAAAGAGGCCGCTGCTGTTTGATTGTGACTTTGAAACATTTTTGGCAGCGTGGTTGCAACAGAAATGCCCTCGATAACAATACGTAACAAGTATTGATCATGTTTTTTATTGGCCGTATGTGAGTGGATTGTAATGTGACACGAAAAATGATACCATCCCCTTTGCTCATGCCTGTGGACGATGTGTTAGTTAGTTAGTTAGTTGTTTAAAGCTGCTGGAGTGTGGATTTCTTTGTGAAGGACTCAGGTCAGATATTTCACGACCAGTCCAAAGGATGTGACTTGATGCATGATCTCGATATCTTGTCCTCTGCCATAAACCAAGGACCAGCTTAATTTTTAATTTCTATTCTTTATTGTTCTACAAAAGAACCTGAACAAAGCTTTCACTAAGCTTTTTTAGAGAATACTTACAAAAAGCGAGTAATCGGAATTTCTTCACCTATGCTTTTCTCTCCATGTCTTCCCGCCTCAAATAAATGTTTCAGTGCAGCGCAACAATATGCAAATGTGAGCATTAGATAGGCCCATTCATCACTCCACCCCTCAGTGGGCATTTGTGCCAGTGTGCATGCACACACACACACACACACACACGCTCATTCAAGGATAAAAATCACACTGTATATGTGTGAGTGAGAAAGAGAGAGAGAGAGAGAGAGATGAGCCATGAGGCTTACAATATGGCAACTGCACTTGTCGTCAAACACCGAGTTGCATAACATGAAATATCGAGCATGAAAATGTTTTTGCTGCTGTGCTCAAAATCCTCGTATCTGCAAGTTTGTTGTGTAAAGTAACACTTTAGGAGGGCGAATTTTAACCATTCAAAGAACAGTTTTGATGGGAGAACATAGGATTCCAAATACAATCAAGTACATACATTTGAGAGATTAGACAGCACAAAACCAAAATTGTGTGTTTCTAATATGCTAGTCAGGTATTGTTCTACCGCCAACCTCGATAACAGCATCAGTGTTCCCTGTCAGAGATTATCTAAACTCCACTGGATGGATGAACACAAATCTTCAACATGTCACCCCTAATTTGGTGTTTTGTGATACACTGTCTAAAATTCTATCAGATTATACATAATAAAGATCACTGACTCATATCAGCTGAAACAAAAAAAATTACCATCACTGTAAAGTATCACCAAATATAAGTCGAAAACAGTCACTATCAGCAGCTTTCACTGGTCAAACCAAGAAGATGTATGTGACCCAGGAGGGAACCCTATTACCTGCTCACACCCTTGCATTTTATAGTACTCCACTCCTCCCTCCCGGGGGAATCGTTAATATCTTAACACAGCATTTTCTGAAGGCTCGGACCAATTAGGGCTTGATTGATATGGCTGGGATTACCACCCTAACTGTTGAGGTGGATTAATGAGAGGTAAGAGCCCACCCCCTCTAACCTGATGCTGTCTGTGGAGCCGCAGGCAACATAGCAATATGTAATGGGTGATGAGATCTGCCTTCATAACGGCACCAACTTTTGTGAAGCCTGTACATTCTAGGTTGTCAAAATGGTTGAAACTGACGAATCAACTTCACATCAACATTTTCGTATTCACAGTTTTTATGTTGAAAAGTTCCGGTTCAGACAAGGGAAAAAAAAAAAAAAAAAACTTTGGGGGACTGTGAGACAGTCCATTAAACCACTGCAGATGAATAGGGGGCAACAGGATGGACCACTGAGGGGCATCTCCGTCACTGTTGACGGTCTCGTTGGTTGCAGTGCTGTCCAGAAGGGCACTGAGGGAGTGTAGCAGACTGAGTCCAGTGATCCGTGGATGGAGGGGGCAGAGTTGTCCATCAAGCGGTTCCAGAATGTCAACTGCCTCATTGCAGGGTATGAATCTCATACTGCTAACACAAAGGATCCAATCCCCACTGCTTCTCTGCCTAAGGAAGGAGCACACAGTAGGGCTCAGAGGCAAGTGGTTTCAGTGTGCTCCGGAAGCAAGCAGGACTACTACGGATATGATGTACCTAGTGTTGTAGGCTGAACAAATCTGGCCATCACTTGCAGACAATATCTTCTTCTCCAAGTTAAGTATTTTGTGCTTTCTTAGTGGTTGCAGGTTGCTGGAGAAAAAAAAAGGGAGCTGGCTACATGGTCTCAGGGCAATTTGTACTCAAGGTGAGATTGTGAGTGGGGCCCACATGTGAGGTGGGCCGGAATTAAAGCTGGGCACAGTGCAGGCACGCGAGGGATAAAACCACTTCAGATGGCCTGCTTGGTTCCAGAGCACGTATTTGCATGTTCTCCAGTGCTTGAGTGGGTTTCCTCAAGTCTTCCTCAAAGACTCTTCCTCCTCCTTCTTTCTTAAGTGTATATGAAACCACAAAATAACAGACAGAAGCTGTTAAAATAAATACATAACATGCTTGATAGGTCAACAGCCAACAAAAAATAATCAACAATCCATTTTCCAAAGAGAGACACCTGGTCACAACAAAAATCAACTCTGAGAAACATTGATTTGAATGCACATCACGAGCGAGCCATTGCTGAAGCTGAATGTAGCTGTCACCGGCCGTGACCTTTCAGCAGATAACATTCTAATCCGAACAGGTACAACTCTCCAGGGATCTCCAGGCACTTCTGCCATCTCGTCTCCCTCAGGAAGGAGTACCATTCTGGGACGCAGCCTGAAGGGAGAAGAGGATGTGGATAAGGAGACGCTGACATTTCTTTGCACTGGGATCTGGTCCTGCATGGATTACTGCCATACTTGAGTCCTCTGGCAGTGGCTGGTGGTAATAGATCTTCACCTTTTGACCTCTCACGTCCTCTCTTGTTTTTTCATTAGCTCGTCTCTCCTAACTGAGAATGAGTAACGTGGAAGTGGAAGTTTGTGTTGACATACCTCTAATATAAATATTACAATTAAACATTAAGTATTCATTATGATATAAACATGGCATTTTTTTGCTACTCAGTGTTAGTTTGCTCTTGATAAAATCACCAGGGTGGGAAAAGACTCATGTTACACTAGAAACACCTCATTTTGAGCTGCCTCATCTGAGTGAACCTCGTTTCTGTGGCGCACCTCTCTTCCCGCCTCTGCACTGTTAAACCACACACGCAGGAAAAGTCAATTTCAAGGTCAAGAAAGTGCCGGGATATATGGTTGCGTCACCATGAACAAAACGGCCCAGTCTCTGCGGTCACATTACGTCGTACCTTTTTTTAATATTTCCTGGGAACCATAAATCACACGTTTAATCTCATCTGCACCAACGCTCCATAAAATCTATGACATTTTGTACTAATCAATGACTTCATGGGTGGGTGCGGTTGCAGGAGCAGAGCGTAGCAGCCCTTTCTGGGACATAACCGCCACAGTGAGAGCTCACAATAGCGGTGAGGAAAATGTCTCGTCTCATTCATTTTAAAAATGATTTCTTATTGTGTTCCTGCCTCACCTGACCATGTCAACACAAGGAAACGAGGAAGAGACCACGGAATGTAAAGTGACGAACGCCAGCAGCTGGATCTGACCCTGCAGTTTTCTTCTTCAACCTGAGTGGGAAAAGAGTGATGGAAGGAAGGAGGCGAGGCAGGGAGGATGAAAAGATGAACTCATAAAATAAAAGTGGATAAACATATAGCTGGCAAATTAGCAGTAGTGAAAGATAACTGCTTTTTTATGAGCGCTTCTAAATGTGTCATGCAGATTTTCATTTGAAGGAAATAAAATGTGTCTTTTCTGCTAAATATCACACTTCTCTCTCTCTCTCTGCATGACTGACCCATATGCAGCTGCAGCGCTGGAGCGGCTGCGTTTGTCATGATTACCTCCCTCTCAAGTCACTCAGTGCCATGCTTGACTTGGCATCAGCATGTTCAGTGCAGCTCAAGCTCAGCACGCACACACAAACGCTACACGTGCTTTCACGAAGGGCGCACAGGCTACATGTAACTTACTGATGCATGGAGACGCACGGCATTTTGGTGGCGAATCTCCGAGGTCTTCAGAGAATATTTCACATGAGAAATTAGCTGTGTAGATTTGATAAAATCTACATTTGGGCTGTTTTAGGAAATGAAAAATGTGATCCAACGTGTTTGGAGATGAGCACCTCAACAAGAGCCTGTGGCAGAAGCTACCAAGGCAGCTGGCTCTAGCTGCCTCGCTGGTCGCTTACAGACTCACACGGACCACTGCAGCCAGTACAGCCAGGTGTGTGCAAAATATACCCGGCAATGAAGTCACTTCCACTGATTGCTGCTGCAGTCGGCTTCATGGTTACCGACCTCAGCGGGGGCCACTGTTGTTGTCAAAAATGACTGTACTAAATTAGTGCGCTTCAGTTGCTGGTACTGGCTATTATGATGCACACACTTGAGAGGGGTATCAAACAAAGCAAGCAAGATTATTCCCAAAATGTTGAACTGTTCCTTTAAGGAGGTAGACAGTCTCATCGGACTTGCATTTTAAGCATCAGGGTGAATGCTGCACGGGGGCCGAGTTTGACATTAAAGAGTAATGAACTGGAAAAATTGGAGCAGAATTTGAATTTTAGGAAACCATTATACAGGTGAACTCTAGATGAGGATGAGCAGGAGATTCAGTTTGATGAAAAACTTTGCACTGCAAACATTTCATTTAGGCTATGGGGAGCACACAAACACACTCAAATTTATACAGGGACAGAGACAGACAGAAAAAGTCCTGAGAAAGTTCAGATAGATCACCTCTTCTCTCAGCTCCTTAGTCCATAGATTAAGTCAAACAGCAGGAGCGAGTGTTTCTTTTCGAGGACAGGAAGTGATTTGGATTTCTGAAGATGCATACTGGTGCTGGAACACAAGCAGATTTGGATCCATCCCCGAAACAACTGTTATGACCCAGATTTAGATTTAGCCTATTTTTAACCTCATTCACTGCCAATGCCAGTTATAGCCTACTTACAAAGTGGGAGATCAGGCCGATAAATCACTCAGTCGATAAATCACTCAGTAATCTTTCACTACAGTGGCAGAAAACTTAAGAAAACACATGCACGCCATTGCATGTGTTAGCTGCTCACAGCAACTCTATACAAACAGGGGTCATCAGGGCTCAACTGTATTGATTCTTCCCTTACTGTCTCTGAAGCTCAAAAGCACAAGGGCGAAAGTTGTGTTTCAGAGCTGTGGCAACTTCTGATAGATTTAAAATGTTAACTCCTTTTACTCTAGGATTGTGAAGTATGCAGATGACACCATAATCTTCTGGTGAATTATAAACAGCAAAAACAGTTCATGTTAGGAATCAACAGTGTTAGCAAAACCAGTAAACTGACAAAAGGACAAAAGAATAGACAATCCCCATATTGTCAATGGAGCTTAGGTAGAATGTGTTAATGTGAACAGTTTTAGGTTCCTTGGAATTGAAGTTACAGGTAACCTGCCATGACTTTCACACATGTGATGTGATTAGATGATATGTGACTGATGAGAAGTTATGCCATGCCAGATGAGCAGAGAAAATGAGCTGCTGCTATGCTATCAAATCAGAGAGTGGGAGAAAATAGAGGGATGGCAAGGCTGGAAATAGAGTAATGGCTTGAAATGGGGTGGCGCATCAACAAGCACCGACATGTGTCTAGCCGACGGTATGGGTGGGTGATAGGGTGGCTGTTCAGCGGTGGTGGTGGTTGCACTTTAGCAGGGGAAGCAGATATATAGATGAAAGGTTTTTTCAACTTTAAATTGAACCCACAATGACAAGAAAAACTGAAGGCCAAATTATCTGCAACACTGCCATAATATAAAAACTGACTGCAGTAAAGCACCAGATCTTTGCTGTAAATTGTCTCTAAGCAGGCCTCTGATAATTCTGCTTTAGCCCAGTGCACATTCCGTCTGGGGGTTTCAATGACCTGGAAGTAGGCTGCTGGAGTCGGTCCCACAGCAGCCAGAGTATTTAGTTGAACACAGTGACACCACGTGCCTTAAATACACATGTCATGTCAGCGAGAGGCACAACATTTCCATTTTACACATTGTGTATTTTAACATGGGGCATTTGCATTTACTGTTGCATGTGTGTGTGTCATGAGAAGAGGAGGGGGGAGGAGTGAAGTAGCCAACATGATGCTTGGCAGCAGACAGGATGAGTCTCCACAGTGACATGATGTCATTGGCACACAGTGCAGGTGGTCAGCTACACACCCACTCACACACATTACAATCAATGAAATGTGTTTTGTTGCAAATTCATTTCCATGTTGTTGTTCCCTGTCACACTGTAGTGTTTCAAGAGCCCTCTAAGGGTCACCAGGCAGGAAAAAGAAATTGGATGTTGAACTCTGTGGGACAGGACAGGTCATAAGAATGATCATGTTTATTAATATGGGATGGGGTGTGGGTGGGAGAAATAATTCATCTTGATGAGGAGCATATTACCAAATATGATTACCCTGTCCAACAAAAAAAAGGATAAATATTCAATAAAATCAGATATGAAAGAAGTACCAAGACCAATGAGTCAATGATGAATACAATGAAATTGATTTAAATGACCAACTTTGGTTACTTGCAGTTCAAACGTGTGGAAGGTCCCATTGTTCACCGCTCAATATGGAAAGTAGCTCCTATAAACCACTGCCAGCTCACCAGCCTGGCCCGAGGTCCTGGGAGTGCTAATAAAAGTACAGTTGGGTGAACATAATTCTATCAATGGGCTGTAATCCATCTCTTTCTGCCAAGTCTCAGTCAGAAACAGAAACTTTTGGGGACCGTTAAATCAGAAGATTTCGCGACTGACCGAGCATTTAACAGCGCCATCCTAGGGGGCACAGACTCCCCACTAAAAATCAGCCCAGAAAGCTTCACCAGTGGTCGTATCAAGCTGGTGGCCAAATCAGTACATAAAACTAATGATCCAGAGGTCTGATTGCGAAAAACTTTTACCCGATTATAACATGTAGGTAAAACAACTAGGATCTAAAAAGGAGGCATGTTCACATGTTTTTTTGGAGCTCCAATATGAGCAAAAAGCCTTTTGTGAGCCATCAGTCAGAAGGTCAGACCATCATCCATTTAAGGGTTGCTACAATTAAACTCGAAGAATAATAATCTCTGTGGCTCTGTTTTTATTTCAGCCAGCCCACAGTCTCTTCTTGCTTTTCTATGTCTTTCAGTCCTCTTCCCCGCCCCTCTCCAATTAATGATGGAGCAGATACTTGGCCCGTGTTGACCATGTTAATAACAGCAAAACATATCCCGTCCGCTCGGGGCAACACAAATCAGAGCTGAGATTCCAATTGGCTGCACTGACTGCCACACCATGGCGAATTAATGCCTCGACATTTTCACACTCGTCACCTCTTCAGCCGTTACTCAGGGTGGAGGATTAGGCGGCGAGTGGCCTCTGACAGTGTGATGCAGTAGACATAAGGGATGTGAAAGAGCTGTCTTAATTAGAAAGGAGGAGGTGTCCTATCTATTAGCTCCCTGGAGTGTTAGAGGCATGCATTGTGATGTTCCAGTTGATTCGTCATTGTTAAAGACATACCTAATCACTTGGGCCTCATGACTAATCTCAGATGACTCTATCATGTATACAACGTTACTGAGCAGTGCACTACAAGCACTGCTCAACACATGCTGTGGCACATGTATAATTAACATTGTTTTGACAGACCAACAAAAACTACAAAAGTAGTAAATGGCTTCACTTATTTAACACTTATATCCAAAGCAGTTTACACTTCTCCTCTCATTCACCCCTTTACACACTAGAGTCTCGTCCTGTCAATAAATCAGCTGGTCCTGATGGTTTAGACCCACATTTTGTACAGATTTACAATAAGTATATCGCTGAACTGCCGATGCCCATTTTAACCTGACTATGAAAAATGGGATCATGCCTGGTGTGTAAATAGGCGTGTTCAGCTCATAAATATTCAATTAAAGGAGTTTTTATAAAGATATAGCATTTTGAATGGTTTACAGTCTGGTCAGATAAACATTCACAGTGCCTCCCAAGTTTGAAGAATACAGATGATGGGGTCTATGAGATTGTTATTTTAAGTGAAAAGGGTACTGAACAAGTCTCAAATTATAAATGCCTTGTTTTTTCTCTTAGAAGAAAACCTGTCTTTTAAACCCCCCATCACCATATTAGAACAGAATTATGGGTGAATTGAGTTCCTGTTACAGTAACGATGCTGGTCCTGGTCTGCGAGCAATTCCGATTCAGGACTCTGAACCAAGAAACCGCCGCTCCGTGCAACTCCTAAAGATTCTCAGTCTCTGCCATCTCATCACAGTCTACAGTCTCAACTGCTCTGCCTCTGCTATTCAGCCAATCTGCCCTCTGCCAGTAGCCACTATTGCAATAAACCTGATTGAATGTTCATTCTTAAATACTACCTACCTGTACAGTGAACATTTATCTTATTATTAGTAGACAGTGGCATAGCCCAGCTATACTTGAACACCGGATTTCCAGCCTGTGGAAAAAGTAAGTGATGATTCACTCTGGATACTCTTTCCCTCCTCTGCCGGCATCCTGACTGAGGACCACCTCACCCGAGCAGCCAAATGGGAAATTGTTCCTGGGTAGGGAGTTTCCATGGTGACCAGCCTCAACTTCTGATGTGTCAGGCTTACACTGTGTGCAGGCGCACAGACGCACACAAGCACAAAAACACACGCGCACACATGCACAGGTGTGGCCATGTACAGAGCAATGACAAACAGCATTGATTCCCCTGGTGCCTGCCAAGATGAGGTTAAGGAATTGCTTCAGAACGCTGCGACAATTACCACTCCATTAGAGCAGATAGATATCACAGAGAACAACTTAACTGCGACCTGTACCACCACACACACACACACACACACACACACACACACACACACACACACACACACACACACACACACACACACACACACACACACACACTGCTATTGGCTTCCTGCCATCTACACCAATCACCAATACAACTACTGCTAGCACACACACCAGTATGGGACGGTGCTGTATAGAGTGATTTTATTTATTCACAAGTGATTTTATGGTCACAATGTGCATATTAATTTTAGCAGGCTGAATAATTAATAGCTGGTGCAAGGCAAGGGCATTCCTCGCACACCCTAGAGCTAGACGGAGAGGAGGGGAGGAGGGGAGAAAAAGCTATTAGTGAATTATCCACAATCTTTTGCAAAACGAATCATGGGTAATCTGATAAGACAACGGGGGCCAAAAGAGTACAATTCTGAAATAAATTAAATTCCTCTCAATTAAATGATCACATTAAGATCATAATCATCATTATTATTATTGACAAGGTCAAATTCCTTCCAAAATGACAAGTGCGACACCACCCTCTGCCTCAGAAACAAATGGAGACAGATTGCTTTCCCCTATCTTATGCATTTCAAACAGAATTCCCTCCTTTTCATTGGCAGAGGGATTATGTCATCGAATGAGATGTGAGAAGAGACAGTGGTTTGCAGACACATTTCTTTTTCATGCTCCTGCTGCCATCTTGTGATAATAGGTGAGTATTACAGGCTAGACATTTCTTGTATCACAGAGTGCAAAAGAAATAGCTTGAAGGCCATTCACACTCAATTTCCTCTCGACCGTCTCCATCACTTGACATTCTTCAGATAGAGAATTCTGATGTCAACTTTAAAGTCACTGACAAAAGGACAGGGTGATACAGCATGTTAGGACTCTAGTTGGATTCCTAATTGCTTACACATGCTGTATATAAAGTACCTGAGCTTCAGCAGTAACACCAAAGCAATACTTTATTTGATTTTTCACTTTGCAAACTATAAATGCATTTTTCTGCAAAACTCTTTTTACCAGTCAACAAAAGAAGCAGAAATACTTTAATGGTCAATATCAAATATTAGACACATGCGTCCTACAAGAGCAGAGGCAGAAATTAGAAAATTAAATCAGGGAATTATTGTTCAAAGAATTTAAAAAATATATGTATTTAAGTATGAATCTAGCCATCTGATGCCAACTTTCAATACTCGACAGACTACAGACACTTTACACTTGGTATCAAAGACTCACATAGATTAATTTCACAGCTATTTCTCAAAATCAACGGTTTTACCAGATCTGACTGGTAATTCTTGGCAGCTTGTTATGTCCCAGTGACCACTGGAAGTTAAGCAATTGTTCTACCCGACTCATTCAGACAGAGGCCTGGTCTTGTTAGCCCAAAATAACTGCCTGGGGCGTTTCCAAGACGTCTACCTATGGTGGCAAGACTAAAATGATTTTAAGTAAAATGATTTAATCATATAGGGGAAAATACACTTAGTGTATTTTAGTACAAGTACAAAACCAAAATGGAGCTCATCAAGGACTTGAGAGAGCTGTAAAGAGCTCAAGCTCGAAACTGGCAGCTTCAGGTTATAAATCTTCAGGCTGAGGGAACTGACAGAAGCCAGGGGTCAGCTTGTGAAGAGAGACTTCAAGGATTTAAAAATCTGACAAAGACTGAAAGCAGAAAACTCCAGAGAAAGATGGGATGAATACAGCTTCTGTACAGAGAGGCCTGCAAAGACACAGTGAAAGTTGAGTAGCTGCAGCAACTGACGTAAAGAGGCAGCTGACTTGGGGAGAGACATCCGCCAGTTGTGGTGATCAAGGTTCCAGGTCACAGTAGCTCTAAGTAATATATGATAGGCAGCTGGACTTTTTCTTGAAGACGTCTCACTTCTCATCAAAGAGGCTGACATATCAGCCAATCCTGTTGTTGCACTGATGGACTGTTGCAATTCGTGACAGTTTTGTCCCACTTGGTTCGGTCAAGTGATTCACATGAGGAAGCTTGTCTTATAAAGAACATGTACTGTACAAATGTTTCTCTGTTACGTTCCTTATCTAGAAAGTAGGTTTTTACCAGTGAGTCACCTGAGCTCACGCTGCAGGGATATTTAATGTTAGTAATGTTTTGTTAAATACAACTAGGTCGAAGCAAATGCCAGTTCATCACCCTCGTCCAATGCTTTACCTTCCCTAAAGAAAACATGTGTAACAGATCATAACCAGGGGTGTAGTTAATTATCGGACCGCACCTGAGACCCGCTCACGTCTGCGTACATGCCCACGCCCACTGACATGCAAGCATGCAGTTATCTTATTTTTAACAATTAACAGTTAATTCACAAAGACGCAGAAAAATATTTTACATGTTAGACATGTGAGTACCACACAAAGTGATATCTGTGATCCCTCTCCAGTGTTCCTGGTGATCGTTTTAAGCGTGCGGTTGTCCGATGCTGTGCATTCCCCTCGCAGATGCCAGCGGTTGAGTGCGCTGCTCATCTCTGTCCTCGTGCTGACACTGGTCCTCGCCGCTGCTATCATCTGGAGACAGCCACAGAGCACAGCTAAAGCTGCTTTCATGGTAAACTGGAAGGGGTGATGGAGTTGGACAGGATTTCACGCATTCTGAGGATTTAGTTCCAAACGGGATATCTTGTTAGGAGGGTCAGTCCGTGAACCTTACTACAGGTCCGTTGCAGGGCACAGAAAGTTTGTGGCGAAGATTTGACGTGCCCATCGAACGGAGGCCAACCCAGGTTACACAGAGCTGTCTGAATTACAAAGTTTTTCATTTACAGAACAACATTTTTGTAAAATGTTGTAACCCACAAGCTTCACAAACTGTGATAATTAGAGTTTAGCATGGTGATTTTATGTAGAGACTTATAAGTGAGCACTAGAGCTGCTTGTATGCAGATTCATTTAATCAAGCCTTTTTTTTTCTCCCTGTGTTCAGTCTTTGTGCTTACCTAAGCTAACCTGCTGCTACTATAGTCACAGTTGCATGTCAAGCACACATGAGTGGTATCAGTCACAACATCTAACTTTCTTTTATTCAGCTAATGAGGGAATTTTGAAAATATCAGTCTTTGGCTTTATATACAGAACCAGCCATGTGCTCATATGTTTTTTGTCTACCTGTAATTTCAGTTTTGAATGTCCCATATTATATGTTTTTCATTAATTTCACACAGCTGTCAGAGGTTCAACAACACTGTATTTGATATGCATTGCCCAAAACCCATCCATAGTCCTGAATTTCAGCTGTCTAAAAGTCGCTCAAGTGAGCTCTACTGAGAGCTGGCTGTTTCTGTGCTGGCACCTTTAAATGCTAATGAACTCCGTCTGTCAATGTCTACGTGCCTGCTATGTCACTCTCAGGAAGACGATACCTCTCACACTAGCGGTAGCATGTGCTTATGTTATGGTGGATGTATAAATATGTATAGCGGCTCGCGGAGATACTTCCATTTGACCAGTTTGACCCAGAATTGGACCCAGAAGGAGAGGTTCCTGAAGAAATACAGACCCTGCGGCTGCTGCGGGACATTTCAGGATGGTTAGTGTGTCTGAATAATGTTTGTTTGTATATGTTGCTACAGTTACTACTGTGTAGCTAATGGCTAACAGCTAGCAAAAGCTGTGTTTGTCTCCAACACAGTCTCCAAACTCTTGGACACTGTTCGCATCGTCTCTGTCTCCAGTCTGCACGTTTCCAGACTTTTTACTGTGACAACCAAGCTCCCTCGTAATATTATCGACATTAAATTCACTTCAAATGCCATTGCATAGTGGACTGAAGCAGAGCTAACTAGTTAGCCAGTTTCAAGCTGACTTCACCATACTTGTAGGCAACTGCTCAGGTGCAGTTGCTGGGTCCGGTATGGTTGGGACTGATCCTTTTATGAGGGTCAGTGTTGAGGCAAAGCCAGCTTTGTACTGACCCTCGTTACTGAAGCAGTCCAATGTGAAGTCATTAGCACACACATACAAGCTAACACGAACTGCAGCCGGCACACTGTCGTTAAAAAATGAAACGCAACCACCGTCTCTTCTGTTGTTCTGTGGCTGGGACAGAATATAGGCACTTGTGTTGATTTATACAACCAACAACAGAGCAATTTGTGTGTCTAACTCTGAACAACGACATTGCCAAACACTGCTATCTTACCGCTGGACACACCGAACTTCACCTCAGGGATGAATGCCCCCCTCTCAGATATCTCTCCTATCACCGTGCAGAGGAGGCCTGCCTATATAAATGACACCTTTCGTTATGTACAAAAGGAGCTGAATCTGAACAGCATGTAGGAGTGCCATAGTTGGTGGGCTGCAGAGACCATACAGGAATCGCTTGTTTCCCTCATTGTGGGAGTTGGCAGGATCAGGGAGGACCAGCTTATATATGTCAAGACCAGTTTTTCATAATATGGGACCTTTAAGTGTCTAATCAATCAATCATCAAAAAACCCAATAGTAAATATTGTTCATCTAAATGTTAATGTTGCTGCTTGACGCTGTGTGTAGACTTGTGAGACATACTGCTTTCCATTTACATGAATTAAGATGGCCACAAAATTCTAATAATGATCAAGAGTTCAGCTCAGAGCAAGATTTACCTGTTTGTCAGATGTCTCCTGATACATACTTTCATGCTGACAAGTGCTACGTTGATATGCTTGTTGTTACATGACAGAACAGAAAGAACAGATCTAAGCAAATCTGTAGAGATGTGTTAATTCTTTGTGGGTTCATTGCACAACAAGCAACAACCTACACATAAACTTTAAATCTATCATTATACAAGATTTTAATTCATATAGCTTAAAGGGCTTGAAAAGGGTCTGTTATCTTGTTGTGCCTCCCCTGTTTCAATTATTTTAAAGTTCTGTATATATGAGCCCATACTGGCTCCTCGTCCACGACGCCTTGTAAATGTTAAGTTAACTTGCTTTGTCAGAGCCACTGGTAATAACATTAACGTTAGATAATTAGCTGACGTTAGCTAGCTAGATATAACGTTACATACTTTATCATGGCAAGCAGCTGGATATATCAGGTGACATAATCAAGACTGACAGCTAACATCACTGGCTAACGAACCTTAACTATCAATAATCAATAATCAGGCATGGAAATGAGTCAGGGGTGATAAAGTTGAGAAGGATATGACCCCTCTCGGGGGGTCCGAGGGCATGCTCCCCCAGAAAACAATTTTGAATATTTCATGTTTAAAAGCATCAATCTGATGCATTTTGAGAAAAAAAATCAAGCAGAATTACAAGACAGTATGAATGTGTAATAAAGCATCTGTGGTCACATTATGCTGCACCTTCTTCTTGTGCTGTTTGACAGTGTGCCTGCAGTGCATGGCTGCATTTCTTTGCATAGTTAATGTCTTTCTGACAGATGATGCAATGTGCAAATCCCTGCTTACTGATCTTTCTGAACATATCTGCTTGATGGAATGATAGCTCTCGTCCTTTCACTGTGACTTTGCTTTCTAGCTTGAGCCATGACCAGTTCCAGCTGCACTTGATCCCTGCATCCAGTTGTTTGGCAACCACAGCATTTTTCTCTCCTAACACACGCATTTTTGAAAAACAATGTCAATGTTATGGTTAACTTATGGTTTAGCCCAAAGTTAAAGTTAGCGAGCTTATCAGTCTAGAAAAGCTAGCTAGCACAAAAAGCTGACGTTGTTAGCTTGCGCCAACTTTACCTTCAGCCTCCAGTCAGTCCTGTAGAGTTTAGATTCTCTGCCTGAGCCCAAGCCTGAGCCTGACAGTCAGGTCAATATTTCCCGCCACTATCCTCAGGCCGGGCTGGGCTGGGCCCTTGATCAAGCATTTGTGTTTTTTTTAAGAACTCAAAATAATGACTGTATTTCCAGCTAGAAACCGCGCATCTCTTCCCTCCCTCCATTGTTGTTTGTGTTTGTGTCGCTGCGTGGTGTTACACGTGAGTTGTCCTCATGATGAAAAGGCGACTTGACGCGTTCGTGACATCACTTACCGTGACGCAAGAAGAAAGCAATAAAGTTTTTACTAAGGAAAATAACAAAAATATTGCAGTATGAGTGTGCGTGCGCCATGTACAGCGGTTCATTATGAGACTGTGGCGGGACAAATTAGACCATGGCGGGCCGTCACAGTCTAGGTAATTAATGGGAAACACTGGTGTCATATGTTAACTGTTTGTCAGCAAGATTTATTTTGAAAGGCTAGCTGGACGTTGCACATTGCTAACTTGGCCTAACTGGCACTAGGTAGAGAGTCTTAGTTTGAAGCCTCAGGCCCCTCGTACACGGATAAGACACAATCAAAATCAAAATAAAATTTGTAATTGTATTTTTGCCTCTCCTCCAATACAGACATCTCTGACCATGAACAGTGTCCTGTTGGTCGACATTAATCCACCAAACACACTCGACAGTTTACAGTGGAAACACTCTCTTTGGATATGTTGCTTTTATACTTTGTAAATTGCGTTTTTTAAACTTCCGGAGACAACAAATTCAATTGGCATTTACCTGTATTGTATTGAGGTGGAGGCAGAAATTGTAAAGGCAAATATCTGAAATCAAGTAAAAGCCCTAATCATCTGCGCTGCTAGATAACAAATAGATAGGAATTTTTAATTTGGATGAATTGACCCTTTAATTTCTGTGCATTATTTGCCGCGTTGACTAGTTGAACCTTTAATCTTCATCTTCGTACTCCTGACTTTATTTAAACAAAGTTGCACATAATGAATAACGATGGCTGCTATTTCAGTGCATTGTTCGTCATGATGTTGACTCACTCTTTGAGCCGTGTCCTTCCATCTCACCACTCTTCATTACATCTCTCATCCGAACATCGCCCAGTTCTCAAAACACTCCATTCTCCATCTATCCTTTTGTCTTATCCATCCCTGCCACGCCCTCCTTCTCCACTGCACTCCCTCAATCACAACTCTGATTGATCTTGTGAACGCCGAGCTTCGTCTATTACGGGGTGTCTACACAAAGAGGCTAATTTATGTAGCCAATTTAGTGTTCATTTGTCAAGCATCACTCATCATTTGTGGAGCCTGCTGGACACGCTGCTGCCAGTCTCTGAGGGCTTGACATATGTTGTTTTGTTGTTTTGATTGCAATTAGAGGATGTGTCTGCATATTAAGGAAGCAGTGGAACGTGGCCACCACAATATGGCCGCACCTTCTCTCCTGTTCCCCCCTTTTCTCCATCCTCCTGCAGAGAGAGAGAACAATAGGAGGAGGAATGAGGGAGGGAGTTTCTTTCTGTCCTCCATGGCTGTAAGGAAGTTTGTTGATATTGCACAGATAAAAGACTGTGATTGTACAGTTTGTTCACACAAAGGAGAAAGAACAATATGGTAAATGCATACAGTATTGTACTGGTGTAAAAAGACAGTCTACAGTCATGCCAGCAGCTCTATGAGGCTGTATTCAAAATGTAAATGCTAACATCAGCAGCACACTAACATGCCCCAAATCGCAACATCTGTGTGCTGATATGCAGGTATAACACTTACCATGTCATCATTACTTCAGTTAAATGTGCAATTTCATCTTTTTAGCTGCAAGCATTAAATAAATAACTGAAATTACCAACAGAATGTGAAGAAATAACAGTTTTGACATTATGATGTCTGTGTATGGTGTTGTAGAGACTGAAGCTGGCGTGGTCACCGGCTAGCTTCGACCTGTCTCAGCCCAAAGAAGCTGTGCCGGAGGGTAAACACCAACACTTTCACAGTGCTCCGAGCTCCCAGTCTGAACAGCTAACAGAGCTAATCGTAATGTCAGTTGTTAATTATCCTGGTGGTGTGCGGCCCCCTATTTGTTTTGAGTATGAATTTGACAAGACAAGTTGGTGTCAGTCTTTAAGGACAGTTTCCTGTAAATGAGTTTGTTCTCATACTCTGATCTAGAAATCTCCACTTCAGTAGCTCTTACATACACCAAACTTTCCATTTATTATCTGTAAGCTGAAAGTTTTTACAGAGGGGTTTGTTCATATGTCATTCCCAGCTGATTTATAAAACATCTTATTCCTGAAAACATCATGACAATGGAGGACTTTTTATTTTATTATTTTGCCATTCACAATTTATTTTCTGGTTTATGGATTGATTAAAAAGAGACATCCAAAATTCCCTCTGTGAACGCCTTTGATTCCGATATGTCAACAAAATGAAACAAGAATTTTGAACCCGGCTTTAGGCAGTGTTCAAATATTTGTCCTGAAAATGTATGCAAATAAATGCATTTTTAATTCATCAGTGCCTGATTTGCATTTTAAATATATCATTTCAGATAATGTACACATAGTGATGGAAGTAATTAACTAAGGAAGTATCTTCTTGATATGAACATGAAACTCTCTTGTCTTGCTTTCAGAACCAGGAGAGAAAACTGTGCTGAGAAACAGCCGTAAATCTGACCACCCTTATTATAAATTCTCGCGTCCACGCTTCCAAATATGTGAAATTTGCTGGGCTAATGTGTTTTAGGTGAAGAAAATAAAATGTAGAATATTTCCCCTTATTCTGCTCCAAGAGCCGTCAGATCTAAGAATCAGTAGCTGTTAACAGTACCAGGGTCCGGGCTTGGAACAAAGGGGGATCATGCTTTTATGGTGTTTTAAGCCCCTGATGATCAGCTGAGTCAGTGCCTCAATTTAAAAAGCTTTTACAAACAAAATTGTCCAGATCAGCATTTGGTTGAAAAGCATTGCTCTTTTATATTTTGTTTTGTCTCTGAATGTTTTATGTTCTGTGTTTCAGTGCTCTTCAATTCCCTTTCTTTACTGCACTTTATTATCTTTGAACCTATATTGTATGGCATTTTGCTCTGTGACGCACATTGTGGCATAAGTGATGCACACTGAGACTTTGCTTCAGAGCACGGGCACACACAAAGTACGCACACCAACCTACAGTATCTCGTCTGTCTTTCCCCACATTTTCTGTGTTGTCCTGCCCCGGTTTTTATTTCCTCCTGTCAGTCTCTGTGGCTCATCTGAGCAGCTGACGCCACCAGCGCTGAAAATAAGTCCATCAGGACCCCAGACAGATTGGCCGTCCCGAGGCCCAGATGTCTGTGACCTCCCCACGCCCCCTAAATGCGGAGTTATTGTGATTAAAGCATGATTGGCAGCGCTGGTTATTAATTCTAATCTTGGGCACATATGCAGGGTGGTGGGCAGAGGGCAGGCAGCGGTGTGTGCCAGGCGGACGCCACACGGAGGCTAATTCACTCTGACACGCTATCAGAGCACGGTCACACACATCCCCCCCGACACACAGACGCCAGGCCTATAAGCTACACACAGCTACCCTCTCCTTTAATGCACAGGAGAGGGGAGGCGAGGAGAGAAGGTTATCCTTTAACAAGACATACACTCACACACAGATTTCACAGCACTCCAACACAAAAGTGGCATTTTCTGAAAACCATTAAGGCGCTCTGTACCTTCAAGTACATCATTTGAAAGCAGGTGCGGTGCGTGCGAAGCAAATCAAAGGTCTTGCATTTACCACTTAGAAGCGGAAACTCAAGTGATGGGTTATTTTGAATATATTTTCTTCCATCACGGTAAAAGCCTTGAAGCAAATGATGTCTCATCCGTCTTAATAAGTCTCTTCTCCGGTTAAGATGTGTCCTCAGAGGCTGGAAATCACTGCAGCGGTGTTGCAGACGGAGCGGATGGAGTCTGATCACTCATCAGGGCGATGTCGGCATCACAGAGCCGAATGAGGATGACGGCCAACAGAGAGCGAGTCAAAGGTTAGACCGACCGTACTTGTAATGATTTGGTAATTTGCTAAAGACATCATATCAAACAAAAAAGTGTGTGAACAAGGCAAAGTTTGTCCTGAACACCAAAGTGAATGAATGTTTTTGAGGCTTGTTTTTCCAGCATGCCGAAAGCAGCAACAGCTTTGCTGATCCGTGCCAGATGTCAAAAATGTGGTGTCTTCTTAGAATTCAGCGTGAGCAGGGAAGTAATGGATTTGAAGTCAAATCTGAGCATGTCGGGTGAAGAAAGACTCCTGGTTCTCCTCTTTTTCCTCTAGAGGGCATTGTGATATCGTGCAATCAAGAGTGCGCTCACACACTGTTCATGATGACACTGAGGAGGCTCATAGGGAGTCGGTGTTTGCTTTAATGTATGTGCATCTCTAAATACGTTTATGTCACCCTGTGCAGACCGGACACACACAGTCATGCTGACAGTCATTTGTCTTTGGGAACATTAAACAGTGTTGTACAAAAAAAAACTACAACATGCTGCCAGAGGGTATGTTTCACTTCCATTATGAGAAGCATTTAGCTCAGTGATCATCCACCACATCCTGCTTGCTGATGGCATTAAAAGAAAAACCCCGTTCACCACAGCTGGCAGTGAGGGCGCAGATATCAACTGGTGGAGCGAGTCTAAGCACGAGCCAAGTCGGCAGAGTAAGATGTTGGCATTGTGTGTTCATGCAAACCGCAGATACGCTGAAGTTGTTTGTGCGACATGTATCATACATACCAGCATTTCTTATATCCTGACTTTCATGTTAGGAGGAGGAAGGGATGGTGGTGGCGAGGCAGCTGTGAAACAACTGGATATTTTTAAACCAATATTACTCCTTGCTCCCATAAACAGTAGCCTGGTCTTCGGCCATACACCCCACTACAGTTTGACACTGTAGTTACCCCCTGGCGTCACTTCACGAAGTGTCTATCTAGTGCAGCAGAATAAAAAGCGAAGAAAGTCAGAGTCAGGCAGTAGTCGGCTGGGTCATACAGTGGATTGTCGCTCTGAAGACTGGGGTTTGCATCCAGTTAACGTACGTAAATGATGTAACTTATGTCACTTGCATAATGTGACATGAGTTATGTCATTTACGGAACTACCAATACTGAACATAGTTATTTTAACCTTGAGCATGATTATTTTCCTAAACCTAACCAAGTGGTTCTGGAGCCTAAACCTAACCAAACTACAATGGTTTAACAGCATTAATACAGTCTCAGTTTTCCTCTGTTCCCCTCTGTCTTCTCACCTTTGACCGACATTAGTCCGAGGTGCATCCTTCCATGACCCCTTACTCCTCCATCCCTCACTGTTTACCCCAATCCATCCCACTTACATAATCTAAAATAACCATAACATGCAATAAACTTCAAAATTCACAATGTCCTTAGTATGGTCATTGTCAGTCAAAGCTCACTTTGTGCCAATAATGACTGACAGATTGTCTGTTTAAAATAAAAACCAATGGGCCTTGGTGGGACAGCAGGAATACTCAAAAATTCAGAGTAGACTTCACTTCCCAGATAGCAAGTTTTGTCCAGTTCTGATTTATTTGTTTCACTCTTGGATGACATGTGGCCATGGCGTGGCCTGCTTGGGGCAAAGATCAGGCAAACAGGCAAACAGGAGTGGACCGCCTTAGTGCAATCAGCCCACGCAGTGTGGAGGCCAGATGAACTAGATACAATACCGGGCCAGATCTGAGCCACAGCAATTTCACTATCCGGGTTACACAAGTTTTGCTGGCTGTAAGAATTGGTTGACATCTCCAAAAGCCAGTCAGCAAATCTGCGTGTTGTATGTGTATTGAGTGCTTTCTTGTTTAAGATCCATATACAGTAAATTCCCCTTCCTTTCAATTCAAATTCACTTTATATACAAATTTCAAGATGCAAAGACCCCAAATCTTTTCTATAACTATTATCATTGTTCCTGCCTTTTTCTTCGTTGTTTGTTGCTTTGATATATTGTTTCACTGCAGGTGTTGTAACAAACACTTTGGTCAACAAACATCGCAGGTTCCTAAAGGTTCTTTTAAATCTTTACGAGTTCCGCAGGAAGTGCATCTGGAAATGGAGTACAGCAAAAGGCAGAGACTGAGAGAGTGACAGAAGTCAGTGAAGTGAGAGAGCAGGGACTCTATAGGAGAGGATGTTGATTATAATTAATAGCCCGCAGTGCATTATGGCGCATTATGGTGGCTGGTCGTAAACAGTATGGAGTCGAGGACTGAGGTGAGAGTGCTTTAACAGGCTCCCACCATCTGCACGTCGACGTTTAATGACAGCAGTGCGGGCCTGTATGACAGCAGCCCCTCGCTGCATTATTAAAGCGACACACACACACACACACACACACACACACACACACACACACACTGAAACCACCTTGATTATCAACAGCGTTTACATAAGTCATCGTGTTTATCTCAATAATGACTCCCGGGGGCTTGAATTAGAAGAAACGAGTTATTCCTAACATTCCTTATCCTGTCCTTTTGCCGCCTCTGCTTTCATTTTCTCTCGCTCTTCATTTCTCCCTCCACTTATTTCTTCACCCCTCCCTTGAATTCTAACCCTTCCCTTAAACAAACCCGTCTCCCCTTCGTCCTCTCTTTCTTCCTCATCCCTACTCCTCATCGGCATACCTGGAGGTGTGATTCGAAACAAGCCGATTGCTATTTCTACGCGAATTCAACATGAAAATAGGTGGGGAATGACAGAGAGGAACATCAGGAAGATAAACTCAAAGCCAAAAGGGACACAGAATGCCCAAGGAGCAGAGAGCAATTTTTCATTTATTCAATTAGCTAACGAGGCGAGGGAGCCAGACACCAACGGAGGATTGATGGTGGGGGAAAACTTCTCTCAGCAGGCGATGCTTACTCAGGACTTTCGCTCCTGTCTCCCTTTGCTTGTGTCTGTCTCCCCCCTTTACACAGGAGGGATGTTCATATGGGAGAGAAAGAGACTTGAAGGAAGGGGGTGTTGACCTTGAGCAACTGTTTTCTGTCTTGGAGGACAGAATATAGAGCAAATGAAGATGGGAGAACAGAAGTCTCTTTGAGATGTTGAAATACGTAGTCGCCTGTCTGTTCTGTGGTAACTTATCATTTAGGTATGGCTTTTAGTAGTTTACAGAGATGACTCATCTAATCCCAGCATGCTTTGCCAGTGGTACACAAGCCCTCTTGTGACGTCAGGACTCCTTACTCTTCTTTGGGCTTCAAGTAGAAGCCTTGATGTGTGTTTGGGTTGATCATCACAAAGATGCAACCAGATGTTGTTGACCCCGTTTACACCAGGTATTAAAATACGATCTATATCTGACATGTTAGTAGGATGAGGATAAACACAGTCTGGCTCACATTGCGTTCGAATCTTAGGGTAGAATAAGAGCAATCTGTATCTGTATCATGTTGACATCATGACAAATTTGAGCAATTGAGAGAGGAAACATGGCTTGAGTTACATTAAAAGTCAATTTGGTGCCACAAGTCGAGTTATGTACGGAGAATGAATGACATGCAGTAAAAGATAACTCTGTGAGTGACTCATCTATGTAGCTGATCTGGTGTCAGCAAAGCATGTTTTTTTAATCTAGTCACAGAGTAGCCTACTCACCAGCTCTGTGATTAAGTTACTTTTTTACCTACTAATGGTGTGGTCACTCTGGGTCTGCCTGCTTGTGTTTTAGATGCAACTGATCCAGTTTCTGTAAAGTGTTATAGAGTTCCTTGATTGCCCCCTTAGAAACCTTCGGTCCAGCCCTGATTTGACACAGACAGAGCCCCTCTTTTTTGAATTTGACTTTTCACTTTTGAATACTCAAACTCTAAGTTGCATAACTATTGTTATTCAACAAAAGTTATGCAATTATATTTTGAGATGAAGATATTCAACGTGATTTCAGACTTTTGGACTGCATATCTCTGTCATAACCCAACTTCTGGCTGAACCTTGAGACACTTCATGTCAATTTAAACGGTTGCCGCTGAAAACACACAACAAACGACACTTATCGGGGTGACAAGTGACTCACCGTTTTGTTCAGCATATCCGAAAGGGTGCGAAATGTCACTGCACACAAACCCTATAGGTCATGGCAGAGGCAATGTAAAAAATATAACAGGACACAACCAGCCTTGGCACTTTCACAAGTCTGTCACATCCTAAAACCTCTGTCTCACAAAGAGGGAAAGAAAATGAGAAAACTTCATACATGACAGTGGTAAAAGAATGTGTTAATAACATGTGGATATTAGGTAAAAACAAGAACAAAGAAACAAAATAATACAGTACAGAGGGTCCAGATTTAGAACAGATTAAATTATTTTAAGGAACACAATCTATTGCATATTGGGGCCGCTGGTGGTGGTGACAGGTAACATTTATTAACCACAAAAAAGTAGTGCTAGAGTAGTACTGATCTTGTCATATAGCTCTTCAGCAAAAAGGTGAGAGGGCATTTTTCCCTAAATGTTGAACTACTCCTTAAAGAGCACCTGCTGTGACCCAATCCGTACGTATGGATGAGATTAGAGTTGCTTCCATATTGCAATTTTCACAACCCAGTCAAAACCCTAAGTGGTGGCGGATAAAGTCGCTGACAGTCTGAAGGTGGACTGGAATGTTTCCTGGCTGACGAATGTCAAAAGCGGCCTTTTTTTAAAGCCACAATCCAGTGCTTGGGGGTGAAGTGTTGACCCCTGGCCCGAGGTCAAGGCTTGACATTCAGCTTGACATTTCAGAAGGACATCAGCTTCCAGTAAAGGTCACTGTTGCTGTCCTGTCAGCAGGAGGTCATGAACTCTGACCCTGAGGGGACGCCAGGATGGAGATTGGACAAAAAGAAAGAGAGAAAAAAAGGGTGTGCGACGGTTTTAAAGAAAGAATAGGGACGAGTGTAACAAATAGTTCCTTCAGACGTCTGTGTTGATCAAGGCATGCAACCGTGCATACACACACTGCTGACCGTGAGGGGTGTTGGATTTGGGTCAAGATCAGAAAGTCTCACAGCCCATCTGTGCTACTCTGGAAACCCTGCAACTGCACAAATCCACTGGGGATTTGTTTGGACCGTGGAGGACACCTTTCCTGTTGTGACTGAATAGTGCGATACGACAGATGCCAAAAAATCAGACGTGGTTTGTGACAGTCAGAACAAAGAATTCTGAAGCAGGAAAAATAAGAAAGGAAATGAGTGACAGACTTGCAAATAATAAAATGTGATGCGAAGAACTTTGGTACTATTCAGTTCAGTGCAACTGTTTAAAAAAAAACGTCCTAGGGCCTCCAATTGTGTGTGAATGCATATATATGTGTCACCAGGGTGATATCGGAAGGCTTTCTTTGCCTTATTAATACTATTATTCATGTTTTAAATAAATAACAAAGACACAGAAATGACGCACGGATAGGGACTAATATGACATCAAGATAAGGACTGAAGACAACGTAGGATTTTGAGATAAACTGTGTGATGCACACAGTGAAGATGTGTGGTGGTGTTTGTTTTTTTAGTGGTAATATCCCACTTGGCAGCTCAACAGATCTGGGAATTTTTTATATACTTTTCTTTGAATTGTTGGGACTGTTTTTCTGTTGTTTTTGTGTTACCTTTTCTTACCACAGATTTAACCACTGTGAAAGGTGTTCCATTTGAGCACAATTGTTATCTTAGCAATAGTCAGGACTACCAGTTGAAATGATGTGATCTGTTTGTATGTTCTTTGTTCCATGTAGGGTGATTTTGCCCATTTTTTTTTTTTTTTTGAATTTTTATATAATTTGCAGTAATATGCTTTGAAAGTATTTTTTTATGGTTCGGGGGTCCTGGGTGTTACTCCCTGCTGAGTCTTTAATTGTGGATGTGATTGATTTTTCTTTGTTGCTGTCGAGTTGGTTTGCTAGGTATGTTTGAAGTGGTTATAGCGTAGCGATTGGACCACGAATTGTGTTTTTGTGTTAGTAATGGATTTTTTTTTCTTGTGTTTTTTTTTCTTATGAGCAGAAAAATAATTTTACCTCTCAATAATGCTTTTGATGTTTCCCAGACGGGTGTTGTGAGAGGTAATGTGCGGAGAGTTGTTTGTTTCCATGAGGCATGTCCAAGCATATGCTGAATTCTTTCTCTTAGACCAATGATCTTTGTGGTGTCAGATACGTTGGTCTTTGTTGAGCTACTTGTTAAAGAGTTGTTCATTCTTGAGAATGATTGGCAGAGTGGTAAAAAGGTCTAAATTATCTCTGGAACCCCAAAAAACTTTGACCAGACATCAGCAGTGTATGGGTGAGAGCAGGTGGCTACCTGGGATGGGTTCTGTAATGAAACCAGCATCTGGGAGTCTACCCAAGGATCTACTGCTGGTGGGGTGTAACAGGAAAACTTCAAAAGGATGGCGCCCAGGAGGTCTCAAATGCCTGAACCACCTGGCTCCTCTTCATGCAAAGATACATTCTTTTGGTCACTACCCAGAGCTCAACCATTGTTGAGGGTTGAAACCTGGAATGATGGGCAAATTAGAAGCTCCTTCCAGCAGCTTCCTCTTCACCACAACAGTTTAGTACAGAGTGCACATTACTGATGATGCTGCACCATGCTGACTTACCATCCTACCCTCCACTTTTCCCTTCACTCATGAACAAGAGCCTGAAATACTTGAAACCCTTCACTTGGGCAGTAACTCACCACCACCCAAAGAGAGCAAACTACCACTGTCTGGCAGAGAACAATGGCCTCAGACTTAGGAGTGCCGATTCTCAGCCTGAGAATTTGATATGAACCATAAATGTCCCCGCCATGCTAAGAACATGGTCTGATGAAGCCAACAGATCAACCTTATCTGCAAAGAGCAAAGATGCAATGCTATGGTTCCCAGATACAGACTCTAACTAGATCCTGTCCATAAAGATCACAAAATGAAAATGTTTTGTTGGAACATTTGCACCTAGAGAGCTGGCTCTTGGCCTTGAAATGGCCAAGTTCCCACAATACTGCAGCGCAGTGGTGCAGTGTTTGGCACTATTGCCTCACAACAAGATGGCCCAGGGTTCAGAGTTCAAATCCCAGCTAGGGCAGAGTCTTTCTGTGTGAATATGCATGTTCTCTGTTGTGTGTGATTACTTTGGGTGCTCTGGTTTCCCCCCAAAATCAAAAGACGAATATCAGGTTAACTCTCTGGTCAGTGGCCTCGACCGAGGCTCAGGCTTGGATCCCCAGTTGGTCCCGGGTTGCCGTATGTTGGCTGCCCACTCCCTCTCCGAAAGGAATGATGAGAGCTACTTTCACCACACTGTACACTGCATGTGATGAATAAATTCTTCATAATAATTTCCTCTTCTTCAAAGAAATTGTAACAGCTGCTGGCTTGTGGTAGAAGTACGCTAACAACTTTAGGGTCCGGGTGACTTTTCATTTTCAGCGTGTAGGTTGTTGCTTAGAGGTTGAGGTTGTTGTTAACAGTGAAGGGTAACATGCAGATAGTGAAACAGGGAGTCGGGGTTGCTGACTAAAATAATCAGCCAATGGCAGGCTCATACCGACAGTCTACATTTGGTGAGCCAAACTATTTCTAAAGTTTTAAGTGCCTACTTTGGAACTTTTCTGAACAAAGACTTATGAGTTGAACAAATAATGGTAAGCCTAGCACGGAAGAAACAAGCAGTAGGCCTTAAACTGAGTTTATCCAACCAGCTGGCTGTAAAGTTGAGTAAACTCAATGAGACTTTGCAGCTGGTTACTTATTTATTTTTTATTTATTTTTAAATTTCTTTTCTTTTTTTTTTACAGTGTTGGAATTAGACTAAAGTGCAAACTTCAACCTCAAACCTCAGCAGTATTTTACATTCTCACTATCTTCCCCTTCGCTTACGGTCATTATTCGCGGAGAAAGTAAGCAAGGGTAGTTATAGGTGTTCAAACAAGTGACCAATGGATACTTCTCTCCGCTCTCTTCTTTTTTTTCCTGCTGCACTCTTCCTCTTTCTCACCTCCATCACCCTCTTTCTCTCTCTTCCTTTGTATCCTCCCTTCTGTCACCCCATTAGTTCTCTCCTTCTCCAGTACCTCGGTTTAATCTTTTTTTCCTCCTCTCCCTTCCCTCTTGTTCTCTCCCTCCCACCTTCTCTTCTCTCCCTCCTTCACTCTCTCTGTGATCCTGCTGTGTTCCTTCTTTATTTACCACAGGAGCCGCTGAGTTTTCCAGCAGGCCCCGACACTTTAGGCTCTGATGGATAGGCCTGTCAGTGGACGAGTGTGATAAACGGTAAGGTGATGGATAGATGTGCCGGGGCGTTGGAGACGTCCCAGAGCAGTTTCACTGTTTCACAGCTCCTCGCCAGGCAGCGGGAGCCCGAGGGCGGCCATTTTGTGCCAAGCCATGGGCCCCTAACGGAGGAGCTGGGGCCTAATGAGGCCCGATGATTAGACAGCAGAATGATGGGGAAGCAAGGGGATGGAGGGGGGCCAGTAATCTGACTCCAGCAGAAGTGGAATGACTTTACTGAAGTAGTACCACTGGTGGTAAAACCTGAGTGAAAATGCAATATATCCCATTAAAAAGACGCTTTAGAGTTTAAATGCAATGCGGTTTTAAAATAAATGCTCATGCTGTATGCAGTATGAACAAGCCATTGACTACAGAATCAGTGGACAGCAGCACTGTGACGTCAGCCCTTTAGGTTTCTGCCTGCTCTGTCTACTGCCCCGCTCCTTCTACTGTCAATCACTCATGGACTACAGACAGATTGTGATGCGACCTCTTCCATCAAATAGAGGCCTACTTAGGCCAGTGTTTTTTGTCCAAACCTCTACCAAACGCAGCTCACCTGCTGTTATTACAAAAAATCCTGATAAAATCCCTTGTAATTAGGACCGTGGCTGTTTTGAGTGCCAGGTACTGAGTTTGTTTTTTTAACCTTAGAGATTAAATACTAGTTTTGTCATCACTCATGAAGACAAGCAACTTCCTTCAAAATGTAGTTGATTCATAAAAGTAATTAATTATTAATTTATACATTTTGATGGTGCATTTCTGAAGAATGACGGGAAGCTGGAACACACCGATTGATTTCCAGCCTTTTATAACACTACAGCATCTTCATTAGAAAGCAAAAGCTAAATAATCAGGCGTGCATGGTGCGTTGTTCCTGTGAGACGAATAAAACCACTTGAGTTGAATGTTTTGTATGTTGCCATCTGTTGCGTCTTTCCACCTGAATGTGATAATATACCATGTATCATCTGTTGTGTCTCTGCATTAGTAAACACACTTTTTCCTCCAGCTTACCCACTGTGATGGAGTTAAAGCACATCTACTGTCAGGGATATGAAGAGTACAGCCACTGTCTTTTTCTTTCATCACTTCGAGAGGATCTCAACTGTTTCCAAGTGAAGTCACGGGTCATTCGCATTTGAATTAAGTGATTTTATGTATATGAACAAGTTTAAAGTAACCAGGCTAATGATTTTAGTCTGACTTAAATCCAAAAGAACATAAAACATATGATATATAACATTATTCATATAACCGTCTTCTGACCTGTCACCACTGTTGCTATGTTGGTTGGACTAAACTGAAACCTAGGGCTCATGGCTACAGAAAGAGACGACACTTGGGGGAGACACAAGCCAAAAATGGGTAATTTTGTTTTGTGTCTGTGTAAAGGTGTTGTTTGGGCAGAGCACATAACAAACTGACTCCACATTTGATCTTGCAGAAATATCCACAAATGTGTTTTAAACATTAGAAATAAGAGAAAGATGAGTTCACTGACATTTTCATTATCTGTGGTCCACTTTTCTGACGACTGGTTGTAATGACAGGGAATGTCCAGCAGAGATCTCTCTTGTTCTGCATTTGGACTGAGACTGGAGTCTTTCACAGGCCGTGTCCTGAGGCGTCAGTCAGCTCTCTGTGTTTTATGTATAAAAGAGAGACCACTGAGACTAGAAGTAAAAAGAAATGTCAAATGGTGCTGTCGGAGTGACAGAACCTTTATTCGAATGTGGGCCGTCAGAGGGGCTCTAATTGCCTGACACGGCGAGACCAGTGGAAAGAACTTGGACAAAATTGGACTCTCGCTGTTTCTAAACACAGAGAAGAAGAATGAATAAGACACAACTGTCCTGTCCTGAGGCAATCATATTGAAATTCACCTGTTATGATGATCAATACACAATTAATATGTTTCAATTGAGCAGAGCCCGACTCAGCCCAAACTGCAAATGAATCTCCACCAATAAAACATCTTCCATTGAGAAAGTAGCAGATGTTCTGAAATGATCAAATCTTATCAAAGGGCTTGAAGCTATATCTCGATGCCGGTGGAACGCCGGACCTGATTTTCATATAAAAGTCATGCTTGGAGAGACATTAGAATAATTTAATGCTCAATAAATCTCGAGGCTCGCATTCGATGTAGCGACAACAAAAATCTTAATAAAGCTCCTCTACTTTGTGAACAGAAGTGTCACTCAGCATCCCCAACTTGGCCTATAAAAAGTCACTTTTCCAAACACTATGCTGATATCATTCCTGCCTCTGTGGATCACTTATGAGATTGAATGTTGGTAATACCTAATAGCACATCTTACATGCAACAGTCGTAAACATGTCCGTCACCCGATGCTTAATGTGATGATAGCTCGGCTGCTGCCGCAGGAAGCTACCATCAGCCTGTTACACTTAGCAGTCATGCTCTCAGCTGGCCACTTTAGTAAATAAGAAAAACCTTGATTGTTGCATAGATATTTTATACAGTGTGACCTTTTTTATTCAATGGAAAACGCTTTAATCACTATGTTATAAATGTTTCAACCCGGGAGCTCTTAAAAGACAGTCTGGCGGTCAGACGGTCTGCCGGCTTCTGAGTTGGCAGGGCAGACAGTAGCTATTCTTAACAGTTCAATGTATTGGGAATTATATTCTTGTCCTTATGGGAATAAGGCTTTCTTTTAAATTGGAAATGTAAGGAAAGTTCTCAATCATATGTCTGCATATAGAAAAAGCCTGGGGAAGGTTTGAGTTAGTTTAGTTTATTAAAGTCCTGTGCCTAAGTATTGATTTTAGTTACTTGTACTTAACTTTCCATTTTGTGAAACTTCACACTTTGTCTTTGTACATCTATGAGGAAAACCATTTTCTTTTACTTCACTATATTTGTCCAATAAGTCATCTGCATTTACCTGCCCAGTGAAAACCATGTACCGAATGTCCAGGTGTGTTGATGTTGTTCCTTTATGTGTTTGTTCTCTTCCTTTTTAAGCTAAATAAACTCTTTTAAAAACCGTCTTGTATTGAAAATGTGGTGGTTCTCACAGGACAGTGGAGCTACAATGATCTCATAGAGTATGACGCATGGCTGTAGATTAAACTAGGCAACAGTTTTATAAAGTGGTTAAAAATGAGCTCAATCTTAGACACCTTAGGCAAAATGACACATACTCATTGATGCAGCAGTAATATTAATCCACAAACATCAGATGTGAGAAGAAAGCACTTAAAGGGAACAGTTTACTGAGACACCAGTACTTACACTCTTCTTATTGTAAGTGGTCTACTTCACATGAAAAACCTGCACCATAGTGTTATTACAACGGTTGTTGCGGTTAAGATCTGCGAAACCAGGATGATGCCCATTTTTATTCCATAGATAATAACATTTAATATCTTTGCTTTAATATCTAGCTTTGTCCAGAGTAAAAATATATGTCTAAATTTCACCTTTAACAAATCCAGCTTACACTGTATGTATTTTTATTTCAACCTAAACCTACAACATACAAACAGAAATTTAAAACCATCAGATTGTCACTTTACAGCGTTATATGCTGGAACTAGTTCTTGGGAAAGCAACTGCTGGGTGCGGAGACTTGTCAGAACCAATGGCTAAACACAGGTTGAAGGTACTGTGGGTGGCGGGCAAATATCAGCTTTTACAAACGTCATTTCAGCGATTCTGTATGATGATAGCACATTAGATACAATGTGTAAATCAGCTCTGGTAGACATTAAGTGTTCGCAGATTTTGTTCAACCTTAACAGTAACCCGGGGTAGCTGTTTCTTTCTGCCTACAGGCCTTATGCTTGACTAGGCTGAACAGGTCTTGCATCCTGCAAGACTTGTAGGGACAAATACCCCCACATCAAAAAAGTCAAAAACATGTCAAACATTCAACAAACAGGATGACTCTAGTTATGGTTGGACTGAACCAGGCTAGCTGTTTACAGTCTGTATGCTTAGCTAAGTTAATCAGCTCCCAGGGTAGCTTTACATATAATCGATATTGCTTTAAATAATCAGGGCACAGGCAGGTATCAATACTCTCACCTCACACTTGAGAGTGATTTCCTTAATATTATAGTAAAGTATTTCTTAAGGGGTAAGGGATAGTGTCGTCCTTTAATCTATAATCATAGAATTGCTGATATTGTAAAACTGTTTGTTTTTCTCTCTGTTTTGGACCTCCATTTAATGTAAATCTGAAAGCTGTATTGATATATACTGTAGACAGACAGACAGACAGACACATAGATGGATTAATTTATCATTCTAACACCTTTGTGTTATTCTCCTTGCTGTTACATTTTTCTCTTCTTTTCATCATTTTTTCCTCCACCGAGCCCCTTCCCCCACACGAGCACTTGTACTGGACTGAGTAGACGTACACACACTCACACACAAAAATGCTGTCACAGACACACTCACTCACACACACACACACACACATGCGCTCACGCGTGCACACACACAAATGCACACACACAGACACACACACACACACACACAGTGTGTGACGAGGAGGTAACTTTTTGTGGCGGCTAGCTGTGAAGAGAGCCACCTAATTAAAAAGATCATGAATATTCATTAGACACTTGTACTGCAGCAGCTAATTACATATTCAGAGAGGTTTGGTCGCCGGCGCTGGTGTGAGTGGTCTTATTCAACTCCGAAGCACACTGACAACTCAATAAAGCGCAGGCAGCCACGTTTCAACCCGTCGCACCATCAGTGTCTGGACATAAATGTGATCTCCTGGCTCCATAGATGTATATAGTAATGTATCTATAAGAGAAGAAGAGGGCGGTGGAAGTTGTGAGGAGCCATGCCGTGTTAAAGCCCTGACAAGCGGAGCCATGCTGCCATGACGTGAGTGTTTTTTTTTTTCCCCATGCACTGCACAGCTCAGCAAGGTAAAGGTTTTGCTTGCCGTCAGTCTGACTCACCAGATGTAGATAGAGTATCTGCTGGTTACTGTTTTTAAAGTCAGGAAACAACGACAACCTTGCAGCTAGCAATCTACACTCTGAACATGGCAAGCTACCCTAACCAGGCTAGGTACCAACCTGAAAGAAGCGAGCAACTGTTACCTTTCCTCTTGCAGCAATTTAGCCTTTATAATAAGAGGCCTCCATACAATAAATAAGTTCCCCCCATCACTATCATGCAGGGGGCACCACTTCTGCTTCCTGGGTTTTGCACCGCTCAAGACAATTGCGAGTGGTTAAAAGAAATACAAACAAGCCAGAGCATTATTTTCCCCACTTGATCCAAGAATGAGAATTGGTGCAGCCAGGCCTTTCCTCAGCACTGTGGAGATACTAACTTGTGGTCACAAATTACAAATGTGGTCACGAATTATACTAGAGCTAATAAACGTCCGCCAAATTGCATATCCTATGGCTTCTTCACAATAAAAGCATCCAACCTCATATCAGCAAACCATGCCTCTTGTGTGCAGCAGTTTATACTCTAGTTAACAAACATAGAACGTAAATTACAAAACGTGGGTGGTGTAACACTTTTAATAGGCTTACAGTCTGATGGAACCATGTCCCCAAAGTTCACCAAATTTGTACCTGGCATAAAAAATTTGCACAGCTTTATGTCCCTCTTCATGGCAATTTCATTAAACAAATTGATTTGCTCTGATCTGAATTTCACGGCTTTAAATGCTGGTACTGAAACGGAAGATGATCAGATTAAGCAAAAGATTAAACAATCAGTTATTCTGTATGTCGAAAGAAACACAAATATAGCTATCTGTTGCTGGGAAAAAAAAAACAGGTGACATGTTGCACTGCAGAACACGCTGGTCCAGCTCCAGTCAAATCAAGTGTACACCAGTCATGTTTCCATTTATTCTAATCAACGTGTCTATCAGAGGATATTTTTCAGTTTCAAACAAATATTATCAAAATTAAGCTGCACTGAAGTTATTGCTGAGCAGACAGTGTAAGCCTCCGCAGGAAGGATTGCACGGGCGCATGACGAAAAAATTCAAACACATTACCCAGTGGACAACTCCTGAAGGAAGGATGCTAAAAAGAAAGGGGGGGGGGCGTGAACTGAAAGACTATATGGAGGAAGTGGTGATGGGAATTACAGTGCAGAGTCTGATGGGTCGGCTAATCACCACTTTGCCCTGCCTAATGTGGAGCCCCTGTGGCAACAGAACATGTTTTATTCACTGATTTATTACATCCCAGTCCACACTCACTGATAGTTAGCAGTTAGCAGTTAGCACAAGAGAGCAGGAATGAATGGACGCCGGGCAGGATCTCCACGCAAGCTATGCTAATCGCAGAAATGTTAATCACGTTGCGCTGGAAAATAACATATAAGATAACGATAACGGTATCACTAATGCTCCGTAGCGCACGTGTCCAAAGTAGAGATAAAAAACACAGCAAGCCTACCAGTAGCCTGCAGCTGCACTTTCAAACACTCATGTGTGCATGAAGACAATACAGGAAGTAAATACAGCCGCATCAGAGAAGCTCAGTCTACTGACTTTTTCATAGATCCTCTCCTGATTTGGTCGGGAAGAGGTTTTACTCAGGTGTGATTTGAAAAACTGAACTTTCTAACAGACAGGATTCCTTTCTTTTGTTGTTTATTGGCTGAATGCCCAATGGGTGATGGGTTTGGTTCATCTCTAGAATCTTTGTGTTTGGTGACTGTTATTCAAATATTACAACATTAGAGGATATAAACCCTATACGTGCATTACCCCTGGTCATTTTAGCTACATATTTGTTAAACCTACCTGTAACTGTTTGATGGATATATAAATGAAGAAAGGCAAAGCAAATGTTCTTCTGTTTGTAAGACTGTAATTTTTGTCTTGGTGTAAAGTCGGTTTCTTTCTGCATCTGTCTTCAGAATTGGTAGTCAAATCTATTGTTTCGTTAACAAGTTTCTCCTTGTAGGTACAAGTGCTATTTTCTAGGGATCGTCTCCACGAGGAAAGCGGAGAACAAAACTAAGATCTTGTACTGTAAGTGACTCATAACATGGGAAAACGTCTCACCTCATTGGAACACTCAGAAATGTATGTTTTTAGATTCATCATAGGACCTGTTTGACTTAAATGTGTAACAGAAACTGAAGGGTAGCAAAGGTGGACCTGGATTATGTTCATTTTTTAATTTCTTTTGCAAGAGACTCTGACTCAGAGCAACCTCCCTGACAACACAAATGTGTTGAACAGGAGAAAGAAAAAAAAATGGAAAAGGGGGAACTCTGGATTTAAGATGAGTCCTCCCAGAGTAATTCACATATTTGAGCACGCGCTAATTATTTTTGCTGTAGTGCCGAAGTGTTAGTGTGTATGTGTCAGAGTCTGTGAGCTCACTGGGCATTTTTGTGGGGGACATGCTGGCCATATGGAAAAGACAATGAAGCAGAGTAATTAAAACAGAACAAAGAAGAGAAGCGCTGGCACCATAATTAGAACACTGATTAATCAGCTGATAATTTTATCTTGATTAATGTGACTGATTTTCTCTTCATTTTGACCCCAGCCAGTCAGGCCTGGTCCAATTAAATTTAAATTATGCGTCGGAATCTGTCCAGTCCGCCTCCCCCTTCCCTCCTCCGTCGCCCGAATATACCACAAAACACACAGACACCTCAACACACACATGCACATGCACATCACACCACATGCGCCGAGTCCTGTTCTTTCTTTTTTCACTTAAAGGAACAGTTCACAAGAGAATGAAAAATACAAATGAAAAATCATCTTCTCACTCCCGTGCAGGTGGGAAGTTTTACTGTCTACAAATCACTTTTCCGGAGCCTCAAAGCAAAACAGTGTCGTAGCATTCTCCGAAGCAGCTGAAGCAGACTTGTTGTGTTGAAACAGACAACCCAGATGACATCCTCTTGAAGCCTAAATCATCACTGTGCCATGTTAAGCTAAAAGTGTTGACCGCTGAGACCCTCAGGAGACTTGAATTACACCGGGCGACCTGTGTGGTGCCATTTTATGATATTTTTCTGCTGATTTTTTGGAGTTTTCAGAAGAAGTCCCATTTACTTGAAGTTGTTTCGGAGAATGCTGTGACATTGTTTTGCTGTGAAGCTCCAGAAATGTTTAGTGGACTTGGTGACGACCAGGGCCCTCGGGGGGGAACCCCTGGTGCAACATGTATGTGAGACTCCCCTCTTTTCGTCCTCCCTAGCAGCTCCAGCAGCAAAGCATTTTATTTAAAAACACATCTAGCACAAAAACCGACATACTGGCTGTCTGACTGAGAGAGGACAGCCCACAGGAACTGGGCAGAGCCGGCCTTTAAAGCTTCCGGCTTCAAGGCAGGAGCCTATCAGCTCCCTGGACAACCTACACTCACTCAATGAATCAAACTCACCTGAAACTAATCACAGGCACACACACATACACACACAACAACTCCACAAGACAGTGCAGACTAATGTGGGTGACAAAGGAGTGAAAAATCATTTTACAAAATGCAGAAATGTGCTCATAGACTGGCATGCTGTGAAGTTTTGAGAGTGTAACAGTTTGAGTGTGGATAAATCAAAGCTTTTATCAAGACAAACACATGAACATCAGTTAGTTTCAGAGGGAGCAGCTCAGTTTCAAGTCTTAAAGTCTCCTGTCATTGCAGATTCCTGCCGTCCCCCCACCCGCTCTGTGGATGCCCCCCTGATGCCCTCACCTACAGCACACCTGTTCCCCATTCCCCTCATTACTGCCTAAACACATTACCCATCATTCCCAGACAAACCGAAGTAGCTTATTATGAATGTGTAAAACAATGACTTTGTTAAAATGACGCCTGAATCATAGGTCAAAAATAATACTCAACCACATCATGAAACAGAAACATGTTGAAGCGTAGGCTATGGGGCCACGTAGGATCCATTTTATGATTGCAGCCTTGTAGTCTCACACAGACACGACGTAATGACAGTTAACATGCCGTAGAACATATGAATCCATGAGGGACCATTCCACGAGTCCGCTGGGTGGCCATTTGGATTCAGCCTCCAAGTGGCTTATCGTTCCAATTTCGTGTTCTGGTGGGTTTGAGAACCACCAGCGACAAAACCCTCTCATAAGAAAAATATATAACACATATGTTGAGCTCACTATAGGTCACTGTTGAGTAAAACCAGTTGTAGAGGTAGGTAAGTGAAAGAAACGTTGGACGCACTGGAGCAGTTGACCCCCTGATTTGCTCTCTTCTCTTTCCCCCTCTGGCGTCCCCACAGGCGCCAAAACTCATTTCTGTGATGCCCCACAATAGCAGGTGCATTTATTCTGTCAATTAGAAGAAGAGGGAGAAAACAGTTGGATAGCTAAATGAAAGCGAAAATGCTCCTCTACTTTTCCCTCTCTTCATCCGTCCCTTGTTCCCTCCCCTCCTCTCTGGCTGTCTTTTTATTCCTGGCTTTGGCTCAACTGACTGGCCCGGCGCCAGGGCCTGCCGAGTGACTTTGGGCATGGCTGCCAACGCGAGCGAGCCTGAGCCACACACCGATCCTCATGTGCCAGCGTTGGCGGGGGCACGGCGGTTGGAGGGCAACGCTGCTGTCGTCCGTGGCCCGGGTCCCGTGGGGGAAAGCATGCGGGGTGAGGGTGTTAATGCTTTCAGATCTGGTTAAGAGCAGGGTGACAGCTCTGTTACCTGGGCAGGAGGTAAGAAGTGGGAGGGAGGAGGGGAGGAGGATGGAGGGACTAAAGGGCATCTGCTCCCCTTCCAACACTCAGACATCCAACAGGATGAGGCCGCGGAGGACGCTTCAGCACACTTATCCAACGCTATATATGTAAGCATACGCTCGCACAGGCACACAGTATGCTTGAAACTATAGGAACATATTGCAGGCCAGTGTGTTGCATACAGCGCGCTAAGTGCTCTGAAGAGCCTCTCTGCATCGCCACCTCATGTCGTGACTCGTCTTAGAAGAGGGTGGAGGGAAATAAATCAAACTTCGGCACCTTGTTCCAGTGAGGAAACCTTTGTGAAGAGTTTATAAATCAGTTACTAAATGCTTCATGGATCATTGATTTGTTCATGATTGATATTCCGTTCATCTTCAGGTCAGTTCGGTACTGTAGATCGGGATGGCCACCAATCTAAAGTCTCAAATATCTAAAAACCTGGGAATGAAACTCAACAATCAACTGTCTTAAACTTCTTGCCGTTCCCGTCATCCTCTGCTGTACTTTATTCTGGACTAATTAGCTAAAATCATATAACTTGCTGAGCTAAGATGTACTGGTAAACTGTACGGAAATCACAACCAGCACTATACGTATCATAAATACTTTACGCCTACATGTTCAGAAAAAACGCGGACTACCCAACAATACTCGAGAGATCATAAAATAACTTACATCATAACCTTCAGCTCGCACCATATCGGGCCTAAACTGTGGCAGAGCTGTTTACATGACAGCAGACTCATACCATGCTCTCAATCACGTGATCATATTTGCGTGGAATTTAATCAGATCCAGGACACTGACAGTGTCTGCATGGATCGTGACTCTGCCCTATACACCGACATTTTCTTTCCTCGTAGCTTTCTCTCTCACACTCCACTCTGAATGGTCTCACGGTTATGGGAGGCTACTTATTAAATCCTGAGAAAATAAAAGCGTCGGTGCCTCTGCTCAGTGGCTGCCGCCTTCGCTGTCAGTGGTCAGCGGGCTTTTCCAGAGAAATAATGTTGTCTCCTGTCAGCCTCTCCGTACCTCCTGTCCGAGGTCCTCGCATTAGTGTGCCAGCCTTGCTAGGTGATAAATAAATGATGAATTGTGAAATTAATAAAAACATGAATGACTGTGGCGATGACACTGTGTGACAGCCCAGAGATGGGAATTAGGAGCTAAAGCAGCGCTAAAACTGGGTTATTGGGCAGGGGCCCCGCTAACGAGCCGTGAGATTGAGTTTGACACGTCGAAGAACAGGTGCTCGTTTATTTTCCCAAATAAAAGGACTGTGCCACATCTCGCCTGTCCAAAATAACACATAACAAAGTAAAGTCCTCGGATGTTAAGCTTCGCGAAGAAACCTACCTAATTATATTTTCCTGCAGGATTGTTTTTGTTTACATCTCTGGCTGTACTCTAAGCCAGCTTGATGCCATCGTTGACATTCTTCAGATGTTGTCGGACGCCTTCCGGGGCTGTACCGGCATTTTGCCGGGCGCAGGTGTGGCGGTGTGGGCAATAACAAGCGGAGAGTAATTACCACAGCCATATCCATAACAGCCCTAAACCCCCAAAGTGTGCTCAGGGTGCCCCTGTACCCCCTCATCTCCTCCGCCACCTCCCTCCATCCTCTCCTCTCGCTATCACTCTCTCTCCGGCTAAATCATAGAACTGGGCTCAGGTCCAGGGGCCTTTGCTGCCGCTGCCCGGTTTCTGGCGGGGAGGGAAATAAAGCTGGACGGGCCTCTCGGGATGCTCTAATGTCAGCGTTAATTGTGAGTTATGGGGAAACATGGCGAGAGCGCAGAGGTCAGGCCTGTCAGCAATCACACTCTTCAGGCGGAATTTACGCTTCCTATTTATCTCCCCATCAATGGGGAAGAACGCGAGGAAATTAGCATTAGCACACCGATCTGTTTCTATCGCACCCTCTAATTCATCCCCCACTTTTTTTTCTTTTTTTTTTAACTCCGCTCAATCCTTCCTGGCTGCCTATGTCACCCCCTTGGTTACAGTATGAGCTGGAGTGGACCAAAATTTGATAGCGAGTCCTTTTATTTCAGCAGCTTTGGGAAATATAAGATTTTATAATACCTCTGAACAGGGTAATACTGTAATGTTATTCATTTAATGAGATAATCTAAACTCTCTGGCTCAAAGGTGGAATGAGAGCAGTAACGGCGCTCATGATGGGCCATTTTTCTCTATGAGTCATTGCACACCCTGAACCCGGTGTCGATGTCCCAATCTCTCATTAGTGCGTCGGTACAGAGCCAAATTAGCTAAAACAGACGGTGTCAGAGTGTGCGGAGAGCCAACTTGCATGTCATAGACATCAGGATGAAAGCCAGTTTAAAAGCCAATAACTGAAGTATATTCCCTTTTTAAAATAGAATCTATGCAAAGAATGATGGAGATGACGGAGGAGATCGGAGCCGGTTTGGTACTGAACAATATATTGCTGTAATAATTTCTCTGTAATTTACTGTTCCAATTTCAGTAATCCTATTACACTTAGCAAAGCAAAAAAAATAAAAAAATAAAAATTTATCCCTTTCAATTCACAAAACTATATCTTACTGTATCTCATGATTTTTTTGTGTTCCTCCCACTGTCAGTTCATTTTACTGACACTGCTTAGCTTAACTTCTGTTGTTGGAAATATGAGCTTTACTTTAATGGCAAATGGTGGAAAGAAGTGGACGGCATACTGGCAATGCTACTGCTATCCATATCTGTCCTGAGATATACACTGGGGAGTTTACAGGATAAACATTTACGGGTGACAGCTCTGCTGCTTGGCGGAACTAGTGTAAGTAACGTTACGTATCATAATAAATAATGCAATGGCAGCACTTTCAAGGCTTTGGAAACTTAAGCTAAGTGGGCTTAGCCATATGAATAGTGTTAAGTGTTAATAGTAGTATTCACATGATAAAGTCGCTAACCTAGATCTTTATGTACCAATTACTCTAAGAAGGAGGATTAGTGTCCTGTTACCGTGAAAAACGCAGGTTCTGGTTAGCCTAAGTGACTGAACATGCCATAAATTGTGCCCATAATTTGCAAGGTACCGAGGGGAGTTGGAACGAGGTGGACACTTAAAATTATAACAACAAATGTGCAACAACTGGACAACCCAATGTTAGTTATTTTCCCAGTAAGAGTCTACAAAGAGATGGCTAGGATCTCCTCTTTTAAGCCAACAAAAAAAAGAAATGCAGTCTTTTGGTAGCTAGGAAAAGTACAAATTAACTTTGCTGTTAGCAATTAGAAATTTACTCGCTAGTCTATCAACTAGCTAACTTTGTCTGCCTGCTGTTTGTTGAATGGCAGGATGATGGGCCGTATGCAAGGGTTGATTTTTGGCCCAGACAAATTATTTGCTAGATAATGGTCTAGAAGACTTGGATGACAAAGACAACACTTTTCGCATTATACATTTAATCGACTGTTTATACAATAAGAAAAATGAAAATTTTCACAATAGCTGTTGCCAGACCAGTATAGTTAATTTGCACATATTATGACTGATATGGTGACATCTCAACAATACATATCACCTTCACATTAGATGCAATTGTCATGTCAAGAAGTGGAGGGAATATGGGTGGAGTTGCAGGTTAGCAAGAAGCGTTTCAACATTTCTAAGTGTGACACCACTGACTATTTTTAACAGGACGTGAGGACATTTTCCAGCGTGTGGCGACAGCAGGTATTTCAAGCTAAAACTTAAAAAAAAAAAAAATGTTAAAATAATTTTATAACTCTCACCAAGCGTTTTTTGTGCTTAAACTTAAGCATACCATTGTCACAACATGCATTTGAATAACTGAACCAAAAGAAACATTATGTCAGAAGTTGGATTCTAGCACTTAAGCTGTTCATCCAACACTGGTGACAGAAGAGATTGAAATCAGAAAAAAAGGGTGGAGAGATGAAAATAATCCTTTAGCAAGTTAATATTCAGATTGAAAGCCACAGCTAAGGTAAGGCAAAGATCAAATCTGAATTCATGACAATGTGTTATCATCCTTGCAGCCTGCAGGCCCTGCCTCCAGAGCAGAGGAATGAGGTAGCATTACTTTAACAGCTGTGCAAATACATCTAATGCCTGCTACTGCTGTTTCTCCTCCCAGTATGCTGCACTGCTAATCATAGCACATGGCCTGTGACCCTCTGAGACTTTACCTAGAAGCCCACAGAAGCAAACCAAAACGCACCTCCAAAAACAACATCCTCCTCCAGCTCTCTCAGGCATTACATAGAGGATTAGATGGGCCTAAACCTGAGCAGGTTTAACTGGACATGCTCAGTTAAGTGACTGCATCAAACCACAGATAACACCGGCAGATCAACAACCCTGACCGCCGCTCAGAGGTTCTCTTTAAAGCACATTTTAGTTTTTCCGATCACATTCTGTATGTTCTAAAAACCTCATTATCTAAAAGTTCTGATGTGACATTTCCGACCCGGGTCAGCTTTTTCTCAGACTTCTGCCCTGCCCTCTTGGAATTGTTTGGGCTCAGTGCGTTACAGGTAAGGCTTTAAGACAGAATGGGGAGGTGCTCATTAGAACAGTGGATGCAACACAAACAGCAAATATATAGGGAAATTGAGCCCTGATCCAGGATTGTGAACTATGTATCACAGTCCTGTATTGTTTCACGGAAAATCCGATCTGAGTCCTTCAAAAATAAATCGACAGTCCAGCAGCATTGAACAACTTCAACAAATCATGCACAGGCAATGGAGAGAAACAAGGAAGGTCTCATTTTTCCTTTCAGGTTAAAAATTTGCTCATATATGGCCACAAAAAAAAAAAGAAAGAAAGAAAATAATATGTGAAAAGTATTACAAATTGTTACATATAGCCCCTTTAAGAAAAATCACTTTTCATTAAGATGGATGTGAAATGTCCAGTATATCCAGTATAACTTGGAATATTAATATCAGTATATCAGTTTTTACTGTGTTTCCATCTTACGCATGGTCAGACTTCTTAATGACTGAATGCAGTCCTCATATATACACACAGTATGTGAACTTCATGCATACACATTCACGTCAGGAAAAGATATCACTCGTTTCTGATGTAATTGTCCAATCAGCTCACTGTCCACTTCTCATAAGATGATATGGTGCTTTTTTCATATTTCCATTTGCACTAATCAGCACACTCATTAAGAAGAGATGAAACCCGATCCCTCCTGGACTGTCACTGAGCGGACGCTGACCAGCAGCGCTGAGTGATGCGTGTACGTACAGATAGAGTATGTTAAAGCAGTCATGAATAATACACAAAGGACATCACAGACAATACTGCACACTCAACTCAGCTGTCCCCTCCACCCTCCTCCTCCCTCCCTCCTCCTGTTTTCCATAAATAATTCAGTAAAAGGAGGAAGAGCTTGTTTACTTGTGGTTTGTGTGGCTCTCCTCTGGCAAATTATTTCCCTCTGTTTGACTGATGGGTCAGATGAAGAGGAGACTTCATTTTCAATATCCTTCCCTTTTTTATGCTTTTATGAACTTGTTATGTGTGTCTACCGTAGTGAAAAGAAATATATGAAAAAAATAATAAAATAAATATCCAACAGCGACTCCTCTGTATTTTACATATGCAGCAACGCATCGCGGAAGACATCTCCAGAAGACAGACTGTCAAACTAACACTGCCAGACAACTGGTGAGTTTGTATAGTGGTGGTCTTTTTTACACACAATTTGAAAGTGTGACATTGCTGAAGGTTGAGAAATGTGACAGAAATGCCAACGCAGTCGTACCGGACTGTTAGTGTAACCATCAGCAGGTTGTTAATTGTTCTGTCTCAGAAAAAAAGTGAACACTTCCTCAGTTTGTTTACCTCACCAGATGCCATATCAACTATAGTGAGGAAAGTCCTTGGTTGTGCAAAGACTTTTTCAAATATATTCCACCATTATGTTTCCCAAGCAAAGTGTCGACGGAAAGCAAAAAACGCAACTCCGCCAGAAATGCAATATGTGTACAGTACCGGGAGACAATTAAAACCACAAACTATAATGATTGAAATAAGGGTCTAATGAAGAGGCTCAGACAGAGCATCGTCGACCCTCTCTGACCCGTACATGAAAAGGGAAGCAGTCGGCAGAATGCCTACAAAGCGGCGTCCCTGCCTCTTTGAAGTGACATGGAAAACTCGCCATCTGGCGTGATCATCACATTTTCACTTTGACAATCCTCAAATTCTCACACTTAAACCAACTGGCTGAAGCAGCTCCGCTCTGCCTCGCATCTCCTCCGTGACGCCTCATCTGCAGCACAACACAGGCCCGCTGCTCTGTTTCACGAATACACAGTCGGGTGTCTTACCTTTGCTTGTGCTTTAAGGATTACTTCAGGGTAGCACTTGAAATTAGTGGTGTTTGTGTGGATAGCTAGTCTTTCCTGCCATAAGAGACTACGGACATTGATGAAAAGAGCTAAAACGAAGGATCTGTTCGTAATGGATGTCTTTAAAAGACGGGGGATTTTCGTGTTGCAAATAACTTAAACAAGTGTGTGGAATACTGGAAGCCAACATCATGATGAGCTACTCAGTCCATGTAGCTTTACGACAATCAACACATCCTTATATCAAAACAAATGAATGGGTTGATTGCAAGTGACTGCCAAAGTGACATATATCACCGTTCCCTATGACAACACAACTGATGCAGTGGACCAGCAGCAGGCATACTGAGCCTTCACCGTACAGTCGCAGCTTGGCTAGGTTTTGCTAAGAAAAACCCTTGGTTAGGTTTAGATTAACATTGTTTGGTGTTATTGCTGGCACCTCAGTTTGCAAAGACAACTAGATCATTTCCATTTTCCTCAGAGTTGCAATCCTGAATTTGTTCAATCATTTAGTCTATAACAGAAATAGCTTCACTTTTCCAAAGAGATTGGTAGGATAACAGAAAAAGCAACTATATGGTCACATAGCAGGCTGCAGTTAACTGGCAGAAGCTACCTTGGAAGGTTAAAAATTAAACAAAACACGGTCGGATATGTCATTTATGACACCCTTAATATGCTGTAAAAGGCTTCTATGCCAAAAAATTGAAACAATAATAAATTGCATTATAATAAAAGCCAGCTATACCTCTTTCATTTCTATCTTCTTCAACTGTCATCTAGTCACAAGTGTCATTGGACTTGATGAAACTTAATGACATAAACCTGCAAAATAAGGCCGACATTGTTTCAGGTCTGCTGCGTTGAGACTTTTTTATACATGGAGGTGGACGCTTACTATCATTTGTGAGCAGTTCTGAAAACCACTCTGATAAACATTTTTTGCTAAGCTCTGTTTTCTCTCATGGAAGTCTCCACCTATTGTAGATAGAGGGCTAAACTTCAGTATGAGAGATCAGCTTTGGTGTCTCCAGATTAGCATGGACATGACCTACAACACGGTATGATCAGTAGAAATAGTAGCTCATATGTTCTCCCTCCCCGTGTTCCTGTCGAAGAATCAACTCTGCTTCTGAAGTGTGTGATGCCGCACCTCAGCGCATCTAAATATGGCTTAGCAGTGTTGAATCCAGTAGTGTTAAATATGCACAGAGAAATCCATCTTACACTGTTAGTGTAGGTGCAACCGTCACCACCACCACTCTGTCCACCCAACCTGGCAACACGCAAGTGTGAGCCACATCGCCAAGCCCTCAACCTGGCACACAGACGTGTGATCCTCACTTCAAGGTCTGTAAATTATTCAGGTCAGATGACAAGTCTATCAAGTTTACTTTATTTCTTTCTTTTACTTTTAAGGATAGGGATGCTTGATGTTGGGGGGCAAGCTGCCTGGTAGTGTGATATACTACTGGTTTGTCTTTCTTGATAAAACTGGTCAGTATAAGTAGCACTGTGAACCTATAGTCACTTTACCCTCTATGAATTAAATTTCCCTGCACTCAACTCAAAAACACTGGACAAAAACACTGGACAAAAACAATGTTGTCATTTTAGTGTGAAGGTATGATATACTGAATATGGTTATGGGAAATTGCTGCTACAACAACTTCTCGAATTAGTTTGTACATGCCAGTGGTGCTCATTTGCATTGCAAAGTTAAACAAAAGCGAACTGGATTAGTTTGATACTATGGGGGGGGGGGTATGATATTCACAGCACCATAGTAAATGTGACTGTACTTAGTCCACCATGTTTGCTGAGTGATCACAAGTGAAACATCACGCTACATGTGTTCTTGCTCGGCTGCTGACTCGCTCTGCTCTGCCTCTGATCTGCTGACATTACTCTGACAGAGTAGGTTGCCAGTCCTACAGTGATCGTCAGCATCCACGGATGTGTTTTAACTGAGTGAATACACATGACACACTACGTTACCATCCCCTATGGTTTCAGTCATTCTTCTTGTGAGTCTGATCGACTGCTTATGTGATCGGCCACCACAGCCGGCTGCGTTACTTTTTTTCTGAATCCAAAACAAACTGCCCTCATTAAAATGAATGAGTAAACCTGAGTTTCTGCAACACCACTGGATCAGTAGTTCTGCTGCTGAAGTGATTGAAAACTGCGGGTAAATATAAGCTAGCAGCTAGTGGCTAGTTAGCGGTCCAATTCTCTAACTTGGCCTCAGGCAGCCAAGCAATAAAGCCACCTTCTTACTGTATTCCCTGTTGTCGAACCGGCCTCCATCTCTCTACAGACCGAGTTGGTGGACTGCTTGTTCCCTGGCGAGGAGGCATAACACACATTTAATGCTATTGGCTGCAAATGTTAATCAGTATCCCTCCCTACCTGACCGCTTTTTACAGGAAGCGCATAAATATGCAGAAGCAAACAGCACTCGGCTTTCTGTTTCATGGGGACTTTAAAATACAAGTCAGTTCTTTTTCATTATTTGATCTCAGTCCAATGGCACCTCTGTTACGACAATTTACTATACACACACAGCTCTGAAGACTTTTATTCACTATTTTTCAGTGTTTGTGAATGTCCTCCTCATATTTTACCGATGTTTTACTTGCCCACTGGGTGTCATCGGAATAAGAATGTCTGTGGCCATCTTCCAAAAGATATTACCAGAAGGAATTTGGGGACTAGTTTGGAAATAGAAATAAACTTGGTGACAGGAGATGATTGCGTATTGTGCATGCCTGTGGAAGCATACGCACGCGCGTATGTTTAAAATCCAATATGCACGTGGATACATGCATGTGTGTGTGTGTGTGTGTGTGTGTCACGTACGCCGCTGGTCACAGGTGAGTGTCATGTGTGATGATCATTATTGCCATACACCTGCTCCGCTCCCGCAATTAACTTTGCCGATGCAAATGAGCCTTATTGCATCACCGAGGCCTAGCCTCCTCCCCAACAGACTAGACGATGTTCATCTGCTGGATCTAATTAAGGTAATGAGAGAGGGAGGAAGAGATGGAAGGATGGATGCAGCAGTGGAGGAGGAAGGCGGAAGGTGGAAAAACAGGGAAAAGGGGGGATGAAAGAAGATGGCACGAGAATAGAAAATAAAGGCAGCAGTAGAGATAGGTGTCTGTGTGTGAGCCTGCGTGTGTGGTTGTATTTTTGATGTATTTGCAAAATTTCATGCGATTGTGTTTCCAAGTGTGTACAGGCTCTTTTTACAATGTGCATGTGTCTATGAATTGATGAAGTGTCGGTAGGAAAAAGGAAGCAGGAGAGAAAGGAGGGGAGGAGACAGCAGGTGTTCTGACAAGGACAACAGCCGTCACACACAAAAACACACACACACACACACACACACACACACACACACACACACACAAAACACAGACTACAACAGAATTATGCACATGAACATGCAGTCAAACACAAATGCAGGTACACACACGTGCAGAAACACACCTAAGCACAAATGCGTCATTTCGCCCCTGCACACACACCTATACACATTTGCACTCGGCACACGTGGCTGTTCACACACACACACCTGAGTGTTCCGCGTTCTCACTTTGACTCTCAAAATACCTTTTCACTCACACCTCGACTCGAACTTGAACGTACGAGCAGCTACAGTAAAGAGACACCGCCTCCTGCTCTCGGATTCGTGCGGTGTTGAGTAATTTCTTTAAGGATGACATCAACATTTCAGCGACACACAAAAAAACCCAACTGTGCCGGGGGAAAGTGGCTGCGGTGCACTGGCATGACAAAAGTCTAAACTTCTATTAGTGTCCCCTACAGGGTGCAAAGTGGTTTATACGAGTAATGAGGAGAGAAAGGCACAGTGGAAGCAGCGGGGACGCCAAAGGAAATGTACTAGGTTATTAATGAATAGCAAAAAATACAGAGCTAATTGTTTCCAGAGCACGATAGCTAGTGTTTCTGGTGACCTTTTGACCCTTCGTTTAGAGACACCGTCAGACAATCGATCTACGAGTAACGGTGTGTTACTCATGTGCGTCCAAGTTGGAATTCGGATGGAATGGAAGTCGGGGTTCAGCGACATAAACAGACATCACATCACAGCAGCACAGTAACGCACACTGTGAACACTTACTTTCTACCTCCTCATCCCTTTTTTACTTTACATAGTGTTTTGTTTAGTGAAACATGCAATAAATACAACTTTGTGGTTGTCAGTTTCACTGTTATTCAGTTGATCTGTACCGACTTCTGACTTTGAATGGAATGCAGCCTGAGGGTCAAGTTAAGTTTGTGCGGGACGAGAGTGTTTGTTGGATGGTCATCCTGAGGCCCAGGTGTAAAAGATGTGACGGGTGAAAAAGTCCCCAAAATCTTTTGTTTGTGTTCACAGTTCCAACATGTATGCAGTCGACTGTTTATTCAGAAAATTGTGCTGCAATCCAATGCAAACATTACATGGTGCTTATTGCCCTATTGTGTTGCATTCAAACATTTACGTGCGATTGAAAAGGACAACATTTACAGCTGTAATAATAAAATCAGATAAAATGTCGAAATTTATTGCAATAGCTTGAAAAATATTTATATTCTACACCATTTCCAATAACAGAGGGCAAAACTGACACTGCAAAATAACAAGTAAGTGTAAAATATTAATCTTTTTGAAACACTTGTTTTCTTCTTTTAGTCCAGGCCTTTCAGAATATTGTGCTGGGTTTCCACCAGAACAGTTGTTAGACCTGGTGGGGTGTATCAGAGACGGGGTTTGTCACTCAAATGAGAAGAGCGCCTCTACCTCAAAGGTCAGCTCAGGGGGACCCGGTGGAAGTTGTCTCTTACTCCTTGATTAACCCCCTTAACTTTAAGCAGCAGGTGGGAAGCAAGACACAGCATGGTTCAGGTCCTGAGGAGCTGTATTTATTCACCCCTGAAACCAGGGGTGCCCAAACCTTTTTCCCTGGGACGGCCAAAACTTAAACTTCATTGGCAAGCCTACAAAGACCTATTGTATTGTCTTTGTAGTACTGTATTGATGCAAAATGGTACAAGGGTACTGATTTACCGTAATTGGCCGTGTTACAGCTTACACAAAAAGGGACTCTGCCGGAGGACACACAGAGGCCCGCAGTGAAAAGAACAAAAAGCACAAACATACGTAAAGCGAGGACAAATCTGAAAAACACAGGGAATAAAATCAGGGAACACGGGGAACACACGAGCACCAGGGAGACACAAAGAGTGAGGTGAAAAACCACAGGCTCAGATACACAGGAACCATCAACTGACTGAACACAGGAAACAGGAAATTAACCAAACCAATAATCCAAACCCAGACAGACCGCGAGAAGACGTCGGCCCGATGAGAGTGTCTTTGGCTTATTTCTGCCGTAACAGTAACGTACTCACCCGATGACGGCCTCGTCTTCGCCGCGCCCCGTCCCGTCCCCGCACTCTCACCTGCTGCTTTCACTTCAGATAAGAAACGTAGTCCCCGCTGGGTTTACTAGCCTCGTACGCGCCGACAGATTTAACATTTTGCCGTTTGAAATGATTTTTGCATCATGTCTACATGTTTTCCCGTTCTCAGATATTGTCTCGTCCTGTCATTATAAACAACGTTATGCCACAATACATCCCGAGGTGTTAGCGTGAATCACTGCAGTGTATGATTCACCAGGTGCTGTTCTCATCACTTACCCGGTAAACGGTACCAAATATTTGACACGTGCAGTGTTATTGTCTGCGTTTCTTCGCTTCAGCTGTCCTCTCCCTGCTCCTCCTCTCTCCCCTCTGCTTTTTCCCTTTCTTTCTGTCAACCTCCACCGGGTTTAATCTGACTAGCCGCTGTGGTGACTGATTGACCAGCGAATGAGCTGTTTATTGGATGCAAGGGAAACAAATTGCAGTTTGACGTGTTCCCCGAGTTGTCTAATGAGAAGCAGGATGAAGTATATCACTCTCTGCTTCTGCTCTCCTCTCTCAGCATGGGCTAAACCCAAAACAGGGTTTGGACCTCTGCCAGGCCAATCTCAATCATTCTGATGCACCAGAGAGAGGCCAGACAATGTGGTGCGTCCGCGCGTGTGCACGTGTGTGACGGCAGAAATTCAGGACACCTCCCGAATTAGCTTTGCGGCTCGTACACAGAACACTTTCGGATGACTTTGCCTTTTATTCTGTAGGTTTTATCGGCTGTGACTTAACAGGACGGTGCTTTGTCGCCAGATTCACAGTGAAATTATTGCACACTCACAGCAGTGTCTGACTGGTGAAGGCCGGCCATCTTTGGTGCCTGAAGATTTGTTTCCCGCTTCGGACAGTTGCACAAAAAAAGAGGTTAAAGCTCATCGAATGAATGAATGAATGAGATAAATCAGCTTCTCTTTGTTGCCTATGTAAGAATCCTATCTCTAGGATTACATACATAGAACCAACAAATACTTCCTAAGATGTTACAAAAATATGTAACATCTTCGATGAGTTGCTAAATGCTGAGCACTTTTATTTCCCTGTACACAGATGCTGAACACCAAAACTTTCTTTTTTAATTTTTTTTTTTTTTTTTTGCCAACAAACCGAGAACCCATGCACACAAAGTTTTCTCCAGTAGGTTTCACTTCGTTCGCGTCCTGTCATGGTGACCGTGTTGAGCTATTTAACGGTTAAGATTTAGTATTCATGCGGCGTGCTGCAAGATCGCAGCACATAAAAGCTCAGCCTGAGTCCATCACCAAACAAACGGGAGCTGCGTGTTTTTCTGATTTATTAGAGGGGCCCTCCCTTCTTGTTCTCCTTCTCCTCCTCTTAATCTTTCATTATTGTCTACCCCCCCCTCTCTCTCTCTCTCTCTCTCTCTCTCCCTCCTCTCCTCCTGTGTTACAGTGTGAGGACGGCACGCACTCACTTTTTTTTTTTTTTCACCGTGTGTGCGAGTGTGTGTGTGTGTGTGTGTGTGTGTGTGTGCGTTGCCCTTGTGTGCGCACGGGTGTAAACATGACGAGTGTGTGCATGTGCAGGGATGTCACATGACGTGTCCTTAATGACAATCTGTCTGGAATCTCACATTTCTCTCCTTAGCTTCTCCTGTTGATGAAGCATGATGCTTTCCTTTTGTTGCCCTTAATGGAGGCTTAACGTCTCTACTCACAGATCAATATGACTTTATGAATTACTTGCTCCGCGGCTGTTTTTTCCTCTTTTTTTTTTTCCCTTTTTTTTTCTCTTTTTCTTAACACTTGCTCATTAGCATGCCGTCTTTATTAGCCGGGGCCACTGGTGTCTACTTCTGCTCACATGTGTGTGTGTGTGCACGTGTGTGTGTGAGCGTGGAGTGTGTACTTTAGGTGTTGTGTGCGTATAAGTCGTGGTGTAATTAATCTGCTTGCCCTCCACTCTGATTAAGCTCAGAATTCTTCCACACAGCTGAACACTCTCCACCTCCTGTCTCTTTGGCTCCTGCTCATCAACACGCTGTGAAATACGCAGTCGAATATGATGATTTTTTTGTGTTTTTTTTTTTTTTGTTTCCGCGTGTCAAGATGTACAAAGCCCGACAAAGAAAAGACGTCGGGGGAAGCGCGTTGGAGACGATGTAGATTTGCATCCACTGAAAAAGGAGCTCAAAATTAGGGGCTGCACAATTACTCGACATGTTATCAAAATTACGATATGCTAAATGTGAACTATTCAATAAAGGTAAAAATGTCCAGCAAACAGCATTTTGATGAAGTGCTGCAGAGACACCTGGTCTACAAATCTCGTTCTTCAGCTTTGGAAAAAAAAAGGAAACATTTGTTTGGTTCAGACCCTAATAAATGTCTCATCATTAGGATTTTTTAACTGTCTTCCCAGTAAAAAAAAAATAATAATAATAAAATGAAATAGTGAATCAGAAAGGATGATTTCCTCTAATCGGGAATCAAATTGCAATCGTAACGTCTGTCAAAATAATTGCGTTATGATTAGTTTTGCATACCTCCTCCAAATCGTTCCCTGTCAGATGTCAAAAATAAAAAATAAAAGTAACATCTCATATAAAAATTGTGTATAAAATTACCAACCGTTGCTGAACTGGGGTGGGGGGGAGGGAACAATTCCCACATGCATACACAATAAAAGAAACAACAGAAATATAATTCCCCTATTTCATGGCTGTTGCCCTTTAGCTGATATGAGAAGTCAATAAGCTCTATTGTACAGATCTAATAAAAAGCTGCTTTATGTGAGTGTGTGTGTGTGTGTGTGAGAGAGAGAGAGAGAGAGCGCACACACACATACTCTCCTCCTCCCCTGGCGTAATCTGTAATAATTGTAGCCGTAATAATCTTGCAAACAGAGGAAAAGGTCAAGTCTGCGAGGTGAGTACGGGAGGAAGGAGGAGGTGAGAAGAAAAAAAAAAAAGAAAGAAAAAAAAAAGAAAAAAGGAGGAACAACAGCAGAGTGACTGAGAACGAGAGGAAAGGTAAACAAAGATGACGAGAACGAAAGGGGAAATGGAAACTAAGTGGAGAGGAGAGGAGAGGAGAGGAGTGGAGAGGAGAGGAGTGGAGAGGAGAGGAGAGGAGAGGAGTGGAGAGGAGGCCGGGCGCACGTTGCCGCCTTCCGCCACTAGTCTCTGCTGTTGCATCGAGGATGAGTGATGTTCATCAGCGGACTGGAGCGCCGCACACTTCCTTCCGTCTCCTGCCTTTATTCCCTCTCAGTCTTGAAAAAAGCCCAAGGTCTCCCAGGCTGTGTGCGAATTCCTGTCGAACCACGCACACGGAGCTGTTGCAGCCCCGCGCCGCTGACAGCTGTGTTGTTTCCAGTCGCAGGAGAAACAGCACATGTGCCCACAACAACAAATCGTGCTCCACTAAACCACGTTTTTCCCTTATGGAGGACAAAGGTGACACTCTACTTAAAGCATTATATGGAGCATCGTGCATTGTGGAGTGTTACATAATGTTTACAGTGCGGCTCATTATGGCTCTCGTAGCGGGCCTAGTAAGCAGGGATGGAGTGGAGGATTAAAGCGCCTCCACTCGTTCGGCTCACCTTTTCAGACCGCAGGGATGAAAGATTTATTCTGAAGTCAGTCTTCATCGACTGTTGAATTTCACCAATGAAACGTTTCCATTCCTGCCACGACTTCAGGATTCATCTTCTGTACACAGTGAGTGGTTTTTTTTTTGTTTTTTTCATGCAAAATCATACAGTCGAGCAGTCGATGCAGTTCAATTCAAGTCAGCCTTGTTTGATCCTGTAAATTAGGCCTCACCTTCTGCAGTGTTCAAGAAAATGAACTCATTCGGAAATGACGGTAAAGTAGCGGGGTTATATTAATCCCCTGGTTTCACCCTTTATACGCAATATATTCACAATTTAATTAAGGGTTTATAACACAAAGGAGAGATAAGGACATTTTTTAAGAGTTAATTAAAGTAAAAACAAGTCACTGACTGTAACTCCTCCTGTGAAGCATCTGTGGCAGATAATGACTGACTGATATTGTATTACATTATTCCTATAAAATGAGTTGTGTTACTTTTATGAATTAAATAATCATGCTTGTTATCTTTAAGTTATGAATAAGCTTTATATATTCACACTCTATTTTCAGGTACATTCCATAAGATACATGTCACAGCCACAGAAGTGGGCCACGCATCAACACTTTCTCGGCCAACCTCCTATTTTCATGCACAACATGTCATTTTCTTCATTTAAATGAGATTGATCATTTTCATAAAAAAAACATTGTAAAAAAAAAATAATGTTTTTTTAAAGTCGTATTACACCCTGTGTGGTTTATTTTTGGTTTCAAACTAATTAGTTCTTATGGTCGTGGCCATTCTTAGCGCTATGCACCAAAACACAAAGGCATATTCTTTGTTTGTGCAAACTTTCTTGGCAAAAACTCTTTGATTTATTATGTTATCTCTCATTCATTAACTGTTTATTCCTCCAAATTTGACCAATCATCTTCATCATGATGCCGTGTTTGGACAAAATTCCAAGGTCATGCGGCAGACATCGGAACTGGAAATAGCCAGATTGCATCTTCCTCGAGGGATTAACTGTGAGCGCACAGAGATCTCCGACTTTTGCTTGAAATGTTTTATTTTATTTCTTCTTTCTACGCTGAAGTTATGGGACAATCGGTTTGTTTTTACCAAACAACAGAGCATCTCTGTATACACCATTAACTGTTTGCACAGATATGCTGTAACCTGTTTAAAATAAATGGATCATCCAAAATAGAGTACATCATCATTTAATCCTGGGAGGGCCATGCAAAATGTCTCAGTCTGTCTGGTACATGATGGATGGTTGCCTGCAAAGTCGAGAAACACTACAGCGAGCTGAACTTCCAGGAGAACCAGGGGTGCTCCGTGACTCAGCTGTTTTTAAATATCTCTTACTGTGAACCATTTAAAAAAAAGGTTCATCATTGTCACACCAAAGCAAAATATAAAGATGTGATACATATTACACACCTTAAGGGTTTATGTGTGTTATTAAATCATTTAGTATGCATTGGCAGGTTAAACGTCCATATGGTCCAGGGGACTGAATAATCAGAAACACATAATAACACGCACGGTGCTCGGTGAATACCACCAAAGGTGCTGTTTTACTTGTATTTTGGAAGGACGGTGTCTTTACTAAATAACCATTAAACTCATCTCATTCTGTGACGCCGCAGTCCGTCATTAAGGTGGCATCCTCTTCCTGCTGAACACTGGATTTTTGATTTCCTGGACATTGACCCAAACCATTTCACCCTGATAATTATTTGAAACTCAGATCACAGAGGAAAGATTGGATCCACTGCACCTGCAGGTTTAACAGTTCAAAGGTTTTGCTAAAGTGGATTGGCTGAGCTTCTGCCTCCTGATCATTACACCTGTTTGGAGCCAGCCCTCTGCAGCATGGGCACTGTCTGCTTTCTTTTTTCCTGCTGGTACTCAGTGCTCTGCCGTGCTGCACTGAACTGGACCCAGGACGTTGTGAAATTCATAGAGATTATGTCATCTTTTACATAGACAGTGTGCTTCTATAACTATACATGACAAAAGTGGATATCAGTTTTGTCGAGTGAAAACTGTACCTCAGCATAGCATCATCATTATGTGTTGCTATTTAAGCAGTTAAAATTCTAATAACACAAACATGAGAAATTAGATTTCACAAGATTATATGTTATTATTATTACAGTAGTAATGAAGAAATATAATAAAGTTAACAACTTTAAGATTCCTTTTGGAAATATTTACTTTAAGAATTCCACCTGGAGTCAAAACAATTTTAAACACTCTATAAAATGTAAATAAGAGAAGAAGGCAGTGATTCTCTCGTCCTTATTGACGTACTGGAGTACATTACAAAGACAAGAAATATTATGTTCAAACTGATAAACTTAGTGTTTTTTTGTTGTTGTTTAAATGTACACTCATTATGAATATGATGCCTGCAACATTTTCCAAAAGAGCTAGGACAGAGTCATGGCTAACACTGTGATTTCTTTCAACAGAACTGAGTGAGTGTTTTGGAAGTGAAATTCTTTCTTGCTTGGCGACACCTGGATGGCAGTGCTGCCCGAGTAATCAGAGGTCACGAGCTGTGTACCTTCAGTGGATTATGGATGGTGAAATTACCAAATCTTAAGCAATTCAAGCAGTCTTTAATAAAGTGGTAAAACCTTGCCCGTCCTTGCTTGTGAACAACTGAGCCCTTTGAAGATGCCCTTTTCATACCCATATCATGAGACTATGAGACCAGACATCATCTGGTTGAACTGAACTTGTTTACCTGTGGAATGTTCCACCAAACAGGTGTTTTTGGAGCTTTCCACAACTTTCCAAGTCTTTTGTTGCTCCTGTCCCAACTTCTTCGAAACACATCGCTGCAGATCCATCGCATTCTGTTTTCATTTTAGACAAATTGTAGACAAAGGAATCACACATGCATTCATATCTCATTCTTACTTTGCAGAATTTGACAATTCATCATTCAAAATCATCTCTTTGTAGATATCAGAGTCACATGTCTTAAACTTCCAGCGCTGACAGACAGAATATGACTTTAGAACTTATTTGAAAGCAAACTTCAGTGTTGTGGAGAGGAATAAAGGAAAAAGGGAAAAGTCATGCATGGCAAATATCACACAGCGCTGATTCACTGTGTGACCAAACGCTGAGCCCAAGTTGAGACTAATGAAGTCTTTAATTTGGTTATAGTTTATTAATGTCAGAGACACTCCCCCATTAATCATATTATAACGCCCCTGAGTGTGCACACGCTCGCACTAATGTGTATAAGGCCTGTGTGTGAGCGCGAGTGTCACTTTGTAAGCATATGTCTGTGTGTTTCTATGAGTGCGTGTGAATGTACACATATAAGAGTGTGTGTGTGTGTGTGTGTGTGTGCGTGTGTGCATGTGTGAGAGAGAGAGAGAGAAAGACAGCAACAGAAAAAGTGTGGCGCTCTCCACCAGCAATAATATCGCATACATTTTAAAGGACCATTATCGCCGCAGGTTACCCCGCGGCCCCCCATCACCAACCCCACAAACCATTTTCATTCCAAACTCATTAATATGCAAACTTATTCAAATGAGATTGTAATTAAGCATCTACTGAGTGGGAACCCTTTTCATGATAATTTATGATAAACTCCTCGGCACCTTTGATTGAGATTGATTTTTGGCGCACGCAAGGCGACCTGAATACAAAGCTACACCTGAGAGACCTGGAGGGAGAATAACACTTTTAAAACAGCAAACTTATTTCATGGCTGATTGTGCCACAATCATCTTGGAGGAGTAACAAAGATCTATTTGAATAATGCATTCCCACTGTGCTGGCAATGTGCGCAGCCTGAAAAAAAAAAAAAAAAGAAAAAGAGAAGAAAACTTGGGTATATCTGTTCTTGGCATCGAGGTGACAAAGTGATGTGTACGGATGTGTCTGTGTGTGGCTTTTATAATGGAAGGTAAACCAAGCAGAACTGCGTTTACCTAGCATTTCACTGGAAGAATTACATCCCTTCTCTGACTGAGACTGACACTTTGAGGAATATCACCAGTTTAATGTTCATATGAATGCTCTTTTGGCCTCATGGTGATTATCTGATTCCCATATTTCATTTACCGTGATGTCATCAAACGTTGCATGTGCACACAACTTGTGGGCTGTTTTGCCACCATGATATGTTGTCGAGTTACATTATCCTGCATGTTTCATGCAATGTTCAAACCTGGAGAAATCCACAAACATACTTGCGGTAAAATGGTGTGTTTCATTTCGTCACTGGTGCTGTAACCTCTGGGAGGGAGTCAGAGAGTGAGGGAGGAAGTCGGGTGAACGTGACTAAACATAACATGACTAGAACATTACCTCGTCAGTGAACATGAGTGCCCCCGGAGTCACACCGGGCAGCTATGGTGGATGTGTAATGCTGTATTCACACTGGCGTTACTCGCCAGATTACATTACCGTACATTACTTGTAAAAAGGGGGCAACGACACTCACCTAGGATTTGTGTTTATGTGTTTATATTCAAGTCGAACCTCTCACAGATCTCAGCACTTAACAGAGACTCTCTCCCTTTTCTTTTTCCCCTCTCCCCTTTGCATGTTACATTTATGAAAGTTTTCCCCCTTCTACTTCAGTCAACAACCGTGACAACGGAGGTCACCTGAGTGGATCGCTGCCGCAGTCAGATTGATAAATGTGAGTGCAGATAAATCCACTTTTTTTCTTTTTTTTTGCTTTTAGCGGAGGAGGACTCTGTTTGACAGGACAGCTTGAAGAGTTGTCAGGAAAGCCAAGGACAGATCCTCTGTACATAGGGTGCATGCTCAACCAACTGGGCGAACAAATAAACTCCATAAATCCACTTTTTTAATCCAAAAAGTTAAAAAGCCATCTCTGAACACTCATCCTGTCGATAAACAGCTCAGGATCAGGGCAGAAGCCGATGTGACCATGGGTGTTCATTACTCCGGAAGGTCTGACTCTGAACCAGACTGTGAGCAGCTGAACTGAGCTCTTGAGTAGCTCCAGGACACCAACCTGCTCTAGATCTCTTTCAGTCCTCGAAATACCTGCTTCGTCCTTGATCATGATGGACTGTCAAACCAAGGAAAATGGTCAACCTTCAAGGCAAAGTCAAAGTCATAGAAGACAAGCCAAAAAAACAAAAACATCTTGAACATGACTGATTTGCACACTGTTCATCTGCCGATGTCACAGCTTTGTCTCTTTGTTTTCCAGTCGTCACCTTTAGTGAAAACCGCTTCATCACGTGACACGATGATCCACTTTCCACCGAACTTAAAAGTCCTCCTCAGAAGTGTGTGTGCGACCCACATCAGGATCCTGGCCCGCAGTTTGGGAAACGGCGGTTTGGATGCAGATGGTAATCGCCTTTGTAATTAACACCGAGTGAGCACCAGTGGGGGATGAGGAGAAGGAGAG